>NC_133172.1:22057237-22379737 GCF_040802235.1 Manis javanica
AGGTCAGCGGACAGGCACATCCTCTTGTCTCTGCGTCTCGTCATCAGCCGTTGTCTCTGGATGCCTGCTCCTTATACACATGCGATCCTACCGTTCAAAGTCAGTCCTAACTTGCCTTTCTCACTTACTGTATGGTGAGCATCTTTCCACTTCATAGTCCATTCCTCTAGGATGTATTTTAAATGTTGCACAGTATTCCACGAGATCAGTGGTATGATTACTTCTAATTTTAAGCGCAAAATTCCTGAGTCAAAGCTTGCACTAAATTTTGAAGTTTTTCTAACATGTTTCCAAATTGCTCTCCTAAAACTAGTAGAAATTTGTTCTCACAGTCAAAGTGTATGTGGAGACACAGTTTCTACTTTGTCAGCACTGTGTTTTATAGTCCTTTCTTATCTTTGTCCATTTGAAAACCAAAAAGTGTTATTTTGTATTTATTTATATTTCTTTGGCAACTAACGGACTAAACTTCTTTTTTTTCATATAGTTACTGATAATTTTATTTTATTTTTAGAGAAGCATCTTTTCCATGTCTGTCTTTTTCTGTGCCAATTTTATACTGTCTTAATGCCATAGTTCTGTAATTTATTTATCATCTGATGGGATAAATCACTTATAATTCCCAATTTTTTCAAAAATTTTATGAGCATCTTACTTTTATGAGGATTTTGATTGAAATTACATTTAATAATCAATTGAAAAAGTGCAATCTTTATAATATTGTCAGAAAACAGTATAGTTCTCCATTTACCCAGAATTTTGTTTTACTAATAGGCATCCTTTACATTTATTTAGCTTATTCTTGTGTGTGCAGATTTTTAGTTGTTATCATGGATATTTTTTGTATTATTAATTATGGTCAGGTTTACTGGTCGTATGGCTAAATGGAAACAAGCATCTAAAAAAATACTTATTCACTCTGTTAACTGGCCACCAGATTGAATTTAGTCATTCTAATTTTTATTTTCAGTTACTTAATTTGGGTTTTTAAAGCAAACAGACATATTGAGAAATACCAACAAATTTGCCTATACTTTCCCAATAGTCATAAATTTTTTCTTTGTGTTTGTCTTGTTGAATTGTCCAGGACCATTGCTACTGGTGCTAATGAGCACCCTATTCACTTGAATGCGAATGACACTAGTTTTCCACTGTGATGTGAGATACTGTCTGTGGTTCTAGGTAGATACTTTGTATTTTTTTAAGATTGGATGCTTCTAACCCAAATTTATTGAGTTTTCTTTCACCAGGAAGATATTGAATTCATACCATTCATACCATGCCTCTTCAGCTTCCATCACGAGGAATCATTTTAGTATGTGCTGATGGTTTTCCAGCTCCATCATTCATTCTCTATTATCAACTAGCATTCTACTTTCAGGAAGTTTTGCTCTCTACCTTCTAAATTAAAGCAAAAAATTATTCATTTATTTAAATCAGTATGTATACCAGTATGGACTCATGGACTCTTATTCAGTGGGTTATAATCTATGACTATTATTACATAAAAATATATTTTGCTGTTCAAAATGTCCCAGATTTGGCATCTGCGAGTCCCTTCAATCTAGTTCTTGTCCTCATGACTCTTTGAGTCTTTCCTTCCTTTCCGGCAAAAAAGGTGTTTCAGGTTCATCTTGCTCTTCCTCTGCCCCAGCTCTAGATTCAGTTATTTCTCCAAGGAACTTGACCTCTCACCAACAAAAAATACCAAGCAAACTGTAAACAAATATTGATCCCTAGCTGGTGGTGCTTCTAGTTGGTTCCTTTTTGCAGTGGTAATGAGCTAGAAGTTTGAGCCTGCTTTCTGTGAATTCTAGTCTTGAGCAAATGAATACACATATTGAACATTAATGGGATTTGAGTTTCTCACTGTTGAGGAGATACAGAAAGGAGGAGATTAGAAATGTATCCTCTTGTACTGGATTGGGATGGAAGGTAGCAGATGAGTTCATGGTTTTTAGTATCTATCTATGTCTATCTTTATCTATCTATCTATCATTATCTCTCTCTCTACCTATCATTATCTCTCTCTCTCTCTCATTCTCTTTCTATCTATCTATCACCTATTTATCTACATCTATCTACCTACCAATCTAGCATCTATAGATACAGAAGTAAACACTTATGTCTAGGTGACATGTGTGTCTGTGTGTATGCACACACACACATTTCCCAGCTCTGTCTGCTAAGATGCCCTAGAAGCAATGACACAACAGTAGCCATGGGCACATCTAGTGCTAAGATCTTGATTTTTAATTAGTAATCTCATTTAATTTTTGAAAAAGTTTATCCTTCTTTTGTGCATGTTATAGGGAAATTTTGTAAATCCTATGTAGCATTTTACAAACTACATTCTATATACTAGCACTGTCCAAAATAACTTTTGCAATGACAGAAATGTTATATATTTGCACTATTTAATGTGATACCCACTTGACACATGAGACATGGCTAGTGAGACTGAAGAGATGAGTTTCCATTTTATTTAATTTTAAGTAGTTAAAGTTTGAATTTAAGTAGCTGCCTGTGGTTAGTAGCTACCATATTTGAATTTTGGGTATAAGATTTAAAAGATACACACACACACACACACACATATATATATGTATTCAAATTTATTAATAATATTGTTCAAATATTATACTGGATCTTTGGGTATATGATTTTATATGTTATATATACATATACATATATATATATAATATATATATATATATAAATAGGATTGGCCAAATCCTCTCTATTATTTTTATCTATTAGCTGGCAAAGATGGAAAAAAAATGTTCATGTTGGCCATTTTCCTTCAATTGCTATCTTGTTAAATATTAATATTATCATCCCTGATTTATTTTTGTTTGTATTTGCATGGTAAGTCTGCCTGTCACCTTATTTGGCATGTAGAAAGAACTCAATATTTATTTGTTGAAATGAATAAATGCATGAGTGAATTTTGTAAACTTTCTGGAAAGTTTTATTATAGGTGTATTCCTTTATAATAGCACAAATCTGGATTTTATTTTCAACCCAAACAAAGTCTTTTAAAAGGGAAATTTAACTCATTTACATTTTATGCTTAGTTCCTTACAGGGCTCTTTGTATGTGAAATTAAAACATGTCTGAGGTAGTTCTTCCTGCTTAAGGATCTCAGAGGTCATTCCACCTTGAGGACATCCATATTACTGCAGCCTAAGGAAGATGTTTTCTTTTTAATTATTGCTTTTCCAGTCTTCATATCCTTCTTTCTGAATGATTTTTATGTCCAGTATAAGTGCTTATTTCTTTCTCATTTTTTGTTTATTTACCTGTTTTGAGTTCTGGTAATATTTTTTATTTACCTGTTTTGAGAACTGGTCTCTTAATTCTCCATTTAAAAATTTGTCAAATTTCCTACCACAAAAGCAATTTTTTTTTCAGACTTTTTCATTCTTAATATTGCCTCCTATAGTTTCATGGTTGAAATGTTCTCTTGGAAGAACACCTAAAGCCTCTTTACATTTTTCTCCTGTTTCTTGCATTAATTCTACCATATAATGTGACATTGGCTCTGATAGCCCAGATGTATGTCTGTATCTTGAATGGCTAAATATTTTTGTATATCACACGATTTCTCTCTATTTTCTCTTATAAACAGGGGAGGTCAGGGGGTTATCTGGTAGCGATTCTAAGAGAGCACGTAGGGGTTCCTATTTAAATCTTTCAGGCTCGAAGGGAGGAGGGAAAAGTTTAGATTCACCATGCTTTTCCTTTGCCAAATCAGTGTCAGTGAGCCACAGCCAGAGTCTGCTCCCTCTGCCCCAGGCAGGGGGTTTTGCCTCTCTGCTGAAGAGTCTCTGTTTCCTGCGCAGTGGCAGCCCTCAATAATGGGAATAGTACCCTTCTTCTCTATTTACCATGATGGAAAAAGTTGCAAGGTGTTTAATGGTCTCAACTGTCCAGAACGTGTGTGTGCTTGTAGTGTTTGATGATATGTAAGTGAGAAGCTACGTTTCAAGACTGTAGTAGAGAATTCCCCGGCATAGAGGATAGCTCTACACAGAATTAGATGCCACCATCTCCCTTACTTGGCCACCAATTTGTCATGCTCAGACGACCTCCCCTGTGCTGATCAGGTTCAAACTGACTCAAACCAAAGGTGTTCCCTATTGTTCCCTTCACTCCTGTTTGTGTCTGAAGTTCAAATCTGGGGAACTACAGGATTGCAGGGTACCAAGGTAAAAGCATGAAGTTTGGTTTGTTTTGGAACATAGAAAGCTCACCTACCCAAAGTGAATTCTCAAAGGCTGTAACCTGTTTTGATCTTTGGTGGTGAGAAGTGGCAGGGATGAAATTGCACCTCCCTTCCCTCCCCAAAAGGTGAGGGCTTCCTGGGAACTGGAGGCCTTTTGCCTTGACAAGAGGTACACAGGAGGTGTAGAGAGATGCTGGGTGTGCATGAGGGAGACAATGACTACAGGCCAGACTCAGGGAGAGACAGTCCAGGGGTCTCTGCTCCTCTTGTCTCAATGTCCGGCTGAACAGATTTGCTTTCTGAGTCCATGGTTGGCCTTGGCAACCATGCCCAGATGCACATCTGCATCCTTAGGAGAACAGAGGGGTTCAGGGGGTAGTTTCTAACTGCTGCTAATTAATAGTGAGATCGGTCAAGTTTTGAGCTCCAGTCTCCTCTTGATACGTGGGATAAACATTTCAACTTCATTGGATTGTTAGGATGATTCAATATAAAACATCATCAAGCTTCTTGTTATACAACGAAGTACACATGTTGGGTTCTCAATTCGTAAATGCCAACCGGTTCATATGTACACATGGGCAGCAGAATAGCATAGGAGTTAGGATCACAAGTTCTGGGGTCAAACTGCCTGGTGTGAAAATCCTGGTTTTCTCCTCACCGGCTGTGTGTCCTGAGCAACTTACTTAGCCTCTCTGCATCTTAGGTTTCTTGCTTGTAAAATATGGATGAAATAGTCCCCACTTCATAGTCCTGGTAAGAGCATTACACGGGATGTGTATGTGCCATACCTACCACACTGCCCGACACATAGTAACAAGTCAATGAAAGGTAGAAATTGGTAGTTTCAAAAGAACCAAGCACTTGCACCCCTTGGTATCTACCCCAGAGAAGAAATAACAAAAGTGCACAAGGATGTTGACTGCCCGAATTGCTTGTAATACAATATGAAAAACTGGAAACAACCTAAATGTACATCATCAGGATAATGGGCAAACAGACAATGTATCCTCTTACAGAGCGTGGAGCAGTAGCCTGAAAGATGGAGGCAGCTCGACATGTACTGATGCGGAATGAGCTCCAACACCTGTTGGTGAGCGATACAGGAATAGCGGAATAACTCCTTTAGTATAATGGTAGTCTGTAAAAAACCTCCACAATAAAAATCTCTGTGCCAGGCTGGCTTCATGGGTGTGTGACCCAGTGCTGGGCAATGAGTGCTCTGCTGAAGCATTCTTAATTGTTCTGAAATGTTTGAAAGTCTTTGAAATTCTTAGTAATTTAATCTTTGAGCTGTGTTTTGTAAGTGAAGTCTGATGGGACCATGGGGCACGAATATGAGCAGAGGAGATACACTGGGGTCAGGGTCGAGACTCAGCTGTGGTGATGGCAGCATCTGTGGCAGAAACAGCAGCCGCAGGAGGGGCTCTACCTGAGAAGAGTGCTGGGGCTTGTGTAGGAGCCTGGGGTCAGCCCCCATGGTGTCTGCACAAATCTCAATGCTTCAACCTAAGTTCCAGAACAAGAGCTGCCAATGACCAGGCACTAAACTTTGTTAGTAAATTACTACAAAATAAAAGCATCCACATGGATACTGTGGGCACTGCAAGAAAGTATATTACAGAGTTATTCGAATCCTCAAAGACTTTAAGATCTCTATTTTTATAAACTGCTACCACATTGCAAAGCAAACATCCACGAGCTTCAATTTAAAGATTGTTCCATTCGAAGGAAAAGAGCACTGTTTTTGCCTGAAGCTTCAGAAGAACCTATTATTAATGAGGGGGACCATTTTAAAATCAGTTCTTCCTAATATTGATTAATCGGAAGATTTTCTGACTCTTTTCTACAGATTTCTGAAAATTCATTTATTAAGTCATCAAAATTTGTTCTTTTAGTAACTTCGTCTTCATTTGATGCAACTAGAAGTGACATCAATCAACCTTGGCATTTGAAGATACAGCAATAGGATTCATAAACAGGCATTTTGAATTATATATAAGTGATGAAGCCGCTTTGTTTCTTGTATGACCTCCACAAGTTACAGGGAATCTCAGAGAGAGCATTCAAATGCTGTTGTATAAATTTACATTGAAAATTAAATTCAGATTTATACAAAACTGATTCTTATGAAGAGTTAAATCTTTTTAGAAAATTCTTCCATGGGAATCATCAGCTCTAGATGTACTAAAATTTGTATTTTGTAATTATTTATCAGAAATTTATCCCAATGCTGTCACAGCCTATGACATGCTCTTCAGAACTCGAGTAATAGTTGCATCAGCAGAAAGATCATTCTCAAATTAAAAATGATCAAATATTATTTGCAATCGTGCATTTGCCGAGGTTGATTGATGTCACTTTCAGTTATATCAAATGAAGATGAAGTTGATAAAAGAACAAATTTTGATGACCTAATGAATGAATTTTCCAAAATTTGTAGGAAATAGCCAGAAAATCTTCTCATCAAAATATCAAATTAATAAAATATTATTTATTGGATTAGGTAAAAGATGACACCAGAATATTTTTTTTTGCAATTTATAAGTTATGTTGTTACTCATGTAATCATTTTAGCCTTATTTTATCATATAAATAACACAATTTTTAAGGAAAAAGAATTGTATTTTAATATCTCAGTGTACCATATCGGATGGTAAATGATACCTGTATGTCACAAGTGATGATAGGTTTGATAGCTTGGTTAAGGTGCAGTCTACCAGGTTCTTTACTGTGAAGTTACTACTTTTCCTTTTGTAATTGTCATGTGGAGAGACTTTGAGGATATGCAGATACCCTGTTTCTCATCACACTTTTGCCCACTAATGTTAGCATCCATTGCCAATTATTGTCTGCCACAACTATTACAGTGGATCAAAATCCCAAAAGCATTCATCACAGAAATAAAAGTAACAGAACTCCAATTGGCATGGAACCACAAAAGACTCTGAATAACTAAAGCAATCCTGAGAAAAAAGAACAAAGCTGGAGATACCAGACTTTCTGATTTCAAACTATACTATAAAGCCATAGTAACAAACACAGTATGGTCCTGGCACAAAAAGTAGACACATGGGCCAATGGAATAGAACAGAGAGCCCAGAATTAAATCCTAGTGTATATGATCAACTGATGTTGGATGAAGGAGCCAACAACACATGATGGGAGAAGGACAGTCTCTTAAAAAATGTGCTGGGGAGTCTGGAGAAACTCTGGCAAAACAATGAATTGGATTTCCACCACTTCACACTTCTCACAAAAATTAATTTGAAATGGATCAAAGACTTATAACTAAGAAGTGATACCATAAAACTCATAGGTAAGAAGCTCATTGATATTTGTTTTTGTATATATTGATTTTTTGACATGATGCCAAAAGCACAAACACAAAAGCAAAAATAAACAAATGATACTATATCAAAGTTGAAAGCTTCTGCACAGCAAGAAACAATAGTAGGAACAACAAATGAAAAGACAACCTATAGAACAGGAGAAAATTTCTGTGACCATATATCAGATAAGGGGTTAATATCTAAAATACATAAAGAACTCATACAACTTAACGACAAAAAGAAAAGCTGATGATAAAGTGGGCAGAAGAACTAAATAGACATTTTTCTAAGGAGGGCGTCAAAATGGTCAACAGGCACATGGAAAGATGCTTTACATCTCTGATCATAAGGGAAATGTCAATAAAAGCTGCAATGAGCTATCACCTTACACTTGTTAGAATGGTAGCATCAAGAAGACAAGAGCCAAGAGGTGCTGATCAAGATGTAGTAAAAGGGAGCCCTAATACATTGTTGGTGGGAATGTGAATTGGCCCCACCACTAAGGGAAACAATATGGAGGTTCCTCAAAAAATTAAAAATAAAACTAGTATATGATCCAGCAATTCTATTTCTGGGTGTACCCCCAGAGGAAATGAAAACAGGATTTCAATGAGATCAATGCACCTTCATGTTTTTTGCAACATTATTCACATTAGCCAAAATATGGAAACAATCCAAATGCCCATCAACAGATTCATGGATAAAGAAGATGTGGTATATATAACAGTGGTATGTATATAAACAGTGGAATATTATTCAGCCATGAGAAAGAAGATATTCTGCCATTTGTAACAACATGGATGTATTTTGATCACTTAATTCTAAGTGAGTTAAGTTGGACAGAGAAAGACAAGAACATATGATACCACTTACATGTGGAATCTAAAAAAAATCAAACCTGCAAAAACAGTGAAAGGGAATTTGGGATGGGGTAGGGGAAGAAGATTGATGATAGTGTTTTAAGGGTACAAGCTTACAAGTGGTAATAAGCCATAGAGTATACACAGTACACCAATGCACAGTATAATGAATGTAGACAATAATATTGTACTATAATTATGTAATGTGATGAATATCTCTACAATGGCAGTCAAACTACAATATCTAAATGTATCGTAGCAATACACTGTAAACCTTCAATTTGAACAGTGTTACATGTCAAATGTATTCAAGAAAAAACAACAAAAAAGTAAAATTACCTGTATAAAGGATGCTTATGAAATTGGTACTAGCAGGATACACTGAGTAGAGAGCTTTTTTAGGGAATGGAAGTAAAATGCTTTTAAAGAAGAGTATATGAACATTTAATAAAAATGCAGTACCTGCTTAGTAAGAATTAAAGTGTGTTTTAGTGGAAAAAATTACTGCCATGGTGTTTGTCTAATGATGACTTTCTATTTCCATTATTCCTTCTGTACTTGTTAAATTGAAATTCTGTAGCAAGGAAAAGCTCTCCCTTGTCCCCTACTTATTTATTTATTCAATTATTTATGGTTATCAGCATGGACCTGTGGATATGTATTTTATTCTAAGAGTTACAGTATACTACTATTTTATTTTCTTGCTTAAATCGCCCCAGATTTTGGCATTGGGAACTCCTTCAACCTGACTCCGGAGCCTGTCAATGTGCCCTCAGCACTTGAACCCTTTGTAACTTCTCAGCACCCTAAGATTTTCCCTTCCTCGGCCATGAGAGCTCTTCTTTTGCATTTTCAGTGTGAATGCAGGGCTGCTCTTTAAAACTGTGGAACGGGATGTTTATATAAGCACGTGTCTCATGATGTGCCTGCATCATGCACAGGACGTTCTTTGGGTGGCTGTGATGATCTGGGAAGTGTTTCATGGCCACCAGAATCTCAGGGTGTGTGCGTGTGGACACACACTATTTATCACTATGGAAACGGGTGCTCTTCTTAACCCCACCACCTTGATTGGTGAACCACTTTCTGGAGCATCTCCTCTCCAACCTCTGTGGAACGAAAGCATTTCCAGGGGACTGGGTGGGGTCACGAGGCCTGGCTTGGAGCTGCGACTGGGCATTACTTCTCCTTTCATTGACTCCACCTTGAATGCCAAATGTGTCCAATTTGAATCTTTTTATTCAATCACTCTGACTCTTGGCCCAGCCAGCCTACCTCTTAACCATGAATGATGTGGTGCAAGCACCATTTTCTGGAGAAATAGACCTGTTTTTCAAGGAAAGAAATCTAGTTCTTTAAGCGGAGACTTTGGTTGAGGAGAAAATGTATATATTCCCAGATGTTTTTAAATGAAAAGAAAAACATACACCAAACCCCTGAAGTTATCTTGGGTAGTGGTGGAGGTAGATGGAATTTTGAGAATGAAGTATGTATAATATTTTAAAGGCACTGGCTATAAATTTTAAGTCTCATTGTTTAGAGTAATGTAATGCCTCCTAATTTTATGGTGTCTTTTAGATGGATGACGTTAGTTTAAGGCAAAATTCAGCTAAATATAAAGGTATAGTTTATTCAGGCAATACTTAAAATTTTACCAATTAAGTTTGTGTGTATCTTTAAAATTCTGTTATTGAAAGAGCTAAACTTTGCTGCCCAGTAGGAATTCCAAACTCTTCTAGAATCCTGGCAGTTAGGAGAAGCACACTTGAGAAGCTTGGTATCAGAGGAAAGCCAAGGATACAATTATGTTTTTAATACTCAGAGCCGTGCATGAGACGGAGAAGGAGCACAGGGAAAGCAAAGAGGACCTGTCTCCCTATGTCTGCTCACAAAATAGGGTGAATTAATGTTTGCTGAGTACATTGGGTTTGAGGAAAGCCAAGGATACAATTATGTTTTTAATACTCAGAGCCGTGCATGAGACGGAGAAGGAGCACAGGGAAAGCAAAGAGGACCTGTCTCCCTATGTCTGCTCACAAAATAGGGTGAATTAATGTTTGCTGAGTACATTGGGTTTAAGGAGGACTGTGGCGTGAATTCTCAGCAGCAGGAATATCTACTTCCTGTAACATTCATTAATTACCTTTATTTGGGGAAATCCTTCTTACCACTTTCACATTTGCTATTTTTTGAGATTTCCCCCAAATTTTGGCTATTTTTATTCAATCACTCAACAAATGTGCAGTGCTTCCTTACCATAGGATTGGAGTGGTCTATGTGGTGGAGAGCAGAAGGAGGTCCCATGATCTGGGGGCCTGACTCCGCCTTTTAGGAGAGATTTGTGTGTACCCAAAAGATGAAGGACCAGCAGGGCCGGTCCTTGGCATGTCAGAGGACGCCCCTGTGCTGTATCTGCACCCCCAATTGCAGCTCTGCCTGGAAGTCAAAGAGACCGGGGCTGAGGAATCAGATGCTTTTATTCTAAAATCTGTCTTTTACCTGTTTAAATTATAATACTGAGTAATTATGTATGTGTAAAATCTGTCAAAAGTATACTTAAATCATGCCTCTTCTGTGTGCTAAAATTACTTTTCATTATGACCTATTTGTTCATCATTTGAACCAAATATCTCAGCCTGGAAATGTAAATGTGTTTTTGTTTTTGCTCTGCAGGTTAGGTCAGCAGACGTCTGCAACAAATATGATCACAAGGGTGAAGGTGACATGATTTACTTAAATCAGGCAATTTCTTCATTAAAGCATTGAAGCCTCAACTCATAAAGACACTCTTTAGCAGATGAACTATAATGTCGCCCAGCATTTGTCATATTAGGTGATTTGAAAAGAAAGAACAATTATAAAAATGAATGTAATTCTCTGTTGAAGAAAAAAAATTCAGTTTTTACAGCAGGGGGTGGTTAATTTTGCACAGATAAAAACAGGTTTCACAGTTATTCCGCAGCTATAAGGTTCCACAATTAAAACATAAGAAGAAAGGGCTGCACCGCCAAAGCAGACAGTTGTAGGAATTAGTTGTTTGGGGCTGGGGAAGCAGGTTTCCCCTCCAGCATCAAAGGTTATTTTGTCCCCAGAGGAACAGTTCTGTTGCCATAAACTGTGCTGGTGTGCCCCCAACCCCCCACCTTACCCCAGTGTCTGAGCTGCTTTCAATTAGCAGGGATTATTAAACTGGAAACATTTTAAACTGCTGCTGAAGCTGCTTTCCTGCCTTATGAGCTGAGCTAGAGGCGTCACAATAAAAGCTGATTGATTAGCAAAGAATGTACTTACAGCAACTGATGCCCAGTGTCATTTTCTATGCATTTCACAACCTTCCCTTTCCCTGCCCCCTGAATTTTGCTTTTTCATTTGGAGATTAACCTTAGTTTCTCTCTCTGGACTCTGCCACAGCCTGGGGGCTCTCAACTTCCATCTCAGCTGCCCTGGACCTCCTCTATGTTCAAGCCCCATCTCCCACCTGGGCCCTGGAGAGGGTGACCCCCCAAGGTGGGGGTTGGGGGAGGGGAAGGCTCAGATACTAGAGGGAAGGCTGTTAGTTCCCTGTGTTATTAGCCTTTTTCCTCGGTGTTTAATTATCAGAACATTAGAATTATAGCAACAATGACACAGCTCAGAAGAATACAGGCCACAGAGTATTGACTGGGTGGAGGCAGGTTCTCTTGGAGGGTTTCAAACGTTGGAGGTATTTGCAATGAAGCACTACCTAGTCCTCAGTGATCTTCTATCTTTTATTGATCTTTCTTAAATTTCCTTGTGTGGAGCTTTTGCTTCTCCAACTGAAGTGATTAATTTATTTGATAACACATACTATTTGGTTAGCAGGGTGCTCTGCTGACCTAACCTGCATATGCATATATATGTGTGTGTGTGTGTATATATACATATACATATTTAAATATAACATTTTCCATATAAATGTATTTATACACACATATATATAGCATTAATATATTTATATTTATCATTTAATTCTAGCCACAATACTCTGAGTTAGGTGTAGTTAATACCCTGTTATGGATGAGTAAACTGAGGCTTGTAAGTGGTTGAGGCTGACTTCAAAATGAGGCAGACCAGTTAACCACTATGTTGCTTCTTGGTCCAAACCTGTGCCTGCTCTGAGCTTCAGATTCTTTATCTGTCACAAGAGGGCTTTGGAACAGATCACCTCTATTCTTTCCTAGGTTGTTCACTTTTTTTGATCTGTTAGTTTATCCAACACATGCTGGTTGGGGTTTCCTTTGTGTCTGGCTCCTTCTGGGTGCTGGGGGTGGTGGGGGACTAGCTTCTTCCTTTCCTGGGGATGGGGCTCAAGTCCCTAGTTCTGACTGTTTCTGACAAGCTTGCAAGGTAAGGGCCAACTCTCCTTTGATTTTTCCACCAGGCTCACAGACTCCATTCAGGAGCAAATTTGGCTGCTGTATGTCTGCTAAGAAAGTGTGGGCCCAGAGTCAGGGCTTGTTTATTGCTAGGAGGAAATGTGTGACCAACAGGGGCTGACTGAGTGTCATCTGCCAGTCTGGAATGAATGCATGTGCTCATTGCCTCTTACCATGAGAGAGGAAGTCAGGTTTTTTGACTGAGCATAATTGCTTGAGTTGCAAGGGCTCAGCAAATGAGCCGCACAGCCCACCTGTGAACTGGAAGAAGAAGGGGCTGGGTCTTTGGTTCCATGTGGGGCGGACTTTGCCCCTCCACTGGCCTCTTGTCCGGCAGGCTGGAGTTAATAAGGCCTGGGCAGAGGGTACAGATCCCTGGGAGGCGGGGCTGGGGTGAGAGGCCAACCACAGTTATTTCTGGATTATGACTCAAAGCACACAGCAAGAAGCATTTATTACCTCCAAAGTAGTGCTGGCTCTGTAGTGCTGAGTGGAGAGGTGAGGTATTGCAGCTGTTATCTTTTGAACTAACTGCTATTGCGTGTCCCATGACCAGCTGTGGCAGGGTTTTTGTTCCCATGAATGAATGGGCAATAAATCTGTCGGAGTTGACACTAGCAGCAGTACTAGAGGGTGTAAAGAGAAAATGTGCAGAAGAATCTTGTGGTCTTTGCTTGCCTGGAAAATGAGTTCAATAAAATGGAGGTGATCAGTGCTTATTTATAGGGCAAACGGATACATCCAGCACTGGCCGTCAAGCCCTAACTTAGTGTTTTCTCATTTACACTCACTCTGGGAAGCACATCTCCGCCCTGGAGCCAGCTCATGGAGCCACATGCCAACGCAGCAGTGGCAGAAGAAAAGGAGGCGTCTGCAGATAAGGTGCATTCCCCTCTCTATGTCTAAGGCTCAGGAACGTCAGTGGTGACTGGCTGGAGGGGCTCCGTTTTGAGGTTTGCCATGAACAGAAAAACCCAATCCATGAACGGCTCTTTATTTACATTTCAGTTTTGAGGGTGAATGACAGGAAATGGGATAAAATTAATTGCCATTTTTCAGGCCTCTGAAACAATAAATTCCAGCAACCATAAATTTGGAGCTGGGTTAAGTACTGAAAACAATTTATTGCTAATTTTTCCCTTAATTGCATTCCTAAGAAGAAGGTTTGGTGCTTAGGGGGGGAATTATTATATAAAATTATTCGTTAGAAAGCACAATGAACCATAAATTAGAAGCTTACCTGAAACGGGGTCAGGGTTCCTCACAACTCACCCCCACCTCCAGGCCTTCTCCAGGGAGGACCTCAGCAAACAGAGGGGTCAGGGATAATGGGCCCACTCTCCCCTTGTCCCTCCACATGGCACTGCGTGGAGATTAAGTGATGATTCAATAGATGCCTCACCTCCTGAAAGTGATGGTGGGAGTCACATGTGGGAAGAGAGCAGAGGGGACATAATGGAATGATCAACCACCTGGCCTCCCTGCCTCACTTAATTTGTTTTGCCTTAGTGTCAGGCTAACTGCAGTGGAGGCTGCTGGACAGCCTGACCCTGTTGGTGGAAAAAATTGAAAGATGGTAGTAGCGTGTCAGAAACTGCTGGGATGAGGCAAAAAGCTGTTTCCATCTCACCTGGGATGCTTGTAGCTGCATCCCAGGCTGAGCTCCCTCTGGCCAGAAGGGTTTGTAGGGATGAGTCTGATATTGGCCTGGGTAATGCAGAATTGCGTTGTTACTGTAAGATATTGGAAGTGACCTGCTGCCTCCTAGCCTGTCCTCACGTACCTGCTGTCTGTGTGCCTCTAGGGCTGGGGGAGGCCATCGAGTGGAACTCACCTCCCTACCTCCTCCCCTGGCCACCAATGGAAGGCCAGTGGTGCTAAATGGCAACACAGCTCTGCACCAAACAGCAGGAGGGGCTTGCCACCATGGCCAGCATTGGTCTGAGATGGAAGACTGTAGAAGGGAAAGAAGCAATAGCCTTACCACCCACTTATGCGAGACCATATGTGCATGTTACATCATAAACCCTCTGAGCACCCAATTACTCTCTCCCAAAGGACTATTAAAATCATGGTTTTAGTCACCAGGAGCTCCCAGAGAGGTACAGAGCCTGGCCAGGTCAATCACTCACCCTCTCTTTGCCTGCAAAATGCCAAGGAGAGTGATCCCAGCAGGTGAGGGGCATAACATGCAGAGCTCTGAGAGTCTTTCCAGGCACCTGGCAGGATGAAGTACACATTTTAAGACAGAATGATACGGCACATTCTCATGGCGCTCAGGAATAGGGCCAAAGCCAATGTGCTCTGCAAGGTAAAAATAGCAAAAAGCCACAATTCCCTTGCATGCCTGATGGGAAGGTGCAGCATTAAAGATGACCCAAAGTCCAAAGCAGCCCGTTTTACTCTAGTGTTGGAACAAATCGCTGTATCTCTGTCCCTCCCTAGAATCACAGTTGCTTTGGTGACGGGATCAGGATGCGAACAAGGGCCTCAGAAGAGTTCACACTCCAACCGAAGGACATCGACTTCCTTCTCCAGGACACCCAAGGTAGACGCTCACAGATGGGACAGCGGCCAGCAGCATCATCCCATTTGGTCTTATGATAAGTGCCTATCAAGAGTCCTGTAAATTACACATGTACACAAATTGAATCGTATGTAGCTAATTTTCTAGCACACCAACAAGAACTTTGTGCACCTCTTACTTCCGTCTGTCCCCCTTCTCTGTCTCTTCCTTCCAGTTCTCATTCCTGCCACGAGCAGATCACCGAGCAGGTGCTTCCAGTAGGAGTGCCAGTCTTGAAGCCCATAGTTAAATGTGGTTCAAAGGGTGCCAGACAAGGCCACTGCGCTCCATGGGACACCCCAGGAGGGCGAGGACAGCTCAGCGGAAGCTAACCCTTTTCTCATGGACTCTGTGAGTGTTGGGTGCCTGCCCCAGGGAAACAGAGTGTCTTATCTAGGATTTGTTGATATGAACTAAGTGGTCAGATTGGGGGTAACTGAGGGCAAATAACAAAACTAAGGAACTGAGCTCATAGACCTTGGGTGAAGAGCAAGGGAGGAGGAAGCCCAATTCCTGGCCTGAGGGCGGCTCAGCCTGGAGAAGCAGCCAGAATGAGTCCACTGGGAGGTGGGGTAACATGCAGTTTGCTGTAAGTCATTCTGACAGCAAGTGCTGTGGGGGTTCAGTGCGGTGCATGTAAAGAACAAAAGCAAACATTGCTTTCTGAATACAGGAGTGATACAAAAGTGTTTCTGAGTACTTGAAGACACAGGGAAGTTTCAGGAAGAAAATAAAAACTGCCTGTAATCCCACTACCCAGAGATAAACATTGTTAAATTTTTTATGCATTTCTTTACAGGCCCATGGGCATTTAGATGTATTATTATTTTTTTCAAAATTGGAATTCTACTATACATATAGTTTTTATGTCCTGCTTTCCCCCCTTAACATATTGTAAACATTTCCCATGTCTTTAATAGTTTTCACAAACTTTTAAGAAAATTTTAAGAATTCATAAAATTGCATTTTGTGGATATACCGTATCACCTAACCATTTCCTTCCTGGTAAGTACTGAGCTGTTTCTAAGTTTTTGGCATTACCAGTGAAACTGTGACAAATACCCTTTAACAATAATCATTAATAATAACAATAATTACTACTAATCCAAACTGCTAGTTTTATTTTATAGCGAATTCCTAGAAGTCTTCTATAGTGAGACCCCTTTATTTTGAAAAATTTGTGCTCAGGGATGGTTGGCCATGGGAGCCTAGTGGGAGAGTAACAGCATCGATTTCCGAATGGGAGGTAGTCTTTACAAAGCTGTCTGTTTGATAGATAAAAATATTTAAAATAGGAATTTCTTTTATGATTGAGGTTGAATAAATTTTCATATATCTACTGCATATGTGTAGTCCATTTCCTGTGAATTATTTGATCATTTGTCCATTTTTTTTTCCTTGAGGAATGAGTCTTTGGAAAAGCTCTTTACAGCATAAAGAGATCAACTATTCAACAGTTAATTTCTCTTCTGACGGGGCTGGGAAAGGAGATCTAGAGAACTGGGGTTTGAGCCACACTTTGAAGAGTTGGGTATTTTGATAGTAGAGTCTTACGTGCACCCAAAGGAATCTTGTAGGGTGAGTCATGTGAAGAAAACTGTTTGGAAAACCACAATACCACTTGTGCATTTAAGAAAATAGGTTGAGTAAGCAAGGGTGAAGGATTTTTGGTCTTGGTCTCTGCTAAAAATAACTTGTGACTGACCACAGCACCTGTTTATCTAAGAAAGGAGGTGCGCCGACAGCCTTTATGGAGTGGTCCTTCATCAAACAAGACAATGTGGCTGCGCTTGGATTTTCTCCATTGGACTATCAGCTTGGTCGGGAGGCAGAGGGCTGGGAGAAAAACCTGTGGCAAGGCTTGGGGGAACTTCTAGTCTGTCCCTGGGTTGCCTGTGCGCATGCAGGTGTGGGAGAATGTTGGATCCCAGAGCCCAACCACAGGGATATTTTATAGGAATGTTGCCTCCCCACCCCCGCCATTTTTGGGGGCAGGTCTGGTTTTAAGCATTTCAGGGCCCCCTTTCCCATGGTGGCTGCCCTGTATCTTTAGCATTTGCACAAAAGTGGAATTGGGAAGTACTTCACTGGCTGGTTCCGAATTTGGGCCATTTTTGGCTCTGCGATAGGCTGCTAATGATCACTACAGCATTTCAGAGGGTGTTGACAAGCCGATAATGCAATTAACATCTCCCTCCTTGATAGAGAGTGAGGTGAAGACAAGCTGACTCTTTGGTACTTGATGATTACTGATAATTGGGGAAACCCTTGAGGGGAATGTATTGGGTTGTTTTAACAATGGCACCCAATGTGCATGTAGTGAGCCCATCTCTGAAACAATGAACGAGGCAAAAAAGTGCTCATGGGTCCCATCCCTTCGAGGTTGGGGTGGGCATGGCCACTCTGCGTTTTATTTTTAGCAAATGTGTGTAGCTAATGTGGCTAGAACGACTGGTGATGTTTCAGGAAATTTATTTAAAATTCAATTTGTACATCATGACTTTAAGCACTACTTTTGGGGAAGTGTGTTTTGCATTATGCCATATCAGTTTGGGATTATGGACTCCAAGGGAATATGTATAATTTTTATGCACTATGTTTATTGGCACATTTGTGTTAATAGCCAATAAGATGATATTGCCATCTTAATACCTCATGAGTCTCTGTGACTCTGTGGCTAATGAGTGGGGGCCTCTGAGTACCTGACTGAGGGGGAGAAGGAGGCGAGACAGGCTGGAGGGTGTGGGGAATGGTGTTGGAAATCCAAATACTGGCTTGGAAGGTGTGTCCTTGTAATACCGAAGAGGTACCTCTAATGCAGAGGGGCAATCTGGGCTTAATCAGGGGACAGACCACCAGGAGGCACTGACATGTTTATGTGGCAAAACGGCCTTCCTTTGGGGAGAGAAAACAATCTCAAAGATACTTAGTTCTCAATTAAATGAAGCCACATCCTCCTGACTTGCTTCTGGTGACCCTTCTGCTCCTGGGAACCAGAATCTTGCTTTTTGCAATGAATTTACAGCTGCTTCTGGACAGATAACATGAAGTCAGACAGCTGACCCTCCAACTTCGCTCGGCTCCTCACAGTGGATCGTGTGTGATTCTTTTCCAAGGTGTACCTCTTATGTTGAATTATTCATGGAAATGGCACCAAGAAACAGTGTAATGTTAGTTGTATATATATAGTTTGTGCAAACATCACATTAGTGCAAATCATGTTTATTGGAAAACTAAAAAAAAAGGAAAACAAAAACAGGGCATGGGTGTTTTTTGCTCCAGGAACGTGTACTGGTGGTGAGGTGACTGTGTCTTCTTAGAGGTGGCCTATAGAGATTTGGACTGAAACCTGGTTGCACAAGTTATGAACGTTGTTTAAGCAACAAAGCTGAACTACAGCAGTTAAGTGGATTATGGATATTTTTACCTACATTGTCCAGGTCCTCTTGCACCCAGCTAGGTGACCTGATTACATTTGTATGTGGAGATTAATTCGGATAGTCAGCTTCTATGAAGACCAGTGAAAAAGGGAAGTTAGCAGGTAGAGTGGCTTCAGAGGCACCCTGACCCTGGAGTGCCAGGGCCCTTTCTTGGCTAGGACTTGGTTGACTCCGTGACTGTCTCCATGACTAACCAGCTTGTCTGTGTCTTGCCTTCACCCCTAGGCACTAAAACCTGTGCAGGTAACACATCTGTATTCTTGTCTTTGTGTCACCTGTAGGTACTCAGTAGGATCTCAGCGAAGATGTGTAGAATCTAGGTAGGCAGCTGTGGGGAAATGCCACCCCCTGCAACCTGGCAGTCACATGGGCTCCTCTCCCTCCTCCAGATTCTGAGGATAACTTCTCCACCCCAATACCTTCCACAACCCAAATCAAGATGTATTTGCCCAAAACTCCTCCCTTCTCCTTACTGCTGTACAGGAAAGAAAGCTGATAAGCTACTTCTGCAGAAGGCATTTCCCCCTCTCAGGGAGAATCTGCATCTTGACAAAGCAGGCTTGAAGACAGAGCTTTTTCAGCCAATGGGAGGGGCAGGTAATAGTGATAATCTGGGAGCAGGTCTGGCCATACCTGGTGATATTTTGCACATCCATTCCCACCCTATTTTAAAAACGTTCATGTAATTTTCACCTGCCATTTTCTGGTTTTATGTTGCCACATTTAAATCTTGAATCTGACTCGGATTTTTTTCCCCTAAATGCTGGTGTTAGGTGCCATTTTGGGGAAGAGATGTATTTTATTTTTTCTAAATGGCCCGTCTATGGGGATGTCACTCCCACTGTGACCTTCACAGCTCCCACTGCACTGTGACGTTCACAGCTCCTGCCCTGGCTGTCACCTCTTTCCTTGTTGCCCACAGAGAAGCTGAGATTAAAAGAAATGGTCCCAGTTAAGAGAATGATCTTTGGAGCCAGTGAGGTCCGGCTCTGAATCCAAGCTCCACTACTAAACAGCTAGTAGGATGACTTATCTGCCCTCTCTGAACCTTGGCTTCCTAGGGAATGACACTCCCTTCCCCAGCTGTGGCGCGGGCTGAGTGGGATCGTGGCTACACCGTGGGCACCCTGATACCTACCTGGCCCAAAGCTGGATGCCATGCTGCCACTGTTACAGATCCCATGGTATTTTCACTCATTCAGTCGAGAGACCAACAGTGGGACCAGTGTTACCATCATCCTCAGTCTCATTACCTGTCTTCATGACGTCATTACCTCCTGCAAACTGGCTCCTCTTCCCCATGCAAAGGCCAACCACTCAGGCCTTCAAGGAAGAAGACAAATCCACCTGTCCCTTCCTTCTGGTCCCACCCACCATTCCCAGTGCATCATGGAGGCAACCTGGAGTGACCAGAAGCACGGCCTTTGCACCGGGTTCTCGCCACTACGCAGCCTTCCTCTCTCTGGCTTGGGACCTGCTGCTTTCTGTACATGTGAGGTGCTCCAGCTGCCCCGGGCAATCCCACTCCCCGCCTGCATCTGAATCTGTCCTCCTGTTCATGCTGCCACAATGCCTTTACCACGCTTTGTGTCTGTTAGTCCTGGGTCTTGTAGTGCTGCCTCCTGGAGAGGATTCCCTCATTTTCCTCCTTTACCTTGGACACTAAGTTTCTGCTCCTGCTTCAGCCCCCATCCCCGATTGCTGGCACCTGCTGCAGGTGAGCTCCTTCCAGGTGGGACTGGCACTTCTCACACCTGAGCACAGTGTCTGGAACAGGTGTACTGGTTGTAATAGCGACAACGATAACTTTCATTTTCGAGGGCCCGAGGGTATAGTAGAGTCAAGGTTCCCATCTGGGACTGGCTTGTTCAGACCCTGACCACCACGGGCTCAGTTGGTGTGGGCTCTCAGCCTGCTGGTACTAGTGGGAATGACAAATAACAGTCGTGCTTCTAATAACCATCCATTAAATCCCCAGGACACACCCAGGCTCTGTGCTGGTCATGTCCCACAAAATAGGCACTTTTGTTCCCTTTGTACAGATGGGGCAAATGTGCCAGCAGGGAAGGCTGACAGGTGGGACAGGAGGGGCTGGAGCTAAAGAGGGAAGAAGCAACTGTCGTATTTCTCTGTAAATCTCACTTTTCCCAGAGTAATTGGAGATGAATGACTTTGCGTCTTGCATGCACCTCTCCCACGTCTTTCCCAGGCCTGTTGGGCTGTGACAGGTGGTGCTTAGGATCCAGAGCTCAGATGCCAGAAGGAGCAGCCGGGGGAAGACATCACTGGCCACTTTCCCCACCCCCACAGGCAGCTATAATCTTGTAGACACTCCAAATTCCCCCTTTTAAAAAATTTCCAGCTTAATAACTCTACTTAGGTGTTTTTTAGACCCCATAGTGTTTGCAACAACCGTTATGGCTCTATTATGATAATACAAGAAAGTTACATTATGAAATAAATGCATTTTAAGGTTTTTCCCTGGCAACATAATGTAAGGATCATTCTGCATGTTGGTACTAAAGAATCAAAAACAGTTTAGTCAGTGGATGTGAACACTGTTTCTTGTCATCCAGTTAATGGATCTACTGTAGTATTTGTGTTCCTTCTAGCCCTGCTGCCGTACATCAATGAAAAATTATGTTTTTTTCCTCAGCGCTACAACACCCGTCATCTTTATAGGCAACGCATTCCCCTTCAAGTAGTGCGGTGTAAAATGCCTACCATTTCTCGGCCCCTTTCCCTCCCCGTCATTTACCTGGTTCTTGGCAATCGAGGGTCAGCGCCTCCTCTTATTAATGTTCTGTGTAATAGAAATCAGCACGGCCCTGTTATTCACATGGAAGCCCCAGCAAACAGCGGCTGTTAGTGTGCAAAGGGCAGACAGGAAGCCTAGCTTTATTTTTTTAACCCTCTTTGTTTACTGGATCTTGGCAGTCAATCACAACCCCTCCTTGCATTTAAAGCAAGCTGGCCTGCTTCCTGGGAACAGCCACCAGCTGAGGACCTACTTGCTGGTAAGACCGGGTGAGTCCGGAAGCTAGACTCATCCCTAACAGACTCATAAACACCTTGCCTCTCTGAAAATTTTACTCCCCTGATCAGCAAAGTTACACTGGCTCCAGAGTGACCTGGTGAGGCCCAGGAGGACTTCATTTTTAAGGGAATTGGCTCTCCAAGGTCATGTTGTCTTAGGGTGGGGATTGCTATGGCCAAGTATCACCCCAGTGATGCTCCATCCTCCTTCTCTTGCTCAGATCTGCAGCCGACATTATCCCAGGGTCACAAATCAGATGCTGCAGGGGGCAGCTAGGTAGCTGATGCCAGAGAAACGGGCTGGAGAGAGACACCCTGCCCTGTCCCAGCCCACTGCCAGGTGGGATTATGATCCCATATTGTCAGTCCTCTGTTGTATACATAGAAGAGGTAGCGGTATTTTAAAAAATTACAACCTCCTGGATTTTAAACACTGGCTAATTAAAGTGGAAAATAATTTGTGTGTGCCAAACTAAGCTGGGCCATGGGCTGGCTGCCGCCTTTCACTCCCTGACTCCTACATCCTGGGGTTGCTGTGTGGCCTCATTCTTGGCTTCAGGGGGTAAAATTGTCTGGTTGCCATCTCCTGCAACGTGCCTTGAATGTGTTCACATAGACTTGGAACTGTCTTGGATTGAGCATATGAAATATCCCAGGTGAGGAAGGGGCATTTCCATGGCAGCAGTGCCACCTGGAAGGAGGAGCCAGTCCACCTGGGTGCCTTCCTGCTCCTCCATCTATAGAATCCAGCTCTGTGCAAACACTGCTTAACAGCGGCTTCCCAGACCCCAGCGTTGCAGAGGGCTCCAGGGGGCTAGCAGAGCCTGGGTGAGTACAGAGCTGGAGATACTTAGAAGTTCAGAAGGAGGCATTGGGGGGGATCTCACCTGCCATGCTGTGTACCCCTGACATTTCTGATGAGGTGATGTTGGGAGTGGGGGCCTGTGGTTCAGCTTCCTGTCCTTGTTTGACTATATGATAGCATGGCTCTCCTCACTCACTGTATTCTGAGGTCCTTAAGGGCAGGGACCAGGGCTTGCTTTATATTTTCTTCTTGTTCAGTGGCTCCCACCAGGCTCTGCACCTGCAGATATCCGATTTAAGGTGCAACTTTTCTAGAGTGGTGTACATGGATGAGCTGTTGGTATTAGAAAGAAAGAGAGTGAAAGAGATCAGCCCTTCCTGGGGAAGCAAGCTGAGCAAGCTGGCAGCTCATTTCCAAGGTCAGAGGTGACGTATGCCCACAGAGAAGAGGGCAGGATGGAGACCTTGACATTCAAGGACCTGAGAGGAACCCATCGAGCAACATCCCATGCGATTCACAGGGCTGCTGGCAGCAAACATGACCTATTTTAAAAGCAATATCCTTCTACAGAGAGATGACTGCAGTCTGCTGGCACAGCCGCTCCTGGGCTCACCAAGCCGATCTCAAGGCTGCCCAGCGCCACCTCTTGGGTGCCGCAAAGTCCGATTTTGCTGCTCTGTCAGCTTTCTCGGAGTTAACTTACAGCGAAAGAGCCTGTGTACTGGCTGGGAGTGTTGGGGTGTCAGGCTCCAAGGGACAGTGGCTGCTGTTCTAGAGGTACATGTGGATGCCGGAAGGGCTGGGCAAGGCATGAGTGGGCAATGGGGGCAGCAGAGCGGCCGTCTGTGTCACGGGCCTGATGCTGAACCCACAGTGTGCTCTGTCCCAACCAAGTCCTGCTGGAGTCCTGGATTGTGGTGACCTGACCCATTTCCATGGCTTCTACTTCCAAAGGTGACATAAGTCGCTGCGTAGACAGGGTGTGCTGATTGCTCTCTGGGTTCTGCGTGGGTGTTAACCCTCAGCAGCTGATGCCAGCATGGGGACCTGGCCTAAGGTCTCTCTGCAGCGCTGAGCAGCACTGCTGTGCCCTGGCTTTCCCATCCAGCTCCCAGTGCAGCCAGAGGTGGCCTTACAGTGTGGCATCCCAGTGAGAGCCACCATGCTCGGAGCACTAACTGACATGGGGCGATACTGCTGCAAGGCCTGCTCAAGCCTGGGCCTTGTCCACTCACGCCTTCTTGGACTGTGGTGGGAACCCTTGGACATGGTCATCCTTTTCCTTCCCACTCAGCCTTCTTGCTCCGGCCTGTGAATGGCACCCCTTCTCACAAGGCCCCCTCTCTGCCTTCTGAACCTCCTCTCTGGCACGACTCTGCCATAACAGGACAGGGTCAGTGAGGCAGGGCCTGACCCCCAGAGTGCAGGGAAGGACCAACCTTTGCAAAACAACTCTTTCCTTGGACTGTGGGTGGGCACCACCTTGGGTTATGGCAACATTTGCCCACAGGAACTCAAGAGGACGATATTTTGCCCGCTGCAGGAGCCCTGGGCAGGAGATTTAGAAATTCAGGAAGGAGGGACCTGGGGACCCTCACCCCAAATTGTGCACATTTCTGGCATTCCTGAAGAGGACATACTCCTCCCCACTGTTTTCCGAGATGCTTGAGGAACCAGGGCTTTCTTTGTTCTCACGCGGCTCTCCGATTTTCTCTGCCTTCCTGTCTTCCCATCCAAGTACCCAGAGACTCTCGTGATCCACACTCCTGTC
Source organism: Manis javanica (assembly GCF_040802235.1). Classification (NCBI taxonomy): domain Eukaryota; kingdom Metazoa; phylum Chordata; class Mammalia; order Pholidota; family Manidae; genus Manis; species Manis javanica. The sequence continues at coordinate 22,081,673 of NC_133172.1, forward strand.
TCCTTGCTTAGAAACAGAAGCTGCTTTGCTGCTCTTGCTTCACTGCAGGGCAGGCGGTGATGTGGCCCTTGAGAAGGACCCCATGCCCAGGTGAGCCCCAGGGAGCCTCAGGCGGGGGTGAAGGGCGCGTGGCCCCCACATCTAGGGCCCTGCATGGGTGGAGATCTGCCATCTGCTCCTGGAGAATCTCACGTTGTGTGCCCAGCTGCCCGGCCCAACCCCTCGGTGCGTGCTTTCCCACACTGGGGCTCTCTCTTGCCCCCAGAAGCCCTGTGCAGGTGAGGAAGGCCCTAGTGAGTGCCGCTTATTGTTTCTGCTTCGTCTCCTGGGCGGAGGTGGGCTGCCTTTCTTGAAAAGCCTTGAGCTGAGCAGAAAGCTCTGTTCTTGGTGATTTTTCTGCTGAAGCAGCCTCTGAGCTGAGGAGAAGTCCTGTGGAGAGAAACCTCCCTGTCCACAGTATAGGGGATGCACAGGGCCTCTACACAGACAATTGGAGTGGTCCTGCAGGGGCCCATCCGAGGGGAGCAGTACTGTGTGCACTCAGGTGTGGTAGGAACTCAGCGACTCTCACTGGCTTGGCTGGTCTGGGGTGGGGCCTGGGTCGCACCCTGGCCCTGACAGCTCCAGAGGGTCTTCTGACTGGGGAGTAGTGGGTAGGGGTCTGGTTTAGACCAGACAGTGAGCAAGTTTCTTTCCTTTCAGGAGGTCTTCTGTCTAAGGGCTGGCTCTGTGTGACCCAGGGGAAGTCCTCCAGCTTCTCTGAGCCTTGGTGTCTCCCCTTGTTCCATCAGGGTGAGACAGCTCCCTAGCACTATGCATAGAATATGAGACAGTACCTTGCACTTTGGGAAGGAAAAAGTGAAACCCATGTGCTATCCACCACAGGAGGCCATCACTGTGCATCACATTGCAGCGTACCTGTATACTCATGAGTCCTTGCCCCACTGGGTTCAGATTCATGTGTTCATCCATTCACCCACTACCCATCCATCCATCCATCCATCCATCCATCCATCCATCCATTCACTCATCTGTCCACCCACTCCCACATCCATGCACCTCCATCCATCCATCCATCCATCCACCCACCCATCCATCCGTCCATCCATCCATTGTTGTATTTATTTATTTATTTAGGTATCATTGATATATAATCTTATGCTCAGGTTTCACATGAACAACATTGTGGTTACTACATTCCCCCTATCATCCATCCATTGTTAATAGCATGAGGCCATATGTAGAGCTGCAAATTTGACTGCATCTATGTTCTTGCCCTCAGAGGGCAGGACTCAAAATTACGTGCTTGTTTTTTTCTGGCTCCTTACTCCTTCTGAGTCTTACAGGAGGAGACACAAAATTTATTATCTGATATAGCCCAAGAGTATGGTGAATGCTCAGAGGAGGGAGAGATCAGTTCCAGCTGGAGGGATTTGGGAAGGCTTCAGAGGTGCCATTTAAGCAGAGCCTTGATTCCTGCTTGGTGTGGACACAGTGATGGTGAGGCAGGACTCTCTGTGTCGGGGGCTTACTGTTTAGTGGGAGGCCCAGAAATGGGGGCTGGAGAGTGTCTCTACAGGTCTTGGCTTCCTCTCCCCCAGGGTGCCCAGCTTCCGCTTGCTGGCCTACTAATGTTGTCTGCAGCCATGTCCCTTCCCAGCACATGTCCGCGGTAGTGGAAGGCAAACAGATTCCGTGCAGGGGAAGGTCACCAACAGGGGCAGCTTAAACACAAGCACGAAGGCTGTTCCTGCTCAGACCTTGGGAGAGCCATTCGTGCCTCCATGTGGGATGCCTGCCACCATCATGACTGCTACCATCAGCATGTCCACTTACGTATCAAAGGTGCAGAAACATCAACACTCAAGGGCCTCAGGGAGACAGCAGCCAGAGGGTCCACTGGAGGGTGGGCAGGTTGACCTACTGGGCCCACCTCTCCCAAGTAAGCTTTTGGTGAGCTGGGGAAACTTGGCCCAACTTAACCAGAGCAGCACACTAGGTTGTGGGGCTGAATGATTGGTATGCATTGTTTTGTTTCTTTCATTAATTCCTGCTGCCATTCGGGATGCAGGGATGAACAATAGCAGGGGCCTGTACAGATCAATACCAGATTGCTGATAGTGCCTATCTGTTCTTGGAGCAGATTATTTGATAAATGGTGTGGTCCATACATTTTGACAGGTATTCGCCATACAGCCCCGACCAAGCTGGTTTAGTGGAGCCCCATCACAGGAAGCCAGGAGAGCAGAGAGAATATTTCCTTTTTGGTACAAACCCATATAGGAATTGTTGCTTTTAAGCTATAGATAATGAATTTCTAGCCAGAGAAGGAGGGGGGGAGGATGGTAGGGATCTGGGCTTTAGCTCCCCCATGCATTATTTCCCCCATGGCTTGGGGTTCAGCTGGGTCCTGGCTTGGATCTGGGCTCTGATAGGGGAGATTTTGAAGGGTTTTCTTTTGAAGGCAGAGCAGCCACTGGCGGGGTGACTGGTTTACAAGTGGAAGAAGGTACTGGTCCCCTGAGCTGTTGATGGGCCCTTCAGGGAACTCCAGGGGCTGGCGCTGGGGGATGCAAAGTGTTGCCAGTCTTACACAGGATTTCAAAGAGGAGAAAGAGACAGACAGGGCAGTGATGCAAGGTTAGAGACATTGGGACCTAAGCGAGCTGTGCTGATGGACGGTTGTCATGTCCAGCGGCCCTGTAATGGCGGTGTGGCACCTTCTTTCTATTCGCACTGTATCCGACTGACCTGGTCTCCTTTTGTCCTGTGCACCATGGGCACCCTGTTGAACAGCACTAGGTGTTATGCTCTGCAGTTTGGTCTGTCTTTGAGGTCTGTTTCGGCCTGCCTCTGCGCACCCTTCTTGTTCCCCTTAGCTAGGGCTGACCACACAGAGGTGTGTTCCCCAGCGTCTGGGAGTGAACAGAGGGGGTACCAAAGGGGCCACCTGGGTCAGCTACTGATCTGTGGACAGGATCAAGATAGGCAGGTGACCACTTGAAGGGCCGGATGTGTTCTGTACCTCCAGCCCCCATGCCTGGGTCCTGCGGAAGCAGCCGGAACTCAGAGCTGCTTCAGAGAAAGCAGTGCATTGTGTGTTTGAGAGAAGCAAGTATTCCATGGTGATACTATGTTTGAACCCTGTGAAGTGGGCTGAGCATTCTCCTGGCCCCATTTAACAGATGGGGAATCGAGGCCCTGAAAGTGGAGCTGCTGCTCTGCAGCCACCTGGACTGAGGCCAGGGGAGCACATCACTGCCCACGCTGCCTCCAGGATGAATGGTGGCCCCTTGATGGCAGCTGGGGTGCCAGGTATGGACTTCGCCTTCTTAGCTGCCCTAAAGCCCTGTCACTCCCTGTGGAGCTGTCCTTCTTGTGATGCAGAGACCTTTTCCAAGGACTTATTGCTGACTGAGAAGCGATTACATGGGGGATGGCTACCCTTGTCTCACCGAGAATGTTGGGGAGGCTGGGACCATGATATATGGAACGTCAGGCGTTATATTTTAGACTTTGCTTTTAAAAATCTCTAACAACCTCCTAAGGAATGATTTGACATCCTTAAGTTCAACACTGGGCACAAATAAAGCTTATGGCAAAATTAACATAAATCATTAGCATTAATCATGCAGGGTTATTGATAGCCACATGCAGGCATGTATCACAATCCTGGCCAGGGATTTGGGCCGGGCGATATTTCTTCCAGCTGTCCCGCCCGGCTTGGCTGTGCACGGTGGTGGAGTAGGCTCTCTTTGTTCATTCTCCTCCTGAGCTTGAGCTGTCAGAGGCAACCCATATTCCCCTTCCCTTCTCCTCAAGCTGGGCTGCCAACTTCATTGCCTCATTCGCCCTCTCCTCTCTTTTTTAGAAACCAGATTTGTAGTCAGGGTCAAAATCCATCAACGTCTGTGGCTGTCACCTACCACGTGACTAGTGGAGCAAAGTAGCTGGGTGACAATTAGCAATGGGCAGCCTACACAGATCAGTTTCAATTTGGGAACCTTCACTTTTACTTACACATTCATCTCCGGCGCTGAGAACTGCTCCCTCCACCTCCACCACTCAGATGCTGGTGTGTTCTCTTACCTTAGCCCGAGGAGGAAAGGTGCTCTCTCACCAGCCCAAGAGGCTGAGGGTGAGGTACATTATAAAAGTAGAATAAAACAAAGAACAGGGCTTGATTGTCATTGATGGCATTTTGAAACATATCAGCAGGGTATGCTACCTTTATTGGAAATGAGGGGAGCAGTTTCATTGGGCTGACCCCTTTACAGGTCTTTCCAACCACAATGTGATAATGGTCACATTAATGGGAATGTAGAATAAAGAACAATGGCAATGATGGGAAGGAGCTCTATCCTACCATGCTGACCAGAACACACTAGATAGTATTGTAGTTAAATATTGGGACAGGTTTAGATACATTGGACCAGGGATGTGAGAAATGAATAGGAAACATTCAACCCAGACATACGAGCACCTAGGGAGACCAGCATTTCTGGATTCCCATATTTGAAGAGTTTCCACTGGAAGAGGGGGAGGGGAATTCTGAGCAGGTGGGAACTTCAGAGATATAGATCTATGTCCAGAACAAGGGAAAACTTAAGACTTCCAGCACTCACCAAAAATAGTATTATCGCTTTTTCCAGGTGGCTGCCAAAGATGGCGGAGGGGCAGGTCCTGGTACTCGATGGCCAAGGCTATCTCCTCGGCTGCCTGGCAGCCATCATGACCAAGCAGGTACTGCTGGGCTGAAAGGTGGTTGTCGTGTGCTGTGAGGGCATCAATATTTCTGGCAACTTCTACCGGAATAGTTGAAGTACCTGGCTTTTCTTCGCAAGTGGATGAACACCAACCCATCCCAAGGCCCCTACCACTTTCGAGCCCCCAGCCGCATCTTTGGTGGACTGTGCGAGGCATGCTGCCCCACAAGACCAAGCGAGGCCAGGCTGCCCTGGACCGCCTCAAGGTGTTTGATGGGATCCCACCACCCTATGACAAGAAAAAGTGAATGGTAGTTCCTGCTGCCCTCAAGGTTGTGTGGTTGAAGCCCACACGGAAGTTTGCTTACCTAGGGCACCTGGCTCATGAGGTTGGCTGGAAGTACCAAGCAGTCACAGACACCTTGGAGGAGAAGAGAAAGGAGAAGGCCAAGATCCATTATCGGAAGAAAAAACAGCGCATGAAGCTGCAGAAACAGGCCAAAAAGAACGTAGAGAAGAAAATTGACAGATACACAGTGGTCCTCAAGATCCATGGACTCCTGGTCTGAGCCCAATAAAATTGACTGTTTATTCATAAAAAAAAAAGAATAGTATTATCTCCAAGGGAAGGACAGAGTGAGGTCTCCATCACTAGAGGTGTTCAACACAGGTTATGTGACCACTTGTAGGAAAGTTTGGGGAGGAAATAAACATTAAATCAGGGGTCAGAGTAGATGACATTTAAGATTCTTTCCACCCATGCAGAGCTTAGAATTCCACGTTTATACCCTGATCTGAGTGCTGGAAAGACAGAATGAACAGCACAGCCTGCTTTGATCTCTCTTTCCTGCCACCCAGCTGCAGTCTCAGAAGAGGATATGGTGATCAAATTCAGAGAGAGCTATGTAATCTCTTTTTGGAGAACTTGGCTGGGGGCATTTTAAACATGTTTCTGCCTCACACACCCCAGAAGAATTGCAGAGAAGCTAGTGAGCCTGATTGGCAGGGGCAGTTAAACATCGACAGGCTTGGACAATTCAAGGTAGGGGTAATTTCCAAATATTAAAGACTTTGATGGCCTGGGATTTAATGAGTAAGAACAGAGGTCAGCCACCAACAGTGTGGAGAAGGGGGCTGCTGGCTGGCCTGGATGGCTGTCAGCCATGATCCCAGGGACTCAGGAAGCTGTGGGTTCCCTGCCCTTGGTACTGACACAAGCTGCCTTCCTTTGCTGTTGTTATCAGCTTTTGTGAAGACTTCATTGGAGTCTAATCATCTTTGTGTTGAAGGGAGGGGTCATAAAGCTTCTCTACTCTAGGACACAGGATTCTAGAAAGGACTTTCCATGTTCTGGAAACCCTGCATGTCATAAACCAACTCTTGCTGGATTGAACAAGAAAGAAAATGTTTTGACCTTTGTAAACAAAAAGTTCCAAGTCATCTCTGCTTCAGGTGGGGTCTGATCCAGGAGATTCTAGGATATCACCAAGGGTCATCTTGCTATTGGTTTTATCATCATCATCCACAAAATATTAGTTCCCCTTCGCAATAGCTCTAAGCCCTCTTTTCATGAAGGCAAATGTTTTTGGCATTACAGGCTTTGTATCTACACACAATCTTCCACTTCTTAACCAGAATTGGGTCATCAATTCCTGTGCTCAGGGTAAAGGCATATACTGACTGACTTAGGACAATTAGCATCCACCCTTGGGGTTGCCTGAGGAGGTCAACCCCACCCAAAATTCATGACTGAGAATGGAGAGGAGTCCTTCACCAAAGGAAATTCAGAGTATCATTTTACCAAAAAATTGAAGGTGTATGCAGCGTGTTAAAATTAGAATATGCCTACTTCAACTAGCAAGGGTCAAATCCTTGGAAGATGGTTCCCCATCACAATTTCTCATCTCAGATTCTTGATGGTTCTTGGCATTTTCTCTCATCCATCTATTACCCAAACTTTTGCAGAGTTCAGGCTTTGAGGGATCTAAATTTTCTTGGAGAAGCTAAAGGAGATGAATGTCATTGAGAAAGAGCTGTTCTGATGCACACTTTGGGAGTGTCACAGGGTCAACACCCAACTTTCCGTCAGTGATAAATCTGCAAGATGCTCCTTGATATGAGGAGTGCCTTCCAAGAGACCAACACTGCTTTCACTGGGTATGAACACATTCTACACAGATGTTTAGGACGTAGGCAATGGCTAGGCAAGATTTCATCTTGATCATGCGAGCGTGCATGGAAGGTTGGTCTGCCTCTTATAGAACTGTCCGCCATTCCCCAGTGCTCAGGGGCAGCCTTGCAGAGGTTCATAATGGCTGAGAGTGGCACCGTCGACAGGCATGAATAGGTCCCTTAATTTCATGGTTTAAAAATACGTTAGTTGACCTCAGTATAATTCCTATATTTTAGTCATTTATGTGTCATGACTCAGTACTCATTCATTAAATATAGTGCTTTTCAAATGAAGAACAGAGATGAAAATGTTTCTTAATGATGACAAGTGATATAATTTAGTTTTATTTCTGTCGTATCATGGTGCCCATGAGCCTGGCTGTGGCTAAGGGTCTGTCTGTGGCGCCATAGTGAGCTCCTTTTAGCCAAGGGCTCCATTGGACATGTCACTCTAGCCAATTCTGGTCTTGTGGGTAAGACCACTTTGATCCTTGGTCCTGCTTCATTTGAGATGTTTGGCTCCACTGGAGGATCTTCTCTATGAAAGTGCGCCTGGGCTGACATGGGGAGGAAAGGTGATTTGGGGGAGGTGGATGGATGCTGTTCACAGTCTTGAACTATAGGGCAACTGGGTAGAGGGCTGAAACTGAGCCTTAGGATGGACAAAGCCCCCTTTTCCTCAATAGCACGTATTCCTGGCCTTGCTGCATTGGATGCCTTAAAGATGAATATTAATGGCTCTACAGAGTCGTTCAGTTTGGGAGGCAGCTATTTGCATTGTGCTTCCAGGGGTACCTCTCTGAACAGGCACTAGAAAGCCTCCTTGATGGAGCTGGTTTTTGCAATACTCTGAAAATAAAGGTCTCGTTTTGCAAATTAGCAAACAACCCTCTCCCAGTAGCCACCCAAATAGCTCTTCCCAAATCTGGGACTCAGGGACACCTTTTAGTAACCAGAGGTCCTGCCCTCAGGATTCGCTCCACCAAGCTCCAGTTGTCCCCTTTTCTTTTGGGGTGGTTCAATGCTACTTTAACGTGATTGCTTTATTCTATGTTAATCTATAGGGATATTAAAACCATTACACTCTATTGGCACAGGGCTTGGTAGAGAGTGGGAGGAGGTGGAATCTACACATTTGACATTAAGCTCCTGGGAGGTTTTATTTTTTAACGAACACTTTTTAAAGGGAGCCATCATTTACATTTACCACCCTACCAATGCAGTTAAATGACATGCATACTGGACTGCAACTGGCCCTGAGTTGTAATCCTTGAAGCAACATTGGCAACAAGTGATTAACGGAAGTCCTGGTGCTGCTGTGTGTCAAGTGCTAGAGAGGCCTTCCTGGAGCTCTCAGGGGCCAGGTGGCACTGACCCTCCTTGGGGTCCAAACAGGGCTATTCCTGAGTGGCCCAAACTGGGGCAGTTTAGACATGGAAGTGGATGCAAACAGGCTAGTGGTTCCTCAGCCACGTGGGGAGCCCTGGGCTGAGAGTCAGACCTCCTGGCTTTGCACCCAGGCTTGTTGTTGAAGTCCTTCCTCTGGGTGTGTCAGTTTACCCATCTGTAAAATGGCCCAGTTGGTCTCTGATGTCCCTTCTAGCTGCAATAAACTGCAATTTTCTTTGTTTGGACTGCTGTTTGGAATGGCCAGCAAGTATGTCTGCAGTGGGCTTTTTTCAGGCCTGCAAGTGTTGGGAGGTGGGATGGCATATGTGAGAATGTGAAGCTTTAGTCCCTTCCTTCAGAGAGCTTCCGTTGGGGGGACAGCACGTCAGGAGGCATCTTAGCAAGTCCAGATATGCTCAGCTAGGGCTCCCGTAGCCCAGCTCTATGGAGGAAAAGAGATTTTACCTGGGGCCTTAACGGTGCTAGAAACTAAAGGACAAGCAACACGGCATTTCGTGTCCACCTGAAGGAGGGTGTGGTTGGTGTTAGAAAGGGAAGCAAAGATCCAAGGAGATTAGTTGGAGACACTGCCCTTCAACTTCCTCATCCTATGATCTCACTGCCATCCTGGAGAACTCCAGGGCAGGGCCTTCACTCTAGTGCTGTGTGTTGGGATTTGCAGGGGGAGAGAAGGGGAAAAACCTCTCTCCATCCGAGCCCAGCTCCCCCTGGCCATCCTGGATTGATGAGGGTCACACTCAGTTGAATTTGGGATGTGGAGGCTCCTCCTGCTGGTGGGGTTCCAGGAAGGGCTTGCTGGTGAATTGTTCCTTTGATCTGGGGTTTGAGGTGTCCCCCTACCATCTCTGCACACTGTCGGCACTCTTCCTGGACTGCAAGGCTTATAGCAGAGCTGAGTGGAGGTTCTGGGTCTGTCCTCAAGTGTATTTCAGTAGCCAGGGCTCTGCCCTGTCCTTGAGCCAGCAGGATCCATGTTGGGGCTCATGACGGGCTCCCCTGGCCTCCCCCCAACCCACCAGCAAGCTGAACGAAGCCCAGCCAAAGGGCTCAGGACATTAGGATGTTTCCAGTCTTCATTTTAGCCTCAAAAGTGAAAAATGTACGGATGATTTTGTTTTCCCCCATCAGAAGCCTTGTTTTCTGGGTCCCAGGACCTAGGCAGTGTAGTGTAGTGTTTTGAGTACAGAGTTGGGAGTTTGGGGCCCAGCAGGAAACAGATGGCACATTCAAAGGGTGCAAATTTAGAAACGTTTAATGAAGGACCATTAACAAAGCAGCAGATGGAGCTAGGAGTCCATGGGTATGGGGTGGGGTAGGGAAGCCCAGACCTGGGTGTTGGGGGACAGAGCACCTTGGGGCCTAGAGAAAGAGAAGACTGGCTGCAGAAGGTCCCCAGCAGGCAGCATGCCTGCCAGGAAGGAGCTGGGAGAATGAACATCCCCGTCTCCCTCTCCTCCCTCCCTCTGGACTCTTACAGGAGCTCCCATTAGTTGAACACAACTCCAAGCCCATGGCATGGCATAGCATCTCTGTGTGGAGAGGGGGTCTGGAGAGAAAAACCCCCAAGCCTGCAGCTGACCTGGGCAAGTCCCTTCCCCTCTGTGTGCCTCAGTTTCCTTCCTTCAGCTTGTTCTGCTTCCTGTATGTGGGTGGGGGCAGTTTGCAGAACAAGCCCCCACCACTAGGACTCAGGGTCCACTCTTCTCTCCAGAAAGAAAGTCCCACTGCTTAGGGGATATGGAGCCTTTCGCAGCTGGGCAGGCACACATCTGTCTTGGAAACCGGGGGCCAGGGATGCTCAAAGCCGGCAGGAAGAGAGCTGGCAGCTGGGTTTGTCTGGGTACCAACTTACCCCTCATTTATGTTTCCCTGAAAAACAACTAACATGTTTTGATGATTTCTGAGGAACTTAAAAACAATATACTTAATTGTTAAGAGTAATTTCAGAGCTCATTAATGTAATAAATCTCTGGAGAGAAATATTTAGTCAACGATTAGCATAAAGTCAGAGTCTCCAGGCATAGATGGAAGCACCAGTTCATTCTTCAGTGGAGACAGAATGGTGGACATAGTGGATAGAGGAGGCCTGTCTGACATCCATGATTGTTCAGCTGACGGTGTCAGGTTGGCAACAGGCAGGAGCTGCTGCCACACTGTCACCCAGAAGCGGGCTCTTTGGCATCACCAAGAGGTTTTGTGATCTTGTAACTATGGATCTCCAGCTTGGTGAATTTTGTTTAAAATGGGAAAAGAAGAATTATTCATCAGGCACTGGGCAGCTCCCATCAGCCCTCACTGAAGGCATTAGGGAGCCTTGAGCTGTGCTACATATCCTTAAGCCAAACAGAATTCCCTGTTCCTGAAATCTCCAGTGCATTCCTCCTGCAGTCAGCCTGTGTCAGTAAAAGGCAGCTCCATCTATCCAGTTATGCCAGCCAAGTGTCAGGACCATCTATGGCAGACCAGGTGGCCTAAGTCCTCACCTGTTGCCATGTATCTTTGCAGTGCTACTGCTGTGACTCCATCTGCCCTGTGACCTGCTCTCACCAAGGATGCTAACAAACAAGACAGAAGCAGAGGCATGCCAACACTTTTGATTGGACTCACTGCTTCCACTAGCCTGCTGGACCATGAGAGCCAGGTAGCCCATTTGCTCCAATCCTAGCCAACTGCGAACCGACCAGAAGTGAGCGAGCCCTGTCAAGACCGGAGAAACTGCCCAGCCAAGCTCAGACTTGTGAACTAAAGAAATGCTTACTGTTTCAAGCCCCTGAGTTTGGGGTGTTTTCCTTACAAGGCATTATTGTGGCAGACCAAGCACTATCCTTGACTCTTCCCTTCTCTGCAGAGTTCCTGCTTCCTGGCACACCCAGGTATCCTATTTTCCAAACATATACCTACCATGCCCACTACTCTTCACTTCCCCTGGTCCCCAAGCTGCTGTCACTGCCCACCTGAGACTGGTCACCCTGCGCACACTGTTTCCCACTCAGGATCCCTTTTCCCACCATAACACGAGTTGTCTTTTTGGCAACGAGTGTATCGCTCATCTGCTCAAAACCTTGTGATTCATTTAAAATTAAATATGCCCTCCTGACTATGGCCTCCAAGGCTGTGTGTGGTCTGGACGCTCCTCTTCGATCCTACCCTTCTTGCCTTATTCTACTCCAGCCACAGGATCTTCCTTCTGTGCTTTAAACACACACTCCTGGTCCTGCCTCAGGGCTCTTGCACTTGTTCGTGTCCCTGCCTGGAGGTGGCAGGTTGCCTCCTTGTCACTGGTCTTTGTCCAAATGTCTCCCCCTCAGAGAGGCCTGGATGGACCCAGGAGATTGGAGGGTGATTCTCTCCTTCTTAAGTCCCAGAGTCACACTGTTTCTTATCTGTCTCTAGCTCAACCTTCTGATTGAAATCATCTGTGAAACTGGAACACACTCCCAGAGGATGCTCTGAGTTCCGACTCTTGGCAGAGCATTCTCTGGGGGACTGGGGCAGCTGTCCTCCCTGAAGCTGGCATCTGGCTGGGCAGGGTGTGTGGAGTGGGGTGTGGGGGCTGCTCCTAAAGCCCTGGTGAGACAGTTGGGGCTGAAGTCTCTGCCTGGGTTTGGATTTTCTTTTACAGATCAACCTGAAACTGCCCTCTGCTCTAGATTTAATGGTGCAGGTCTCAGGCCCACCTCCCCAGAGCCCTGCTGGGACCCGTCTGTGCAGCACAGCGATGCTGCTTAGACTTCAGCTCTGAGGAATGCCACTCCCCACTCCCCAGGGCTAATAATCTGGCCGTGTGGCAGACTGCACCATTGCCACCGTGTTGGTGAGAAGCAGGAGTCCACAGTGGCAGCAGGAGGACATGGTACCCTGAAGTCTCATTACCACTGAGGCCTTGCCATGCTGGCACACTGAAATTTTGGGACCAGCTTTAAAGATACCAGCTGGACTATCAAAGCCTGTGCCTCATTCCTTCACTGCTTGTTGAGGGTGAGCTTCCTTCAGAGGGGAGTCCTGCTCCTGTGGCTGGGGAGTCTTGGGCCTTGAGTGATGTCAGTGTGGTGGAGGCTGGAGCGGAGAATATCTGGGGAGTGATGTGCGGGTCTGTGCATGCCAATAGGTAAACCCTGCCCCCCAAAAGGTTTAGGGCCAGCTGTCTGGGTTTCTAGTCCTGACTAGGCACATGAACTTTAGCAAATCCTTGAAACCAATGATTCTCAAGTGAGGGTCATTTTGGCACCCTGGCTGCCCCAAAGGAACATTTGACATTGTCTGGAGATGTTCTTGGTTGTCCAGTTGGGGAATGGGTGCTACCAGCATCCAGAGTGCAGAGGCCACAAATGCTGCCAAACAGCTGTGATGCACAGAGCAGTTCTGCACAAGGAGATCTGGGGCAGAATGCCAATAGGGCCGAGATTGAGAAGACCTGCCTTACACTTCCCAGTTGCATTTCCCTCCTTTGAGGATGCACCTCACTGCATGTGAAAGGAATGGGGAGGGGGCTTGGGAAGCGCAAAGACCTGGAACTCATGCACTACTAACTGTACACTCAGACCACAGAAACATCCCACATAGAAACAAACAAACAGGTGAAACAGAAAAGAAAGAAAAAAGATCAAATATGAGCTGGCTGTAACGGTCCCAACCCATTTGGTAAATGTTGCCCCAGAATGAGCTTTCTGTGGGGAGGGTGTTGGAATGTGCGGTGCCCTCAGGGGGTCATAGGTCGCTCCTGCTCCTCTTACAGCAGCCCCATGGCACACGGAGTGAGATCCTAGTGGTTATAAACATTCTAGTTTACAGAACAGGCTTTATGTAGGAAACTCAACTGTTTCATTTGGTGCTCCAGGGAGGAAATAGAGATTCATCCCAAGACTGGAGGGACTCCTGCCCCAAAGGCTCTGATTAAGGGACGAGGTGCTGCTCCAATCCTGGAGAATTCCTGGGGCTTCCAGTTCAGCTGTGACCCTGTAAAGGATTTCAGGGTTGCAGCCTAGCCATCTAAGGAGCTGGCCCATCAGTCCCAGGGGGGCTGTGCTGCCTTTGATGGGCATTGGTTCCGGGGAGCTGGATGTGCTCAGGAAAGGTGATCACTGTGCTCAGCTGGGCAGGGTGCTTGTCCTCAGGACATTCAAGCTTGGTTCTGCCCCAAGAATTTTAGGTTCTAACACAGCCGCACGGATTTGCTTCAGAGGAGTATTCCTGGCCTCCTGGCCCACCTGTCCCCATCCTCTTCTGGGTGTCACCCCGAGCTCAGAGGCGTGAAGAGCTCAGCTAAGTCACCTCCCTGTTCTTTCCCTTGTCTTCCTGGTGGCCCCAGGTACTGCTGCTGGGCTCTGGGAGTGGATGGGTGTGTTTCCTCTTTGTGTGAGGAGCTGCACCTATACATGGGAAGGTGGGAGGCGGCACACATGAATGGGGACACCACCACAGGACCTGGAGAGCAGGCATGGGTGTCTGACGTCAGCTTGGAACCTTAGTGAGCTGGGGCTGCTGCATGACTGGTCCCAGCCTCCCAAGAGCCACTCTCAAACAGCTACAGAAGGCATGAAGCAGCAAGCAGCTCGGGTTAAAGAGGAAACTGGTAAGCAGACATGGTCCTGATGAGGTCTTCTAACAAGATTTCTGCAAGATATCATTTTGTGTATGTTAGTGTTGTGTACTTACAAAAAGAAGTTTTCATCAGTGCCCCTGGTTCTAAGAGGTAGCATCCAGATGCTGTTTATTTTTATTGACTATTCAGTACAACCAGGCAGAAAAGGATAATGGGGTGGGGGTGCCAGTGGCCTGGAGTAAGCTTTAAGCTGAAGGTTAGGTAAAATGTGCTGTTGGGGTTTGCCCCAGATCTTCTCCGACCGTGATAACCACGGGGGATGCTGGGATAGACTTTTGAACAAACGAATTGCAGTCCTGTTGATGTGGGTGGTGCAATGAAAGTTGGAAAAATCAGAGTGATTTCCAGTCTGTTTGTATTTTATTTGGTTTTCTGCTTGGAGCTAGCAAACACTCTCTCCCTAATAGCACTGGTTAGTTTCATCAAAGACTAAGAGCAGGAACATATGTGCAACTGGGAAGTGTGTTTCTTTCTCTATTTGAAGCAAACTCACTCTTTTCTCTTCTAAGTCTGAAGAAAATACCCTAACCCCTCAGACAATGACATTACTGTCACCTGCTTAAAATAGTATGACATTCTTCATGTCTTAGAATATTCTCTAGGGTTCTCTGTTTTCCATGAAAGCATTTATTTCAGTCAAAATAATTCGTATTTTTCTCCACTCCGACACTTCACCAAGAAGGAGTTGCAAGAGAATATAACAACTCAAAAGCCCCGTGTCATTTTTAAAGGAACGATTTCCCCTCTCGACAGATAAACCTTTTTTGTCTCCTTGGGTATGTCCAGTGTGCAGGTGTGGCCCTGAGGAAAAACTGGCCTCGCAGCTGCCCACGTGGCTGCACATGTCCTTGGGGTCTGCAGTCTGTCTGGGAGGGGCTCCGGGAGCAGGTGGGGCTGGCGCCTCCCCCAACCCTGCCCTGAGACGCCATTGCTGCCCTGTTGCACCTGCACTTGTCTTCTCCCTGATTGAGGACAGAGCCAGGGTTTCCTTTCTGACCCCCCTCCCGCCTTCTGCACACCTCATCCTGCAAGGCTGGGAGGGCTGCCTTCATCACCCGCATGATGGACCTTTTGAATGTTCGGACGTGGGCTCCTGGCTGGAGATGTCATGTCTCCCCCTCTGTTGTTAGTCTGGAGACAGCACGGGCTCCCTTGGTTTACCTGTGTGGTCCCAGCGCATCTCAGGTGCCAGGAGCCGCTGCGTGATCGCCTCGCCTCCTGTCAGATGTGGTTGGCGAGAGACCAGGACAGCATGACCACCGGACACAGCACACTACAGAGGTCAGCTTGCAAGGACAGTGGGATGGCAGTGATGTGGCCGTGACTAGTTGTCAAGTGTGTGGAGAAAAAATCAGGAAGGAGGGGGTGGTGGTGGCAGGCAGGGTGATGGAGGAGGGGGGCACTGGGAAGAGAAAAGTCCTGTCATGTCTGATGAAATATTCAGTGTTGTCCGTGCTGTTCTATAGGCTGTTTCCCCCAAGGGGGTGGATTTCTAGATCATTCTTCAGGCCCCCTTGTGGGCGACTGGAGCACTTTGTTTAATAGATTGGCGGTGCTCATCAGAGACATCTGTAATGCATTACCAGAGGTTTTTAATATTGGGGGACGCTGGAAGGTCCAAGTGGGTATTATTGTGTGTCAGCATCACACACATGCGTGCATGTGTGCAGACGGGTCCTTGCACCCGGGACAGACATGATCCCTGCCCAAAATGACTTTTGCCTCCAGCACACCACCTTTTTAAGCCTATAGAACTCCGAAACTGCTGTATAGTAACAAGTTTGTGAGATTTTGGAAAGGAAACCACAGTAATGATGCCAGTTCTTATGATCATAAATAATCATAATTAACAGGACTGCTGTATATTTATGTTGGTTTGTTTTCAGACACTTTTCATTTTATTTTGAATTTTTTCATATTGTGTTGACTTGAAACACTTCTGTCTATAGCGTGGCATGCTCTGCAGAACACTGGAGAGCAGCATACTTTATTTGTCCTCAGAAACAGACCACAGTAATGTGGTAACTTCTATCTGCTGGCAGGTTCACAGAATGGCAATATTAGTCTCATTGAAACTGCTGTATGTTAGAGAGAGAAAATCAAAAGCCAATGGTTCTGAGGTTGCTCTTGCAGGAATATCGCTTTTCTGACTTTCCTCGTGTGTCTAGAATGTTGTCACAGGAAGGAAGGCACATATACATATTTTCCAGTTTAAACTCTTGATAAGCTTGGGTAGGGTAGCTTGACTAAGAATAATTGCTCTATGTCTGAAAATGTATGATGACTCATGGTTAAAAGCTAGGGAAAGAGAACAATAGCTCTCATTCTGACATTGAAAGAGAGGCTGTGGTCTGGGTCCTTAGTGATCAATAATCTATAAGCCATGCATTGATGGTGGGGGGAACACCTGGCAAAATGTTCAGAAAATATAATGCCACGTGAAGGTGCTGAAACGCTCCTGGGGTTAGAAATTAGACCTCACTTACATTGGTCTGAGGTCAATAAGCCTTTGGTTGCTTTTCTGGGGAGAAGTACCTCCACCATAGGGTAAATTTCCGGTTGTGAATTTATGGCTGGGTCTTTCTCCCCCTACATTTCACCCTCTGCCCCACTGTGGAGGGGCTTCCACCTGGACGCTTCGTCTGCGACAGTCACGCACTCCTGACTCCTCACTCAGAGGCAGAAGTGAGCTCTGCACAGAGACCCTGGACAGCTTCAGAATGAAGCCATCTTTCCAGCCAGAAGAAATGCAAGAAAAGTTCATTTTTCCTTCTTTCTCTTTCTGGCTTTCCCTGGGTTGTGATTTCAAACTTTAAATATGTGCATACTGGTGAAGCATTGTCCCTACTTAAATTATTTGTCTCCCTGTATGATAGTTTTGTTGGCAAATGAACTATTCCTGTAGCTTTTAGAGTCATCATGGGTTTAAATTTAAGCCTTAGGCCAGGTCTACACAGGCAGAGACCACAGATGATTATGATTATGGTTTCAAGCTCTGCTTTCGTGTGATTATCAGGATATTTCATCCAAAAGCAACAGCAATTTTATTCTTTTTCTTTAATTTTTTAATTCCACGTCCTCTGGCCGGTGGAAGCTCCTTAGCCTTGGCCTCGGTGGACGCCCTGGTGCCTTCCTCCGTAATGATTCTTCAACTCCAGGCACCTGGGCCTGTTTGTTCAGTGCAGGAGTTGATCCCAAAGTGCAGCTGGGTGGTGGAGGACCCCAAAGGGAGTCGTCTGGGGCAGCGCAGGAGCCGTGCGGAATGATAGGAAGAGTTGCTGAAGGACCAGGACGCACCCGATGGGCCTGGGTGAGACTGAGCGGCTGAGACCCAGGCTCCCTCCCTCAGTACTGTAATGGGCACTGCTTCGGTGCCCCCTTGAGGTCTGGGGAGACAGCGCCAGGCAGTTACCATGGAAACAAGAGTTGGGGGAGCCAAGAGATGGGGGAGCCAGGAGCACTGGACTAGGAGCCAGGAATGTGGTGTGGCGGCTGTGTGGTGTCTGTAGTGGATTGGTGGAGTGATCTGTGAGTATTTGAGAAGCTCCCATTGGAGATGCCTAAGGATAACTGCCAGTGTTTGCATAGGGCAGGAGAGGGCCCAGATGCAGAAACAAGGCAGTGAGGACTATGGGGGGTCACTGTCTTTTTGGCATTTACAATCAACATGGTCCCATCTCAGCCTCCTGGATGCTGGTGACATGTGGACCAGTCTCACAGCCTTGTCTTAGGCCAGGCCAGTAGATGAAGCAGCTCATTCATGCTTCTCTGTCCACCCTGTCCCTGCTGGCACGGGGCCCCACATTACCAGGGCAGTGCCAGAATGCATCTTCACTCTTCATGAAATGATGGAAGGGGCTTTGCTCTCTGCTGACTCACTGAGTTGGTTCTTTAATCAAGTTGGATGCCAATTCCAGGTGAGTGATGGAAGTTTGTTTGGTCTGGCTGAGAAAATGCTTTTATCATTAATATTGATATTCTGATGAACTGGCAAAAATGGAAACTGTCTTACTGCTTACTGTGTGCCAAACACGTCACATGCTCCATCTCATCCTTTTAATGGCTCTCTGAAATAGAAAATTTTTTGTACCCATTTTACAGATGAAGAAACTGAGGCTTGGAAATGAAATATCTTGCCCAAACTCACACAGCTGGTAGAACAGGGGCTTGAACTCAAGCAGTCTAATTCTGGAGCCCATGCTCTTGGCTCTTGATGACGTGATGAAGACCTCATCCTCATGTGTTTTTACATGGACCTCACTCAGCTTGGGGATAAGGAGCACTGGACTAGGAGCCAGGAAGCCTGAGTTCTTCCATCTCTGATTTTCTCTGCAGTCTTGAGCAAGTTATACCCACTCTTCGGGTCTTAATTTCCTCATCTGTCAAACAGAGGCTTGGACTGGATTAGCCCTCCAAAATCCACCCACTTACCAGATCAGGATGTTCTAAGGTGAAATTCCACGACATGACTGGGGCACTTACTGAGGACATCCAGCACTAAATGCGTATTTGGGAGCACCTGGTGGCTTGTGGTGCTGCAAAAACTGCACCAGATGTCCCATGTCTTCATCGACACTGCAACGTCAGAGACCAAATGGGAACCTACTGAGGGTTGGCCTGCTGGCGGCAGCCAGGCAATGACCAGTGGGCAAGCCCTCTCCCTGGCCACTCTTTTCTCCAATCTATGGCAACCTCCGCCATCAGGGCGAAGTGGGTGGGGCTCGCTGCTGAATGAGCCCTGGGAGGGATCCTTGTGTAAGGCAAGTAACCTTCCTTTAATCTACTGTTACACTTCACTTTCTTGGATACAGAACTTTCTTAAGGTGGGCTTTATTAAGCAGCACTTTGACTAGGACTGCATCTTCCTTTTCACTCAGCATCAGAGGCTTCTTTAGTTCTAAGCCTCCTTGTAGGGAAGTATCATATTTTTTACACCTGGGCTGAGTGGCAATTTTGGCCCTGCATAGGCCTCTGTGCTGGTTATCGCCCCCGTTGCTATCTGCTTCCAGCATTCTTTGCTCATTGCTGTTGGACAAGATGGACTTGGTCATTGGGAGCACCCAAAGGAAATCAGAGGTGGGAGCAGAATGGGGTAGGCATGCTGTCTCAGTCCGCTGCTTCGAGGGACCCTACTGAACTTCGGTTCTTGTCAGGAGGTCCTTCCTCTGAGGTTCCTGCGTACACTGGGCTCTGGGAACATTGCTCCCTCCTGGTTCTTCTGCAGGCCCCACTGCCCCACATTTCCTCCCTTGACTGAGCCTGCACTCTTCTCCATGGCCCTGTGTGGGATGAATGCGGGTGCCTGCTGCTCCCTGCCTCATGCAGCCTCTCTCCCCTACTAGGGCACCTGTTGACACTCCTGATACAGCCACGCAGTTGGCAGGGCAGGACAGGGCAATACTCCCAGTTCATCAAGGAAACTAAAACCCAGGCAGGTGCTGATGGCCAGCCACAGAATGGTTTTATGCACAAGCTGGGACTCAAACCAGAGTCTCCTGATTCTAAATTTGGCATTATTTCCATAATTCTTCTCACTGACTTGTTAAGCTAACTAAAAACTTTTGAGTGTTCTTGATAGGAGGGCTTTCTTAAATATTTAGCTTGGCAAATAGAAGCAAACCAGGCATATAATTCACAAATTTTCCAGTTGTTTCCACTGCCATAAGCAATAGCCCTCACTCAATCTTAAACAAGAACCTATGAATTTTAAAGAATATTAATGATATTGAGGTACATAGGAAGATGGTTATTTACTTTGTTGACCAACATGAGAATATAAAGTAAAGGATTAGCAAAAGACAAGTGGAATGTGTATTTACATGTTATGATATATGCAGGGGTAAAATGAGTGGTATAAATGCATTTTTAATTTGAGTGTATTTATTACTTGTGAAAGTGAAGACTAATTATGCTGTCTTGATTCTGGCATTGTGGGAGAGGTTCATGAGGAAGCTCACTACTCTTACATTGTTTCAAACATTGCAGGCTGCTTCTCTGCTGTGGTGGGTACTGGGATGGGTTTATGGAAGGTGACTTGAAGGACGAAGGGGAGACAGATTTAGCTTCTCTTGTGGTCTGCTCCTCAAATTGCCCGTCCAGGTCTGTGCGTAATTGTCATTTCCTCCCTCAACTTCTCAGTTTTGCATCTGAGGCCATAATCCAGTTGCTCTTCAGTGGACATCAGAGGGGGCAGCCCACCAGGAAATGCATGTTAGGTGTGGTGAATCGGTCACTGAGGGTCTAAGTCACTAGGCTAGCAGTGATGCCACTGGAGTCCTGGGCTAGGGGTGGGCTCGTGTATTACAGTCACAGTGAATTGTAATTATAGGCTCTAACTGGCACCCAAAGACAGCTATAAACTTCAGCCAGGGCAAGCAGTTACTCTTGGTGGCTGGCACAGTACCTGACTTATGAGGAGGTGCCCTCCTGGCAGAACTCAGGAAGTAGTGGAGAAGGGCGGGGCATGTGTTCCCTTGGTGAGAAGCATTCCCTGTCTCCAGAGGCTTCTGCTTAGGCCTCCAGTGGGCTGTTCCTCCTCTCTGCCCTCTGGTCCTTATCAGATTGACTATCTCTACAGATACATGTGACCTGAGGGCTTCCAAGCCCTAGTCAGTGGTTCTCAATGCACAGAACCATCTAGAGCTTTAGAAAACCCCAAAGCCCAGGTGGTACCCTGGACCAGTTAAATCAGAATCTCTGCTGTAAGCTCCAGCTGATTCCACTGTGTAGCCAGGGCTGAGAATCACTGCTCTAGGTCGTGGCTGATGTGTAACCTTGCCTGCTTTTTCCTCTCAAGAAATGGTTTTACTAGGGCCTGGTCGGGGAGGAGGGAAACTTACTAGAATCAGCTTCTTCAGGGTGGCATTTGTTAGTTGGTTCAAATACAAGACCTTATCAAAGCTGTGGTTTGACTTTCAACCTCATGAATCTAGAAACTACATAGTAGATTCTCAGAGTGAATCTAGTTTTTAGGTGTAGACTCACCTTAGTCCAGGTCATGAGACTGATGTATAAACCCAGAAACCCAATGTGTTAACAATGAGAAAGATAATAGTATGACAACTGGGCTTCTTGCCTCAATAGAGTTCCTCTTTCTTGGGGCTGAGCTATTTTCTTGTAGCAGTATTTTCAACCTTTCTCCTACGCAGGTAGTTGTACCAGTGGGTGACATGGGCCAGACCACTCTTCCCAAAGACAGATTCAATCAGGCAGGGCCTCTCCAAAGTAGGTTGATCTTTGCCTTTGATTTGCTGCAAGCCTGAAAACTAAAATTTTCTTGGGGAAAATGGACTATGCTGGTTTCCTCAGCCTTCCTGGATGCTACAGTTCTTATGGATATGTCTGTATCCATGGTGGCAGAGGAAGAGAAGAGCAAGTAAAATGAGGAGAGTGGTAGTTCTTGAATCATGAGGATATTTTCCCAGGCTTTGCTGTTTCTCAGTGTGGAAACCCACATCTGAAGCTGAAAGCAGTAAAGAAGCGACAGGTGGTTGGGGCCCTGGGAGGTCATGGCAAGGGAACTCCTGAGGAAGCAGGGACTTAAAGGCAGAAGCTAGAAGGCAAAGAAAACACACAAACACTCAGAGCAGGGTTAAAGGGAGAGGGCCTTCTGGGGACAGAGCTGATGTGCAGTGGCGGGTGTGCTTTGCCGAGTGGGGCCTCTGTTCTTTGGCTGCCGATATGTCAGTGGCACTGCATCCTAAACCTCATGCTGAAGAGTTTATTCAGTGATAAATGCAGCACAGTCACACCAGAGGGTACAACTCAGGGGCAACCAGGAGGCTTTGCAGGCTTCACCCAGGGCCTCTCCTTTAGATACAAAGCTTCTTCCCAGAATCTGCATTCTGTTCTTATGAGTTGTACAGGGACTGTAAATGTTTTCAAGAGTCCCTGCTCTGGATTAGGGCATATGTGTGGGCTATGGGCAGGACAGAAAGAGGCCAGGCCAGGCCAGGCATGTCTGGTTGGCATGGGTCTAAAACTGCTTCCTGGTGGATCCCTGTCTGAGACGCCCACAGCTAGCAGCTCCCTACCGAACAGTGCTGGTATGAATGGGATATGTTGGCTGGTTTAGAAAACAAATGAGAAAAACCACCTTTTGCATTGTCTACACCAGTTGTATTCAATAATAGCTATTACTCAAAGAATAAATGAAAAATGCATTTCTTTAACACTGTCATCTCTCATGGTGATATGCATCTTGAGCTGATTTGCAAATGTGAGGTTCTAAGTGGCGCGTGGTTGGAAGCAGTTAGCTCCTAATGTTATGCTGCCTCATGGGCAGCAGCCGAACCTATTAATGAACTAATCCCAGACTCTCCAGTGGATGCCGTCTGGGCTCCTCTGTGCTGCACTTTGCATTTTAGCTAAAATCAACCACGTTAAAGAAAGGAGAATTTAAATGGATTAGGCTGCTTATCTCCTGAATCAAAGAATGTGCTGGGCAACTGCAAAGGAGGGGAATGGGTGTGGAAGATTTTTGGGCTCAGGGAAGGAGATTAAACCTTTGCAGACCGTGCACTGGGCAACCTGCCCTCATCGCACATTGGCTGTTGGATCAAGGGCTCTGACTCCAGCAAGACCTGGTTCTACCACCACTCACTAGCTATGTGATCCTAGGCAAATGAGTTAGCCTTTCTGATTCCTCGTCTGTGAAACGGAGTAGTGATACAACTTATATAGAAGGCTATTCAGAGGGTTAAATGAGTTACTACTTTCAAAGAGTGCTTAGAAGTTATTGGCACATAGAGTGTGCTATATAAGGGTTTGCTACACTGATTTGTTTATTCCATGAATGGTTATTAAATATCTATGATGTGCCAGGCAAAATTCTTCGTGCTTGAGACTCAGCTTGAGCAAGATAAAGTTCTTGCCCAAAAGTGGTTTACGTTCTAGCTGGAAGGATAAGAAAGAGGTAATTTCAGATTATAATAGGCACTAGTAAGGAATTATCAACTTTAGATGGACTGGTCACAGAAAGCTCCCAGCGCAGGGGACATTTGAGCAGGAAGCTGGGAATGAAACCAGCAGGGCACCAAGTACGGTATGTTTGGGAAGTGGAAATGGCTGGTGTAAAGGGTAAGTGCTGGCAAAAGGCACAGACATGATGGAGAGCGGCAGGGAGGCCAGTGGCATGGTGTGTACAGGGCAGACCTGTGTCTCCTCCATGGAGTTCCATCTGGGAGCAAAAACACCCCAGCAAACAGCATTTTGGGAGCTAAGCACATGTCAGGCTCTGGCTCTAGATCAGAGAACCGCTTGGTAAAATTTCCTTTTCCAATTGCTGTGGGTTTCTATGGAGTGATGTTTCGGGAAGATGACTGGCCAAAGACATGAATTTTAACCTGTTGTGGTTCCACGGTGAGGATATTTTCTGCCTTTTTAGTTCTATGAACAAGTTTTCGTTAATGGCTTTTGTTTCTGTCTTTGCTCTGGCCCCATGGGAAGCTCAGAGGCACATTTTCCGTGTCCCTCTGGGCTCTGCATGTCTATGTACTGACCTTATTTCTAGCTCATGTACTGACTTTACTCTTGGGTCATCCAGATTCCTTCATTACTTCATCCTTTTGTTTCATGGGCGTCCTTTTGAGAAGGGGACAAGGCATAAAGGAAGGAAGGAGAAACACTTGGCTGAGGATGCAGTCTGGAGTAAGATGCTCTGCCAGGAAGGTGGAAGCCAGGTGGGGGCATTTATCCTCTGGGAAGACAGCCTGGAGTCAGGGTGAGGATAATGGGGGAGCTGACGGTGCAGCTGGCAAGCCTTGGCCATGGGGACTAGGACTTCTGACTGGTCCCTTCAGAGCTGGAGTGTCCTGCTGTGTGTTCGGAATGTTACATGTAACCAGTGTTACAGATACACACTGAATAAAAACTACCATACGGCCCCAAAGGCCAGCCAACTACTTCATCTGGTATTCAACTGAAGAAAGCATGCCCAGCCCCGGACGGAGGAAAGGCTGGCTCTAGGGGCACTTACTTACCAGCGGAAGGTATATTGGTCTTCAATACTCTGCTGTATTAAAGGACTTTCAGGGGTATTTTTGAACCCACACAAATTTCCTTGTATGCACTGACTCAGGGGAGGATGGCAGGAAGGGAATGCCGAGTGTGACACAGTCCCCAGGGCTTTATTTTCCACCATCAGAGCTGCCCCCCGGGCATCCAGGGAAGGAACAGTGGCCAGCCCTTGCCAATCTGGCTGATTCCCACAGGTTTCCCTGATGAGTGCAGGCACTTCAGGCTACTTCTGAAGCTAACTGGGGTCAACAGAGTGTCACAGGTCACCTGCTGGAAGAGGGTGCTGAGCCTGGAGGCTGGGTGGGTTGACTTGGCTCAAAGCTGTGTATCTGCTATGGCTCCATTTTACTAAAGACACCTGGTGGTGAA
This sequence comes from Manis javanica, assembly GCF_040802235.1. Lineage (NCBI taxonomy): Eukaryota > Metazoa > Chordata > Mammalia > Pholidota > Manidae > Manis > Manis javanica. The sequence goes on from NC_133172.1 coordinate 22,105,949, forward strand.
AATCTGGAGTTATTCCTATTCTTTTGTTGTGGGTTATTTCAGCAACATCCCTGTGATGTCCTTACTCTTGCTCACTGTATCAGTGTAGATGTGGCTAATGTCAGTGTAGAAATGGCTAATAGTGGAATGCTCCCACTACCGAAGGCACAATCTTTCCTCTTGAACGAAGGTCACCCCCTCGGGTCTGGAAGCCAATGAGTGAAGCTGAGGCTTGGGAGCTCAGAAGTTAGAATGTCTGAAGATGGGTCCATCAGCCTTAATTTGCACTGCATCACATTTGCAAGTTGCAAAATGGGATTTGCAATTGCTTTTCCGCAATGTTCAAATTAGCACTTCTTAGCATATTAATGAACTACTTTTTTTTTCATTATGTGACCAATTTTAATGGAAATAGCAGCCTCAATACAAGGATTAGGTCAGTGTTTCATGAGAATTAAGTTCCAAAGCTTCCTGTGGAGGCTGAGTACCTGGCTTTTGGATGGGCATGTGTCAGCTCAGAGCAGCAGTCCCAAATATGTGGACTTTTCAGGTACCCTTGCCAGGGCAGGTTTGGTCCGGAATGAGATCTGTGGCTCCTGGCTCAAGAGATTTGACACCCATCAGGGAGGTGAGTGTGCCAGAAGAGGCTGGTGATTCAGCCAGTGGATCAGGAGAGTATCTTCATCACGTCTGAATAGGAAGTCAAACTGTAGGCCCCATATACCAGATCACTTTCACACCCACCAAAGGAGCAACTCTCTTCAAAACAGGCCAAAATCAGCTAGGATGACCTTCTGTGGGAATTTCTTCCTAAGATGTTTTCCTGTGTAGAGGCTTCTCTGGCATATGCTTCATATAGCTGGTCCCAAGTCTTAAGGGCACATTGTCCATAATCACCTGAGCATTTTCTAACTCCGTGTCAGGATAAATGGGAAGAATCCCTTCCTGCAAGGACCTTGTAACTCCTGGCCATGAGCAGCCCAGTAATGGGACCCAATGCACAGAGGAGAAGAAAACAACAAATGGGGCTTTTAAATGTGCCTGGAGATCACAGAGTTGTGTACTGTCTGTCCTTCTGCAGAGACAGTGGTCAGAGAAATGAGAGGCCTCAGTATGAGTGCCCTGAACCATGTAGTCATTTGAAAAACCAAACCAGGGAAGTCTGCCTGGGTGGTCTCCACTGGCCACCTGGCTGACTGAGACTGTGGCCTGGGCCCTCTGTGCAGAGTAACACAGACACACCAGGCTTTCAAAGACAAGAATGAACCCCAAGTTCTCTAAATGGCAGTGCTTCCTTAGTTCATTATTCAAAATGAACTGATTATTCATCCTCAGCTTGAATTACCAGCTAAATAGTATTTTCCTGCTGAGTGTACATTTGTAATGCTATCCATTTCATCCTGCGTGATAGCATTGTATTCCAGCGGCTTCAGCTACCTATTCTTTACTATCTATAGATGGGTGCGTGGGTGTGCTGATTGCATTTTAAAAACAAGAGTTTGTGTATCTGATGGATCTGGAAATAATCAGTAACTAAGGTAGCAGAGGGGAAAAAAAATCCAGCTCTTGATGAGTAATTTTAAAACTGTGAATACTTCACAGCTTGATAGATTCCCAGGGAAGGAGTCCGTCAGTCACACTGTTTCCCAAAGTGCAACTGGGCCAGCAGGTGCTTATTTTTGGAGACCCTGGGAAACTGGCAGGTATTTTGTTACCTGAGAGAGAAGATCCTTCTGCCTCCCATTGTTCTTGTGACTAATAGGAATGTTTACATGTCCCTCAGTCCATCAGCAGATGAGAATTTTAGCCAAGTCTCTTCTTAGAGGAGCCCCGGTTAGAGGGGCTTGTCAAACTACAGATTACCTTGGCTCGTGTAACTGAAAATCTCAGGGGGAATAGCTTCAGGTGTGGCTGGATCTAGGGATTATACACTGTCTGCAGGGTTCAGCTTTGATTTCCTCTGCCTTGATTCCATTTTCAGGTAGCTTGGCTCTCTCTTTGTGGTGGGAAGATGGTGACCAGCAGCTGCAGATGTTTATCTATCCACTCAGGACCTCCAGTGAAGAGATTCACTCTTTATGCAGAGACCTGTTACTGAGTCAGGCTGGCTCTGATTATTAGGTCCTCCCTCCATCCCTGACCAGTCAGAGGGGTCCGTGGGATGTAATGTCCCCATCACCTTGGTCCAGGTCACCTGCCTCTCCTTGGAGCTGCGGGTGGGCTCAGCTCCACCCAAGACCACATGGATGGGGCAGGGGGAAGAGTGATTCCACAAGGAAAACTGGAATGCTATTTCCAGTCAAAGGAGGAGAACGGCTGGGCAGGCAAAAAACAACAGATGTCCACGCCAACAGCTTAGCAGTTAACTATTCACAGAAGTCCAGGAGCAAGTTCTGCCCAGAGAACAGAAAAGGAGGCCGATCATACCGATTTAACTATTTGTGCTTTCTCAGTGAGCGGGTTGGCCCGCAGTCTGTGGGCTTCCTTTTGTACGGGGGCTGGTAACCTTCAGCCCTTACTCGAAAGCTCATAGCATCTGCCAGGCCCATCTGACAGCAGCTCAGAGCGCCCCCGGCTGGGAACAGAAGGGACAGGAAGCCTTGCTCTGTCTTTGGCAGTCCTTCATGGCCTCTTTCTGCCCCAGCGTCCTGATGGAAGGGCTGCTTGTGGAACTGGAAACGGGGTCTGGGAGGAGCCCTCATGGATGGTCACTGGTGTTTCAAACATTCTTTTTCTGAGATGGGGTGGTCCTTCCCCGTCCTCAGGTTCCAGATGTTGGCCCCTCAGATATTTTCTGGAACATGTGGCTCATAGGGTCAGTGTTTTCTCTTTTAACTCTTACAGATTTAGCCATTTGGGGCTCAGAAATGCTGGAAAAAGCCACCTCTCCTCTCTCTCCTACTGCTGAAGAGGCTGCTGTCTGTCTCTTTTTGGCCCTTCTCTGCCTCCTCCCTTCTCCTTCTTTCCCTCATTCCCTTCTCTTCTCAGTCCTTCCTTCTCTTCTAAACCCCTCCCGCTGATAGGTCCTGGAAGGAATTACTGGTGGCCTCTTGCCACCTTAGTTAATGTCACGGCTCCACTTTATCTGGCCACAGGCTGGGGTGGAGCTTAGGTTGGGTCTGAGGAGGGGGAGAAGGGGTCAGAGCCTGCCCTCCTACCCACCCCACCTCAGGTATGTGGAAGGCTTAGGGGACAGACTTTGGCTGCACCTGGAAGGATTCGTTGGCTGCTGGGTCAGGCTTGGAAATGACCTACATGGCTTGTCCTTCACTCCAGGTGTCCAACCTCTCATCCCAATTGCCTGTGCAGAGTTCCCTGTCCCCTCAGAGGCTGGGTTGAATCCTTTGAGGTCAATTCATAGGCAAGGGGCCGTGGACACCTCTTTCCCACTTATTAGGGCAGAGTCGCTCTGACAAAGCAGCAACGGCCCGTCGGAGCCTCATTATTTTGGGCTTCATTGAAATGCGTGGCAGAGCCATCCCGGTACTTTATGTACTAAACTTAACTACAGTAATGTATTCAAATCATTCTGAATTTATCTAGACTGAGCATCCTTTCCTTCTCCTCCTCCTCCTCCACATTTTTTTTTTAAAGATAGCAAATGTGCTTTTTGAGACAACAGTGTAGGGCATCTACACTGCATAGAGGGAGAGGTGACCCTACCTGCTCCCATTTCCTGGCGGTGGACACCCAGGGCTTATTTGGCAATGGCGTTTTGGGACACATGGTGTGTTTTCTTGCTCCACGCCCCACCTCGCTCACTCTGTCCCCATGTCCCTGCCCGTGCTGGGGAGTATGCTCTGGGTGGGAGTGACCTGTGGAGCCTAGACAGCAAACTCCTGCTGGGGAGTCGGAAAACCGCAGGAGAAGGAAAGGAGTGCAGAGGGCAGAGAGCCCCAAAAAAGGACCTTACCTGGGAGGTGAGACACCGGTTCCCACCTCACTATGGACACTAACTTTCAGGGGGACTTCTGGATGCTCTGCCCCCTTCTCTGGGCCTCAATTTCCTTGATATGAAAACTCATGGTGGTGAGGGTGGTACCTCTGAGCTGGTTCAGGGGTTTTTAGCCAGGGTCCATGCTTGAGCTTTGGCATGGTCCATGTACTTCTTGAAATTGTAAAGCAATGTGTTTTTTTTCTGGGGGAAAGTCCATAGCATTTGTTTGACTTTCAAGGGGCTGAGATCTCAAACATTTACAGGCACTCAAAACCCCTGGCACCTTCCTGTGTGCATCTGTTCAGTCCCCTCATTTTACTGATGGCACCACTGAGGCCCAGAGAGGGCACTGGCAGGGATGCTGGTTCTGTGGGGGACCATGGGGGGCTGATCCTGGCAGGCATCTAAGTGGAGGAAGGCTGGGAAGAATCAGCTAAGCTCTGCTGGACTCTCTCCTAGTGTCCAGCCTTGGAGAGGGCCCCTGGGAATCCCAGTGCGAAGAGAGATGTGATGAGCAAGGCGGGAGCTACATCCAAACCAAAGCCCTGGGCCATCATGGCCTGGATTTGTGGAAGCGATTGGTAGTCATTATCTGATGTGGGTTTCTGCCTTCATGTCTGCCCCCAGCTATGGAATGGAAGCCCTGGTCCACCTGGGGACTCGGACACACGGCTGCTCCTGGGCCATTCTCCCTCTGGCTGTAAACTGGACCCATCACTGTTTCAGTCACGATCAGCATCTTCCTCATGCTCTTCAACAGTCTGGGCTCTCTTCAGTGTCCCGGCCTCATGGCCACGAGTAAGGGAACTTCTTTGAGCTGAGGGAGAAGGCACCCAGCTCTTCCCCCCAGATGGCATCATCTGCTCTTCCTTCAGCTTACCTAACTCTCACTTTGCCTCCTGCTCTGTTTGGGCTCTGGCTGGAGGTAGGACTGTGGGCCATGCACTGTCATCGTGTGGCTTCTATTCGTATAAAACAGCTGAGCTCCCACCCATCTGGCCTGGGCTCCTCCCAATGGATTTTTAAGTGGACCTGGTGTAAATACCCCATGGGAATCCACACATCAACAGGTCAGGTTTGGTCCCAGCCAGGAAATGCTGCCCCTCCCATAAACAGTTCAACACCCCCCCTCCTTTCCTAAAAACATGCTTCTCGATAGCCTTTGCCAACCAGAAAGGCCTTTCTGAGGCAGCTTGGCTTAGGATTTGTCCCCAGTACTAGAGCTAAATCCGTGATTTGACTCTTCAGCCTTGGAGGGAATATTAATATAGAGTTGTTTTAAAAAATGTAGCTAAAAGATACGGTTCTACTGTCTTCCAAAAGGCAAAGGTAAGCTTGCTCTCTGGTTAGGGAAGTGTCATCCTGTACATTTGAGGTAGAAATTCTGTGCGCTCACCATTAAATAAAATTTTATAATGAAAATTTTGTCTTATGAAGGTGAAACTTTGAGAACATATTAGAATTCTCATTTTTCTATGCATAGCAATCAAATGACCTTCCTATACTGCTACATAAAGTATAGATTTAAAGTTAAATGATCCAGTCAGTCATTTAACATTTTCTTAAAGAGTAATTTCTTCTGTAACTATGGATGTTTACATATGGTTTTCTTTTTGGTATTTACCTTTCAAGAATTGAAGAAAAACTGACATTCTTTTTTGAAACTGTTTTTTAATAGCCTTTGTTTATTTTTAATATGTGGTGTTCCAGGCCCTTGCTCTAATGATTTTTTTCACACTGCATTGATAATTAAATTCATTCATTTTCCCAGCTGCACAATTCCTTTAAATAAAAAAGTTATGGGTAATAACACCTCTTACGCTCAAAGTACAGAGGAGAAAAGGGCATATCAGGAGCTCTCTGTCGAGCGGAATCACACAGATTGCACAGGTCGTGGGTTAAGGTGAAAATCTGTGTACAAGTTCTCAGGTATTCAGGCTTCTTAATTCATAGATGATGACCTATGGGTTTGGATATTCTGAAACTGGAAAACACGAGTTTTTTTCTTTATGTGCTAAAAGATATAATTTATCTCCATCTATCCCGTTCAGATTTTTAGTTCATAATTTGTAGTAATTGTGTCATCAAAAGCACTAAAAGTGTTGGTTTCTTGTAAATGATTGGAGACTGTTTTCATGCTGTTACCAACTAGCATATATATAAGGAAGGCAGTAAAAGTGAGCTGAGATATTTAGTAACATAAAAAGAACCATGTAGATTTGTGAAAATGTAAAACTGTGATCATGGAAGGGATTCTTGAAGTAATGGGAGAAATGCTTCGTCCCTGGGCTAGTGATTCACTTGTAGCCTCTGTAATTTCATGGATGCTATAAGGATTTGGTTTTTACACATTTTAATTTAGTCCAGAGATGTTCCTATTTTAATTATCCATACACAAGGGCACAGTATCTTTCTACAGTTATTGCTATATGTTACATTTATATATAGCAATAGCAATTTGAAAAAAAAGCCAACAAAATACTTTCACCTAGATGACCACAGGGTTATACTCATTTGTTTTAATGACACTGTATGGACCTTTGCATTCTTAAATAGGATTTTTAAATACACGAGATGCAAACACTCATGGATATGCATACAGATGGTTACACACAAGAGAATGGAAAAAGAATTTGTTCCATGTCTCTCTTTTGTGAGGGATTGGTAGATGCTTCGGTGGCAGCCCCTGGATGGGGATGCCTGGAGCCCTTTGCTTTCCTTGTTGAAATCGCAGGGCATGGAATCAGGGGGCTTTGTAGCAAATTGATTCCCACTGAGCCTCAGCTATCACATTTCAGTGTACAAAAGCCCATTTGGAGAAATGTGATATTTTAACTATTGCACTGGGCTCAGCTGTAGATGTTAGCAAGGAAAGAGAAGAGACAAAATACACATGTAATACATAAAATAAATGCACATATATTAAATATATTTATATTTATGTATATTTACATGATATACCATCAATCATTCAAATATAAAAATGTAAATTCTATATATAATATATAAAAGAGCAATCGCACATGTTGACAAAAGCTAAAATTTAAACCCCTAGCTCACACACTATCCTGTTGCTGTGAAAAGGTGATTTCCTCACAACTGGGGGTAATGCTGCCTTCTTTCACAGAATAACAGCAAACAGAAATCCGTTGCATTTAAGTGAATCCCCTGCAAACCCTTCTCCCCTGGGAGATTGTGGAACATCTTGCTGAGCTAGAGGTGGATCCTTTGACCTTGACCTTCACTGGCAACTCTGCTTGCCTGGGGGCTCTGCTCAGGAGCAGGCCCTGATGTTACCTGCTTACAGGAAAGCCTTTGAGCTCTGCAAATGGCCCAGTCCCACACACAAAATCCCATAGCCCCATGGTTAAGGGCGTCACACAACCTCACCCTGCTTATGACTTTGCTGACCTATATCTCAGCTTGCTAACCCCATTTATTTAATGGGATGACACCTGGTACGGGAAGGGGAGGAATTAATGGGTTCATCTGAGCTTCTAGGATCCTTAGAGGAAGGGTTTAAGCCAGAGTCACATAGGATGTCTGGGGCACCCACAAATGTGTTCTGTTCGGTTCTCAGATGATTTAAAAGAAATAGGGATTTGTTGCTAACATTTAATAACTGGAGATTGTACACAATTATCTGGATTTGGGGCTTCATTTGAATGCTTGGAAGTGCTGTGTGTGAGTACACACCAAACAGTTTGTCAGAGCTGACCATTTGCCCTTGAGGTGGCCCAGACCCACCCCAGGCCTCCACAGCCCCAGCCCCCTGGGTCTCACACTGGCAGGCTGTCCCACCTGGGTTATCCATCCACTGCCATCCTGCCACTGCACGTACATAGGAAGTGTCAGTGTCTGTCCGACGGGTTTGGGTGTTGCTTTGGCTGCGCCCCCTCCTGCCCTCACCAGTGTGGCCAGCTGGGCTTTGTTACAAAGGACAACTGAGCTAGGGAATGTCAACCATGTTTCTCAGAGGTGGGATCTTCCATATTATCCACTGGGACCATGTTCTTTCAGCCCAGATACAGCCATGCTTCTGAGAGCACGATCCTCTTGGCCTTCTGGAAGGCCCACAGAGGTGGATGTGGAAGGGTTTACAGTGTATTCCCTCGCAATAGGCAGCAGCGGGGCTGGAAGGTTAGAGCCACATACCTGCCACAGGTAGGAGAGCGTTTACAGATGCTGTTGCCTCTGAAATTGGCACTTGCAGAAGTCTGGGGTCTCACAATGCTATTGTTCCCAAAGACACATTTTTTTCTTGTCCTCCCAGTGGCGGTAAGGTGTGTGTTCATATTTGTGTGTGTGTGTGTGTGTGTGTGTGTGTGTGTGTGTGCATGCGTGCCCAAGTGGGGTCTCCCTTAACTGTATTCTTGTTTGAGACAAGGGGAGGAGTGGTGAGGGTATGGCTGGCTCTGCACTAAGGCCACCCCATCTGCTGGAATACAGCCCAAGGGCCTGTTTATGGCCACTCTCTCCTTCCGGACCTGGAGTCTATGGCGACAGGACCCATGTCATTTTTACCTTTGTGTCTCCAGCGCAGATGTAGTGTCCAGTGCTGGCTGGATGCCTGGATGGACGTGTTAATGGTGAACTGGTTCTCCCTTCTCCAAGCTTCTGGAACCAGAAGTCGTTAAATCAGCTTGGCAGTTGTGACACAGTAGGTCTGTGAGGCTGTTTGAGCAGTAGCCTGGCAGGAGGAGGGCCCGGAGGGCCCATGTGCCTGGGTCCCTGCCTCGATGTTGCCACTTCTTAGCCATTTCCTTTCTTGCAAGAAGGAGGGGCTGAGGCAGATTTTGAACCTCTCCCTTCCCCTCTGTTTTTCCCACTTTTTGTGTTGTCTGCTCAGCACAACTCCAGACCCGACCCTAGAACACAGTTATCTTAAGGGCATCCAAGACCTCGCACCGACCTGAGCTGGAGGCACTGTGGCATACCTGCTGGCGGGTGTGTGATCAAGATTTTGTCACTGATGAGAACTTGCCATCCTAAAACTGGACATGGGTCCTTCTTTCTCTGAATTTGCCATGAACCAGCCCTACCTGAATCCTGTAGCAACTTCTGTTGGTGCTGAGACCTGGCTCTGGGGTAAAGGGGGCTCGACTCCAAGGCAAGACACACAAGTCCCGGGCTCAGCAGTGTTTGCTGAGGAGGTGGTCACCTGAGAGGAGCATCAGGTACAAGCTGGGGTTGTATTTATTGGGAATCCATATTCAAAAGCTTTTGTTTGCGGGGAGATGCACAGTGCTGGGGAACAAAACCCTCTGGTCAAGAAGCTTTAGATAGAAGTGCAGTTCCATAACTATGTTGGCAATGCAGGCTATCTGAGAAAAAGGAATTAGACAAAGGAAATTACCAGAATGCATAGGATGTGTGAATGATTCTTAGGTAAAGGTCTCAGGGAAAGGGAATCCTTTTTCTTGTTTGAGACTAAAGGCTTCCTGAAAAGGTATCAGAATAGAAAGTGGAGGACATATCTTCAACAGGGGCTCCAAACTCAGGCTACCCAGGGGACGTGGGTAAGGACTGCAGGCTGGGTGGTCCACTGCTTGGATGACTCTCCTGGTCTTTGCCTGGCTGACCCCTGCCAGAGTGGTAGGAGGGGAAGTGACCAAGGGAGGGGGGCCCGGCACAGGTTAGTCCATCTGCATCCCTGGAGGCTCCTGTGTGCACATATCTCTGCCATATCTGTCCCCTGCTACCCCGCTCCTGAAGCTTTTGCTGCTTCTGCCCATATGTCCCCATCCCCCAAGAGCCATGAATTAACCTAGAGTTCTGTCAGTCTGGGCATCTGGGTTTTCTCACCTTGCGCCGTCGAGGATTTATGCATGTTTCTCTCTGCACACCACCCTCCCCCTGCCACACACTCACTGACCAGCCTGTAACGTTTCCCAGGGTGTGGATGAGTGTCACTGTCCCTCTGCAGTACCCAGGACTGGACAGGATGGCAAGCGGCCATGTATTTCTCTTCGTTGGTGGACTGGTGAGGTCAGTAGGTTCTGTGGGCCTGATGAGACAAACTAGGAGCTGTTTTAAACATATTGCCCCTGATTTGAAGCATACACTGGGCCCACATAGTCTAGAAGTGTTTAGAGTTCCTGGTTTTCCAAATCAGGTTGTAGCGTTGTATGATTTACTGAAACACAAAAACATTCTGCTCTTACTGTTCAGAGCTCTCCATCCCCAGGTATTTGTTTTACACATTTCCCCCATTAGAAAATGAAGCATGGCAATTAGAAGACACCCTGGATTATTCTGTATTTAGGGGTCTTCACATATCCACTTGGTAATTTTGTATTTGTAGCAGCGTGGGCATAGCATCCGTAGAAAGCCTTGTTTGGATTTGTCTGGATAATGTTTTCCAGTTCAAAGCAACTGCTAGAGACTATATGAAAATGCTTGGCAAAATCAGATCTATTAGCCTTGCTGTTCACACCTGCATTTCTCTCCATCCAGGTGTGGGGTTCATGTAAGCACCTCAAGTATTTGCAAAGATTCTTTAGGAAAAAAGAGAAAAAAAATCCACTCAAGATGTCTACTCAGAAATCACCTTACTGGTAGTAAAATCTAAATTCATGAGAATTTATAAAAATACATTTCTTTTAAATGCCAGGGAAGAGATTTGGAAGCATTTTGGCAGATTGGGATGCACGGGACTGACCTGTGCCAGGTTGTTCTTACGTTGATAAATATTCATTTTGTCTTTCTGGTGGGGATCCCAAGTACAAAGCAGGGGCTCCTTGTTGTAGAAGGAAGATCTCTTTCTATAAGCGAGGATTTTGGATTGTTAAGTGTCAGGTATTCTTCCCTAAAAATGTAACTCTTTCCTAACAATTTAGGCTTTCAGTGGGACTCTTCAGGGGGTGGATTCAGCCACAGCCCTTCCTTCCCAAGGGCAGCTAAGCAAAGCCAGGTGCCCTCGTCCTTTCTCAGCTGCCTTTTTTTTTTTTTTTTGGACATGCAGGAAAAGCTTCATTCAGTATTGAGTGTTTCAATACATTAAAATCAACAAAAATCTCATATAAAATGTGTCTTGCCATTCCCCCCCCCCCACTTTCACCTTTTTTGACGAAAGAGTCCCTATTCTAAAGGGATTTCGTCTCTCTTTGAAGCTGGCAGTTGGTCTTGCATTCAGAGTGCATGTCCAGTGGGTACCAAAATGGTTCCTCTCAAGATGCCTGTGAAGATGACAATATTATTACTATTTAAAAAAAAATCTATTTTCCACTTGTGTTCAATTTAGCAAATTTGGGGCTTGGAAAAAAACCTTAAAATAATTTTCCTTTATCTGGCAGAGAAAGTAATATTGTTCCTAATAGGTAAAAATAAATGCTTTGTCATTCTAACAGATATTTTAAAACAAACCAGCAGATATATTCCAAATATATTTCACTTATATTTTTTTAAAAGACAAAGAGGGGCGGAGTGGGGTGTGGGAAAGAGAGAGAGTGAGCCTCAGTTGCAGCTGTTTCCAAGAATTTGGGCGCGAATATTCTTTCATGCCTTTGTATGATTTTGATAAAATTAGGTCAAAGAAATGTTCATTTGAAAACAGCGCTTTGTCATATTATCTACAACACATGTCTAGCAAATTTATGAATCCAGCATTCATCGCATCGGCGTGAAGTTCCAAATCCTAATGAATGGTTTAGACAGCATTGTCATCAATTTTCCACAGGTGCAGCTGAGGCAATCAGTCACTTCAATCAAAAGCCTCCGTCAACTTGCATGGCGCTGTCATTTTTTGCACTGGGATTGCTGAAATTAACGAAAAACGAGCAGTCCCTGCCTGCCTTTACACCCCTCCCGCCTTTGGGTGGTGCTTTTGAGCAGCGCTTTGCTGAAAGCTGAGCTGTGATTTCACAGCATTCTTTTTCCTCCGTTTCTTTTTTTTTTTTAACTTTATACTAACATAACATTTCTTTTGTGATATTATGGAGATAAAATTGCACTGTGTGTTTTAACACACATTGCAACAACCTCTTAAGGCAAAAAAAGTAAATTCACGCACATGAGTTAGAGAAATTGACAAGATGTGCTGTTGGGGACGGTGCTCGTGGGCTCAGTGCTGGGGAAGGCTCAGATTGCCTCGGCCGCTGGCAGGTTCTGAGCTGCCTTGCCCTTCCCGGGCGGGCCACGCTTTCGACAGCGTTCTGGGTTCTGAACTTTGGAGTTGTTGCTTTCAGAATTAACATTTAAAAACTAGGTCACCCGGTACCCTTCACCCTGTGTTTCCTCTGAGTTCACCTTTTTGTTTGCTTCCGACAGTCTCTGGAAATCTTTAAGGCGGACCTCGTTGGCTGCCGGAGAGGCATGTTTTATACCATACAGGTAGTGAGAATTACCTTCCTACCTTTGCAACCATTGAGCTTTTTCTCCTCAAACGGTTAAGAGCACTTTCAAATCATCTCACTTACCTTAAAAGACTCCTGAAAGGTTGGAAGAAAGAAAAGCTTCGGCTTTTTATATCGTTGGAATATAACCGTGTTTCCAAAACTCTATAGTCCAAAAAGGATTTCAGTAGCACCAGCAATATAAAGAGAAAACTGCAAGAGATACTCTGCATATGCCAGAGAAGAACACTCCTGTCTTTATCCTGAGAACACCACCAGGTGCCTTCTAAATCTTTAAAATATACGGACAGACAGAAAGCACTTAGCATCCGTTCTGCCGTGATGAATAGAGTTAACCTTTGTAGTTTGCCAAAAGTCAGTAAGTTTTTCTTTCCCATTTGTTTCAGTAGAATCGGGAGTAGAAATGCGGGTAGTACCAGATAAACCCACATTGTCTTGGCCTTTTTTTACTTGACAGCAAAGTGCTTACAACAGCTGGTAAGAGGGATGTGCTAATATTAACTTATTTAAATGATCAGGTTACTTTTATTGGCAGATGCCCCGGAATTTGTTCAACTGGCTTGAAAAATATTTAGGGTCTTTCCCTTGCAGATGTCATGAATGGTCAATTACCTCAACGCTTCTGTGGTCACATTAAAAAAATACACGTGGCTTCTGAAGAATGCAAATTCTAAGGAATATAATAAAAACGTACTTTTTAATAACTAGTTGTGTCACTTTGCAAATAGCTTTGATGTAGGATCCCTGCCTGCATAAAGTTGAAGCTACATCTGTGTCATCCGTACCTGCGTTTATGATACCTTCCCTGAGAGAGCAATTAGGGGCTGGTGGAGGCTGTAGCTGTAGCTAATATTTGAAACTACAAGTGCGTCCGCAGCTAAAGGGGGGAAAAAGGGCTGTGATCATCCGTGAATAGAGAAAAGAATTCTAACAGCTCCCACCTTTTAGACACTTGATAAAAATGCAGTTACGGGTGCCTGGAAAGTCTCGAGGGGGTGGCTTTTCCGCTGAGAAAGGAAGACTGCCACACAGCAGCCAGCCGGTCTTGCTGGAGAAAGCCTACATTTTGGCTTTCTTTGGTGGAGTTTGAAGTTAAATGGTCCTGTCTGCTTCTCTTGTTTGTGTCACTTGTTAAAGATCCCTTGAAATGCACTGTTACAGTTTCCTTTTAGTTTATTACAACAGAACTAAACTAGTCAGTGTGCATTTTGGCTGCTCCTAATTTCCCACAAAGGTCTATGGAACAGATCTCTCTCTCTCTCTCTCTTTTTTTATTACCAAAATATAAAAACATTTGACTTGCTATCAGTCTTAATGTAACTGTAGATCTTGTAATAAAAGGTGAAGTGAAACTGAGTGTCCATAAATCAAGCAAATGGATGCACCGGGAAAAAACCAACAACACATATAGTCAAAAATATGTGTTGTCTTAAAGGAGATGCTTTGTATTGTGTATGTGTTTTAATATCACATTTTCTATTAGGCTGTTCTCTGTTTCACAGAGAAGGCAAATATTTCCATTTTTGATTTTTTCTTTCTCTTACAATCCAAAAGAGGATTTCTTTGTTGTTGTTATTTTCTTTGTAAAAGGAAGGAAATTAACATTATTTTTTCCCCCATGAATATATGTGGTGAAAAGATTGCGGCGTGTTTTGACTAAGCATGCAAAATGTTTTATTAATCAGAGCAATAGAGTAGAAATGAAAGCACTATGTCTTTAAAAGTGCCTGGGCATCCAGGTACACAGGGAGATCGGTAAAACCGTTGACCAAGCACAATGTACGTAGACAAATGTCTTCTCATTGTGTGATGCGTGAAGGCCATGATAGATGGCTTCTAACAACAAAGCGTGGCCACCGAGACAAAATTAGTGTTGTTTTAATTACCAGTGTCTGTAATGTTATCTATCCATAACGGCCTGAAAGAGACCGTCACAGAGGGTCAGAAGGCGCCCTGAGCTGATACTGCCACACGTAGCTCTTATCGGCTCTCAGTCACAGCAGCAAGCTTAAAAAAAGTTTAATGCTTCACTCGAAACATTTACTTATAGCAAAAAAAAAATTGTTTCTTGTTTCAGAGAAGTGCCTTTATCTTTTTCTTTCAGAGCGAAGAAACAAGCAGATCTTATTAAATGCTATTTGGAGGTCAGAGTAATGGGCAGAAAATGGAACTGGCCTTGACATTCTTCAACGAAAGTTTACACTCTTGGAGCGGTGTTTTTTGTCAGTCACAAATAGCATTATGACACTAATAGGAAGGAAGATTCTTTATTTTTGAAACCTCCTTGAGCTGAGATGGGCCGCTCTTCAGACATTAGTAAGTGTGTATATTGTGAAGATGAAGTACCCCTTACTTTCTGAGCTTGCGGGAGATGAAAGATAGGCCAGCTTTTGAAAATGGCCTGCGTGGCACATGCTATAAATGAGCAGGGAAAGCAATCGAGCTAATAGATTACAGTAATTATCCAATCTTTGGCTAGTTTGTATTGGCAAACTATAAATACAGTACACATTAGAACAAGGTGCTTACAGAATGTACATGAAAGGTCATTGTAATTTGCAAGTCGCTAGTCATTAGAATATGCTAAAAACCATTGCTTCAGGGCTCAGATTTTAATGATGAATACATTGATTATTAAGTAGCAGAGGAAAAATGTACAAGAGCTGCTGTGGTGTAATGATAGGTCGCTTTATTTTGGGAAGGAAATCCACTCAGCTTCAGAATGCATGCATTGAGGAATATAATTGCAGTGAGGAAAATTCCTCAGAGGAGCTTGGCACATATTAAAAGCAAAAACTTGAGACATGTTTGTGATAAGATTACTAATAAATCTCTGGTAAGTCTTAGACTCCTGACAATAATACAGCAACAGAATACTTCATCTTCTCCAAGCTTTAGAATTTAAGATCAGTCACAAACAATCTAAATTACGACTGATGCTAGGCAGATGCAGTACTGGACGATGTTGCTCGTCATAAATCTCTCGTTCCTTATATGCAAATTAAACTCCATTTTAAAAGATAATTTTTCACATGGTGATCGCCTTTATTTGCAAAATGCTGGTGATTTTTAAAGGGGGGGAGAAAAAGCCAGGCTCCAGATCTGGGAATGATTTCGTGCGAGAGGGGCAGCAGGAGCGTGTAATCTGGATGTGTTAGTGGGGCAGTGCCGTCGACTTTGGAGAGAAGTTAGGGACCCAGTGGGGCTTAATCATGGCCTCGCACTGCCCAGCAGCTGCCTTGGCGACAGGCTGCAGGCGTTCCCTGGGTTCCCTCTATGCTGCAAGGCTTTCTTTTCTTTATTGCAGAGTAGATTACCTATTCCTGCTTATTCTGGGATGGAAGCAATTTCTGTGGCAGCCTCCTCCTCCCCTAAGGCCGGCTCCGCCCACCAGAGCCCTTGCACCCTGCACCCTGAGCCTTGCTTCTCCCAGTTGGCATGGAATCTCTCACGTGGCTTTCCTAAGTATCCTTTTGAAAAAAAGAAGTCAAGGTGCACACGGGCCTGTAGTCTCTAGCGCTGTGCCAGTGGTCATTACTTTCTGGGTTTTTTTTGTTTGCAGTGTAGAGGTAAAGCAGCTTACATCTGTGTCCTGAGAGATAGAGGAGGGATGGCTGTTTCTCCTCATTGCAGCCTGCACTCTTGAAATGTTTGTCTCTCAAGCACTGAATTTTTATTGCGGAGCTGTTGGTGGGAAACTTGGAAAGAATAAAAAGAATTGTAAAAGAGTGGAGCGTGCCTGCCTTTTCTGAAATCTATCACTCCACTCTGTCCCCTGTCCATGCCTGAGGTTTATAGGATATGCTCAACCTCTTGGGTGGAGCCGAGGGGCAGTGAGCCCTGGGATTGTTGAGGCCTTCCGGGTCTCCTGGGACAAAGATTCTGGCTGGCATTGATATGGCAAAAGAGCAAAGCGAGGGGCTTTTACACCCCACTGGGCTCACCAGGGCAGCTTGGCAGTGGGGTGCTTGGGACCTTGTCATTCTTCACATGCCTGCAAAGAAATGTCAGGACCAAGGGACAGGGTGCTCAGTGTGTTCCTGGTTAGGTCGTGGCACTGGACTGGGAGTCTGGGTCCAGTCAGAGACTGGGCAAGTGCCTGCTTGTCCCTGGTGCTCTGGGGATGAGACTCCCACTTAGTTTTCCATTGTTTTCCTGGCTATATGGTGGCAGGTCCAAGAAAGTGTTGTGAAGTCTGCATTGGTGCTTCTCTTTGTTTATCCGCCATTCCACCCCCACACCCTGTGTGCATACACACACATATTCTTCAAGTTAATAGATTTAAAACAAAGCCCAAGTGCTTGTTGATCAGTGCTGACAAAACCCTTCCCAGGAGGAAGGGGCCGGTGGCTCCTCAGGGGTGGATGCCGTGAGAACCAGGTGGCGCAGCGCATCCCTCTGGGTCCCGTGGAGCCGGTGGTTTCATCAGCTTGTGCATTAAGCGGCAACACAGCACAAGGGTAAGAAGATAAATATGCTTTACAATTCTCAGCTTCCTATCATAAGAATACTTCCTGAGTGGATGTAAATTTACAACAGGTGCTTATCAAATGTGAAAATGCTTGCAAATCAGAAACAAACTTTAGGGCTGTGAACATATTTCAGTGATGGCTTTTGCAAGGGCTGCGCTTGATGCCGAGCAATAATGTTGTTCCTCTTTAGTTTCTACACGAAGTGTCTTTCCATGGTTTGCCACAGGGAAAATTATGAGAGCTGAGCCCCAGATTCTGGTGTTAAGATGCAGATTTGTTTAATGAAATCCATATTTACCACTGGGGCACAAATACAGCCAATATGCCCTAAATTCACAAGAGAAATCTTTACTTTCAGAACTAATATTTCATTAATTGCATGTTTCTACGAAAAGGCAGGCATCTTCTAACCCTCACTGCAGGGTCTGTGATAGAAATGTTTTTCAACTGTCCTGTTCTTGATGACTAAAATGTGTTGCATCCATAAAATAGGGAGATGGCTTCTTTTCCTGTTTTTCCTGCCCTGAACAGTGAATTCCTCAGTATAATTGGGCTTTGTGTGTTTTTTCTGAATTGCACTTTTTCTTTTCTTTTTATTTTTTTTGCAGCTCTAAAATAGTCCCCACCCCCGTGCTCCCCAAATCTTTAAGGTTTGCTTGCAAGATGTACTTGTTGTGCAGGGAGTAATTAGCCTGTTACAGAGATATTAATTAACATGTTGGAACTGTTTTCTTTATTAATGAGAAATTCACACATTCTATTTAAATTAATTTGTATAGTTTAAAATTAATTTATCGTGGCCTTTGATGACCTCAAATCTACTAAGACAAAACTGGAGTATTGTACTAACTGTTAAACCATTCATTAAACATTTTATGCAAATAGTGTTTGTTTATAAACAAATTAACTGCAAGGATTTTCAAAACAGGTGCTGTGTTGTGAATGCGTACTAAATGATGTGGTACTGAAAGAATTAATTAGACCTTCAGATGTAATTAGTTGCAATAATTTGCGTGATTAGCGGCTTGGTTAAGAAGTAAGACACACACATTGTAATGCATGGGAGAGTCACTGCAGCGGGTTTGTCTTTCATATGGTGAGGATGAGCCTTCTCCATGTTTAGGAAATATTTCAAAAAATTGCTGACATAGCCAGAGTTAATTGCCAAGTGTCCTGTGGGGGGAAATATTGTTGCTGCTTTTTTTCCCTCTTTTTCCCTTGGTTTCTTCCAATGTGGAACCACTGGATGAGCTGCTGTTTGCTCGCACCTTTATGAATTTTTAAAAGAGAAAGTTGTTAACCCCAGATCTTTGCATCCCCAGAGGAAATGACGACACTTTGAGGGTTAAAAGACAGAACACAATTATTATAAGCCAAATGAAACATGTCCTGCATTTCAAGATGGGCTGTTATCGCTCAGGGAATAGCTCCAGTCATTATTTGATGTCGTAGTGGAGGTGTCTTGCCTGTTCTTTCAGAAGATGGGCCGCCACTGTGAGCAGTTTAGTTCGATAGGCTGCGGAAACTGGTAATTGTCACTGCTGATGGCTTGTTTATATGATGCTGGTGTTCTGCAGGCAAAGCCACCACGATGCCTGAGCCACAGTGTTCAGCTGGGTTGATTCTCTAGGGCCATGTTGCTGTGAGATGGTTTTCCAAGGCTTGGAGACCCTCAGACCCTTGCCCTCTCTGCTCAGGGGCTTTGTGCAGCATGATCTTGCTTTGGGAGTCCTGGTGAAAAACAGACCAGAGATTATTTCATGCATTCATTAACTCATTCATTCAAAAATACTCTTTGTGTGTTCTGGGGATGCCCTAGTGACTGGTACAGATGAGATTCTTTTCTGATGGAGCTTCCTGTAGGGCAGAACACAAACAGATAATATGTTTCAGCTAAGTTCAGCTCTGAAAATATGAAGACAATAAAACAGTAATCTGATGGAGAATGACTGGGGAGGAAAGGGTGAGGGGGTAAATCTATGCAGGTGGGTCCAGCTTGCTGCAAGGTTTGCTCCATTCTACTTTAATAGAAAACCTCTATAACTGTAATACATGTTAATTTATTCATGTGTCACTGTATTAAATGACACAGCGTATGCATAAATACCCAGCATGGGGCCTCCTGGCAAATAGTAGGTGCTCAGTAAATTCATACAGATCTGAATCTGAAACTTGCTTGATCAGACTCTCATGCACATTGTTAGGATTTTGACACGTTCTGGTGAAGAACTTTGACGACTGCTTCTCATTCAGTTATGCAATTCCTTTTGCAGTGCTCCTGAGCAGTGGCCACTCTTGTGCCCTTCCCTAGGCAGCAGTGACATCCAGTGCTGAAGGAGATAGGGAGAGGTTGAGGGTGATTGGTGAAGTGGTGGGCCTGTGGTCTGCAATGAACCTGTGTGGTAAATGTGTGTGTGCCCGAAGTGCCCTGCTATACCTGAAACCTGTTAAATGACAGAAGTACTTGAAAGGTATTTATCACATTTTACAAAAAGCTCCTTTACCAAGGAACATTTGGGTTACCTCTACTACCAGGCTGAATGACTTCAGGCGGGGCTGGGACAGTGTTTGCATTCTCTGATGGCGCTAGAAATCAAATCTAGATTCTACTCTTGGCCTTGAAGAGACTGAAGATTCAGAGACAAAAACTTGTGCGTTTCTGCAAGGCCAAAGCTTTCCCTCCTCTGAATTTCTTGGTGGCTTTGATTTCATTCATTTTCATTTTCAGATGGTGTTTGCAAAGCCAACTTTAAAATAGGCCCTCTTGGAGGATGTTTGAACTTAAACAAAATTAACATTTTTGTGTCATCAGTAGCTGCAGTGCATCATTCTGGGCAGTGAAGGATGAAAAGTCAAAGAACGTGGACCTCTTGATTAAAATGAGCAATCAAGGAAAGTTCTGAAAGATGGATACGTAGAGCTGGCTGGTTAATTTATGTGGACTCGATTCCAATTGCAAAGGGACATTTTTTTCCCCTCTGAAACTTTTAAGAAATTAGGTTTTAAAGCTGAACTGGTGCACCACTCAACTTAAAATAGAAGAGAATTTGATTTTATGTGGTACCTTTCTCATTGTGGCACTCTATAATATTGCACATCAAGAGCTCCTGGTTACAGGGTGGTGGGGAGGCTGGGATGGTTTGAATGATTCCTGAGAAGATGATGTACAACCTTTGCTCAACACTTAGAGAAGCACCTTCTGTGCAGTCTTATAGCCTCTTTCCTCTGGGCCTTTGGCTGTCTGTCCCTTCCTTGGACTGTGATCATTGGCAGATATTTTTTGAGGTCTTAGGAGCTCTGCCCACAAATTGGCTTCTGTCCACAAATACTAGCCCATCCCACAAGACTCAACCTTGTTGTTGTTTCTCCCAGGTATCACTAGTTCTGCCCTCTGCCATGACCTCTGTGGCAGAATTTATATGTTATTACCATCTGTGTGTATGTGCATGTCCCTGGGAAAGTAACCGGCCTTTCCTGCACCTGGACAGTACCTGTACCTCTATGATGGAGGCACTCATAGGATGGCCTGGACATAGAAAGCACAAACCAAGTGCTCAGCATGCCTCCTTGCCCCTTGTGCCACTGGGAAGGAGAGCTGATTGGAAGACCACAGATGAATGTGGTCTTCCCAAAGGGTTGCCTTAATGGCTTTCTTTCTCAGGCTGGAGGGCTTGGTGACTCATCATGGATGGTTCTGTATATCAGATATTCTTAAAATTGCATCTAATTACAATAGTTACCACCTTTTGAGAACATGCATGTTCTCATGCTACCAGGGAAGACCCAAATATTCTCCTTACTGATGTATAACTTCTTGTTCTAAGCCTCAGTTTCTCCCATTGTAGAATGAGTAATTCTTGTACCTTAAAATTCCTTCCCACTCAGGTACTTTATGAGCCTATAGTTGTCTTGAAATAATTATAGAACCAGGGGATGAATCAGCTTAAGGTATTTCCTTTGCCCTCCTTATGTCCTCTTTAATTTCTGGTTACACATTTATTTTGCATCATTTTATCTCCCTTTCTCTCTCTCTCCCTCTCTCTTGCTCTCCTCAGTGTGAAGTATGAAAAAGCAGTGAGTGTTTAAAATAGATCTTATAGAATAGTATTTGGATTTGAACAGAATTCTATTCAAATATATATTCAGGTGATTCCTGTTTAAGCATGCTTGGGGTGCAAATGATTTGAAAAGGGGATACTCCCTTAGACTTGGGTAGCTAGAGCAGGAGGTAATTGCAAGGAAGAAGGAAATAAGTTAACTAAAGAAATCCTGTGCATTGTTTAGGGTCTGGCTTCAGGACGGAGAAATGGTGGCTCTTTGGTAGGAGGGCTTAGGTGATGTTAAAAATGAGGAAATAATCTGAAGAACCACAATGATTAATACTAACACTCACGTTCAAAGAGCCATGAGATCTTTAGTATCTACAAAATATATGAGGCTTCAGTTGAAGTTTTTATCAGGGAGATGCAGCTGGGACTCTATTTCATCTTCACTCAGCTGAAGGCAACCTTGAGGGCTAGATGGAAAGGGGTTTAGGTGGGCGGAGAGAGGTCTGATGATAGAGAAGCTGTATCCTTCAGAAGTGCCTTGGGAAACTTGGCATCCTGTGTTGGCTTAAGGAAAAATACAAAAGGTGAGGCTGCCAGCTTGAATGGTATTAGTCCTGAGTGTTAGTCTCACCTACACCCCTTACTTGACTGGGTGACATCTCTGGACTTAATTTGCATACCTATAGTGTAGGAGTGATTAGCTCCACCTTGCAGGGTTGTTGTGAGGAATAGAATATGCGGAGCAGGCAGGCACTCAACAGGTGCGTTGTCCTAATAGTGTTGCTGTCATCCCCTCTGGTTTCGAATGCCCATTCCTGTAGGGATCTGTTCTTTCTCTGCCTCTCCTCCTACTTTTTGGAAGTGCTAGTTTCTTTCCAAGGTAATTGTTGATACACTCTGTCTCAGTTGTATTGTAGTCCCAGCCTGAACACCCCCAGGTAAACATTTTGGAAACATAAGGAAAAGGAGTTAGAGGTGTGAGAGGACTAGCATTGAAAGAAGTCTCAAAGCAGCTGCCAAATCATCTGATCAGTGTAGAGATCCACTGATTTTGCCTCAAAGATGGCGTTATGGTCAATGTCAGGAATGTCTTTGGTGGGTGAGGGGCGAACCCGTCCAGAGCAGAGCCCTCGCCAAGGAGTTTGTTTCCACATCCGAGGCACAGTGCAGACTCACCTGGCCATGGCCTTCCATCAACCTTCCCTTGGTGCAGCTCTGTCTGGAGCCTGTCCCTGATGCTTCCTGCCGTCAGCAGGATGGAAGGGGTGCTGGAGGAAAAATTTCTCTGGTTCCTAAGCATCAGCAAATTCTAGTACATGTCCAAAGGTAATTGTATTAGGCAACATGTTAGTCCTTCTCTAATGGTCTTTATGAGCCCCAATGATAAAGTGTGCATGTTCCAATGATTATAGGAATTTTATTTTCATCTGGTTTTTATATTGCTATAAATATTTTGCATTTACCAAATAAAGTGGTTGCTATGTAGGGATCATAACTTCTGGGACCTAAATTTGCTTCAGATGATAGGCAAATTATAGACTACAATATGTGATCAAACAGCAGTATGGGGAACTTAAATAGAGTGAGCCCTGAGGACGAAGGCTGCTTAAAACTATGGGGGATGGAATAAATGGGAGTTTTAGCAAAGCTATCGCTGATTCCAGCAGATAAATTATGCTCTGCCTTTTTGTATCTCTTTGGGACTGTACTACATAAATTATGACCAAATATAATTTAGACTATCAGCCTATATTTCTGAACATCCATCTTGTACATTTTAAGTACAAAATTACCATTTTGCAGAAGTATAAAATTGAGACAAATTTTTTTCCATCTGTGCATTTAACTTCTGCATACTTTATAGCAGCTAAAGGGTTCGAGAGGACCTCATTATCATCCAGAGGGACGTTAGCCCCACGACTATATAACTGTATTAAGATCTGCATAAACGGGAATAAAGTCCGAGGGACAGTGGAATGTAGAATTATATATTCTTTCTTAAATGGAGATGTAACTTTTACATAAAACTGCTCATCTCTGCTTTCCTGAATAAGAGTAACTGTTGATAAATTCAAACTTGCTGATGAAGGCATCTGTGTTTATGAAAAGCCCTAACAGTACATGAAGAAAAGGTGACAAAGGGGCACCTTTGGTGACCTTTTGGTGACCTCCAGGCTATCGGTCTGGACTTGAACTCTGGTGAGGTCCACGGGGATAGGAGGGACACTTGAAGCCCCATTCTACTGCTTACCTCTGATTTCTGAGGCAGGCAAGTGGGGACATCAGAGAGCTCTCACTGTGGCTGAGGCTTGGGGCTCCTTGCTGTGACTTCAGGTCATTGGCTCCTCAGGGGTAGGGTGGGGCTGGGGGGCTGGACTTTTCTAAGGCAATGAGGATGAAGGTGGGGAGCCAAGTAGTTTCTTTCAGTCCTAGCAAATGCAAGTCTTCTGAGGGTGCTGGGCAAGCCTCTGGGCAGGGACCAGAGCAGTCCACAGGTTAAATTCTGGGAGACACAGCTCTGATGACCATCTTTGTATCTGAGGGGATTTTTAGGGCTGGACCTGATGGATATCTGAGCAAGAATAGAGCCTTTTATGGTTTACACCGTGCAGCACTGGTAGAGGGCTGTTATAAGACTTTAGACCCTTCAGGCCAAGGGAACAGCACTGTATAACCTTCAGCTCAGCCCCCTTCCCCCCACCCACTCACAAACCACAGTTTTTTTGAAAGATCTTGGTGAATTTTCTCCCTTAATCTTTCTTTGCTCTATATATGACTTCTTCCTCCCCACCTTTCAAGTCGTTTTTCATTTTTCTGTTTTCCGTGTCTTTTCTCTTTTGCTGGGAGTGCCTCACCTCCCTTCCATTTGGTTTGTCTCCCTGTCTCTTTCTCAGCCTACCCCCTTTCCCACTTTTCCCCCCCGATGGCCAGACTGCAGAATGCTTGTATATTTCAGTCAAGTAAGGTGGCTCGTTGGTCTGTCCAGTGTTCTCCCCGAGCAAATTCTGTTCAAGGTTCTGAGGGAGGTGCCCCAAAGAAGCCCTCAGGGGGCTGCAGCGCAGGGAGAGAGTAAAGATGGCTGGGGGCACAGAGAACAGACAGTCAAGGCCTCTTGTCCAGCTGGAGTTTTGGGTGGAATTCCTGGGGAACATTCAGACAAGGAGCAAAGACCCTGGATACTACTGGGATTTTTCCCACATGCCAAACAATATGCTAGATAACCTGTTTACTCATGAGATCAAGGGGAAGAAGGGCCTGGAGAAGGGATGGGTGCCTGGCCCCACTCTGTAGGGTTGGCTCTGGGAGGAAAAAGTTCCCAGCTCTATTTGCTAGGTCCACATTGCTTCAAGAAGGTGTCAATAGAAACTTCCTCAGGGGTAAAGGCCTGGTTATACCTAACGTGGAGGAATTCTCATTTTCTATAGGGGATTAGTGGTGCCCAGGGGACGGGATCCAGGATTGGATCCTCTGAAGGGGCTCGGGGCTCATTGTAGGAGTTGACATTGTCTTGAGTTCCCTGAATTCAAAATGGAAATGCATCCAAAAGAGGAACCCCAACTTTTACATTGATTATGGGGTTGGAGGAGAAAGTGACAAGAAGCTGAACCCACTGAAACCTGAAAATCAGGCTCTTGAAGGCCCTGAGGCCACCCCAGCCTCAGGCAGAGGGTGCCAGTTCCATCAATCCCTCATTCTCTATCAAATGGGTGTCTGTTGAGGACCTGCTCTGAGCCAGCCATGTTCTACATCAGGGACTGAGTTAGCCCGAGGCTTTAAAACCATCTGATAATGAGTAATAAATAAATAAATTCCACTTAGTGATAACTGCTGTTCATGTTTTCTTCAGAAAATGATTCAGAAAGCATCTGGAGTCGGTGACCCACTGGAGTGGGTGGTGGGCAGTCTTCTCTGAGGACCTGACTGGGGAGCGGAAGCCTGAAGATGAAATGGAGCCGACAGCTGCGGGCGACCAGCAGAGGGAGCTTAATGAGGAGGCCCCGGTAAGGACCGGGGAGACGCCACCCCTCTGGCTGCACCCTCTGTCCCTGAGCTCACTCACAAGAGCTATGATAATAACCACATTAAAGCCTTGAATCAACACCACTTGCCCAGAATCACACAGCTAGTGAGTGACAGAGGGGCATCTGAAGGCAGGCTTCTCAGTTCAGATGTCCTTCCACTGCCCCCCACTGTGCTGACAGGCTGGAGGGAGCCTCTGAGAGGTGGCCCAGTGAAGCAGAGGCTGTGCATCATCTTCATGCTCATGACATCGCAAACCAGGGCAAGCGATTTTGAAAGCCCAGTGACGTCAAACTTGTTTGAGGAGGGCAGTCCTTTGAAGGCCTTCTCACCAGTCTCCCAGGGCCATGACATTGCACAGCTATGGGGCTGCTCTGTTCCCAGTGGAGTGTATGTGAGTGGGGGCCTGCCATGGACACCAGGAGCAGAGGTACCCCACGGCTCATGTGTGTCCTGGAAACACAGCCCAGAAGATCTGGAGGCTGGCTCTTCCTGTTCATCAACATTCAACCTTTCTCTAAATCAATGCCTCTGACTCAGAATTGGTGCAAGTAAAGATCAGCTTAGAGCAATGACAGATGACATGGCTACTCAGTATCATGGGACAGGAGGGTGGCTGACTGTGATCCTCCCTCAAAAGCCCCAGGTCTCACCCTGGGCAGAGGCTGGGTCATCAGAGCTGAGACAGACTCACACCACTCCCAGGTGCCGGGGGAACCACCCATTAATTTGACATGAGAAATACACCCACTGGTATCGTCAGTGCACTTCACCCCCATGGTCAGTCACCCTAGGAAGCCAGGCTGTAATCTGAACCCACCTTATCAAATTGCCATGGAAAAAAATCAGACACTGGGCCCTTATCATGAACACATTCTTTTGCTGAAGGCAACTGGAGATGTCCAGCCAGTTTGGACCTACGTCTGAAGTATGTGGGAAGAGTTTGGGCTGGTGCCGCATGGCAGTGAAAGCTGGGACAGGAATAGTGTCTGGAGGGAAGAAGGTGGGTTGTCAGTGGAAGCCTGGAGAACACCGACATCAAGGGTGCAGCTGAGCCCGAGTGGTCAGGGAGGTGGGCAGAAAACCAGAGGAGCAGGGGGTAGACAGTTTCGAGATGGTGGGAGTGGCCACCAGTGGTAAGTGCAGCAGAGATGGCCAGCAGCGTAGGGTCTGAGATGTGTTCATTAGGTCCAGCTGCAGGAAGGTCATGGATGGCTTGGACAAGGGAGGGAATGAGGGGTCAAGGGTTTTTGGTTTGTTTGTTTGGGGTGGGAGAGCCTTGAGCCAGGGAGAATGGAGAGACTGGGGAAGAGGGGAGAGGACTGTGGCAGGCAGGAGAGCAGGGCAGGGAGGCTGGTCTCCAACAGAAGGACAGTGTGGCAGGACTGGCAGAAGGAGTAGCCAGGAGTGTTCCTGAGTCTGTCAGTGGAATGCTGGGCGAGGGGCACAAGAGCCACTGGGAGGACTGAAAGAGGGGGTGGAAACAGAGGGGGAAGCTCTGATGGGGGCATCAAGGGCAGGATTGCACATTACGTGGAGGCATGACTTACCACTGGCTTAGCCACATGGGTTTAGTTTAGTACAGGATGGAATAGGGTTCTAACTTGGACACTGAGCAACAAGGACAAGGAATAGCCAGGGCCTGCCGCCCAATGAGAAAGCTAGGGTCATGTTCCCAGAGCTCTCCAGGAAGTCACAGTCAGAGCAGCCGGAGACTGGGAAGGCGGGCAGCTGTGGTCAGAGAAGCACACCTGGGGGCGTGAGGATCCTGGGGCTAACTGGATCCAGGCATGGTCCAGGGGCAACTCGGGGTGAGGGCTGCTGAGTAGGAAGAGCCCTGGGGCCTGAATCCCGGCTGTGTGAGCTTGAGTAAGGTACACCGCCTCTCTGGGTGTCACCTGCGGAGGGTCATAAGGGTCCTGCTTCCCTGGTGGGGCCTGTAGTGGCTACAGAACAAAGCAGAAAACCATCAGGATTGGATGAAATGATCCGCATTGTTGCTGCTCTGTGGTTATCATCACCATGATCGGCATGATGTCCCAGAACCGGGGTTCTAGAAGGCTCTATGGTAAGGACTGGGGGGCTGTGTGTGGCCAAAGGTGGGAGAAGAGAGATGAGCTCAGGGCAGCAGACAGGAATGAGTGGGAGTAGGGGCTGGGTGAGGGGAGGAGAAACTGCGGGACACACAGGCAGTGTGTTCCAGATAGGTGCTTGCTTGGCCCAGGGTGTCTGGTCCAGGCCCAGCTAAGGGTCTCTGGTAGAGGCCGGCCAAGTCTCAGGGAGCTGCAGAATGCTCCTGTGGGCCGGGACCTGCCTGGGGGTGTCTGGAGCATGGATGGGTGCATGCCCCAGCATGCTGTGAGGCAGTGTGTGAGGTCAGACACAGACAAGCCACTGGGGACTCACTGTCTCTGTCTACCCAAGTATTTCTTCCTTTCTTGCCCGGTGCCTCAGTTTCCCCATATGTGGGATAAAGGATTGAAGAGAGTGGCTTCTTAGTGCCTTCCAGCTGTGCCTCTGACTCTGCCGCTCTGTCCTGGTGGTTTGCTGAAATGTCACTCCCCAGCCCCTCTTGCAGCACGAGAAGCTCCCATCAGCAAAGCCATGGGGTTCCAGAGGCGGGAGATGTTTCCCTTCGATGTCTCCCTTTACCAAAGGACACTGCTTTATGGCCAACCATAAACAACCTTATCTGTATAGATCAAGGATGCTGAGATACCCAGTGGAAACATGCTGGGGGAAAACTGGCCCTGTCCCCCAAAGAGTGGTGTCGCCATGGGGCACTGGACCCACTGGACAGTGTGGAAGCTCATGCAGATTTTCTGAGGCCTCTGAGCACTCACAGTTGGTGCTCCTAACTGACAAAACCCAGGGGTGAGTAGAAATGGGTGTGGGGCTGGGGAGGGACACAGGGCCAGGGCAGGCAGTCCTCATTGCTCGGGCTTTTCATATCTGTCCAAGACCTTGGCCTCCACTACACATGGCAAATTTGACTCTGTACATGGTTATCAAATGGGGTATTGTGCTCCTCAGTGGGTTTGGGAGCAGCTGGGAGCATGCCTTCTATTAAATGACCTGCCTGTCAATTCCTAGGTGGCCTTGGTGACAGACATCAGGATCATTCAGGGCAAGCAGAGTCCTTCCAGTCACCATCCTCCCAACAGAAACAACACAGGATGCTGGAGATGTGAACTTGGGGAGACCAGGAGGTCAGTCCTGGAACCTTGGGGAATGGAGCAGGGAAGTAAAATGCAAATTGAAAATACCAATTGCCAAAGACAAATTCTTTAAGGGTAACCTCTCCTATGCCTGCAGGTCCCACCTCTTCCTTGAACAAAGGTACTGGTGTGTGTGTGGAGGGCCAGCATGTGCTACATCCAGAAACAAAAACCTTGCGGGTGACGTTGTGGATGGCCCGCCTCTTCCTTACGCCATATGACTTCCTGATTTTGTCTCCCATCCTGTGCTTTATTGTAGGAGCAGGGTCCAGGCAGAGTGGGGTCCCATGGAGGAATGCAATCTTGCCTTTGTTTGCTCAGCACGCTGTTTGTTTCCCGTACAGAACAATAACCTCTCGTAAGCCTGTGCTTTCCAACTTCACTGAGGGTTACTGTGCATCTCTGATTCCTCCCCTGATTATCTTGAAGCCTGTCAAGCTGTAAGGCTCTCCCTCCCCTTTTTGCTCTTTCTTCCTAATAGACATGAAACAGTCCAGTCAATAATATTTTACTTGTCTTCCCACTGCGTGTCTCTTCTTCTGATCAGTTTAGGCGGGTTTGACTGCAGAAAGTCAGAAGGGAGGTTAAGATCTGAAAAGTTCAGCCAAATGTTATCAGCCTCAGAGATGTTGCTAAGGGAAAGGCCCCCCAGCCCTTGGCGACCGGAGCCAATAATAGCTGCGATTCCCTGATAGCATCAACGCCTGTCAAAGATCCAGGCGTTTGCGGTTCGTCTGTAAACGCAAACACCTGTATCCAGTCAAGCTATGATGGTTATCCGCTCTTTCCCTGTCATTCCCATTGGTTCCTCGAAGGGGCTGCCAGGATGTTCTAAGCTGTGAGTTGATTTATAAAGTGAAGGGTCTCTCTGAAACTTTGGCACGGATGGGAAAATTGACTAATGCGCGCCTCTCCTTCAGGGGGTGACATGGCATTTTGACAACGGTTAAATCGACAGTCTTCTTTTAACTACATTTTGAGCCCGTGGTACCAACAGCTCGAGCCATGGAAAATGGGGCTTAGGCGGACTTTTATTGCCTCAACATGCCCCCCTGCCAGGACACTTGGTACTTATTTGAGGTTTTTGTGTGTGATGAATTGGATCAAAGTGACTAATAAATAGTGTCCGTGGACGCAATTCAGAACACAGTATATACATAGTTGAGATATTTTCAAGACTGAACAGGCAAGATCCAAACTGTGAAATGAACTTGAACAAGTGCAAGAGGAAATCGGCTATGTGTTGGCCCACCAGTCAAGGCACGTTTGTGACAACTGCCTGGCATGGAGGTCAGCCCGCGCCGTCCTCACTGCCTGTGACCGTTCATTTGGTACCTCTTGTGGATCCTGTCTGCTTATCCGCTGGTGTCGGCAGCTTGCAGTCTGCGGAGGGACAGGGAGATGGTAAGAGGATCAGGGAATGAGGCTAAAGAGGAGCGTTCGAGGGTATGTTGAGAACACGGTTTCTGGAATTAGAGCCGGGCTGTACTGTGTACTGGAACTGTGGCCTTTTCCCAGCTCTGTGTTCTCAAGGAAAAAGTGGGTAGAGACAGGGTCAATGTGCTTGATGTGAGGATATGGGCAATAATGTATTAGGGTGGGTAGTATAGAAACTGGACTCACAAAAATAGCAGTTTCTTAGGGCACCTGACACGTGGTGAGCACTCAGTGTTAGTAGTTTCTCTTCCTCTTCACAACTATTGAAATCGGCTATCCAGCTAATATCAACTTAAAGCCCAAAGAAAAGACCCAACGGTGACTTAACCAAGAACATCCATGTCCTGCTCAGTCACATGCATAATGTCCATGGAAGCAACCCAGGCTCCGCTTGAAAGCCCACAGTAGGGCAGGTATCGTGGCCAATCTTTTGACCAATTTCCATTCTGTAAGTCCACTGGGTCTGGGGTGAGGTGCTCCTGGTACTCTGGGGTTTAAATCATGCAAGCATGATGATTTTTAGGGCTATTGAGGTGGCAATAATCAAAACTTTGATTGTTTTTGCCTATAAAGGTTGAGGTATTCTGGTTCTATACTCTTAATTGTTCCTCTGTATTTTAATTAGAAATAAAAGGACTGCACTGGGACAGTGCTTTGACAATGTATGCTAGGGAGACGATGTCATACTGTGTTGCAGGCTCGGGTGAATACTGACCCTCTGTCTGCTGTTCTTCGTCCCCCTCACCTGAGCCCTCACCATTCATACCCGGGAATCACGCAGCACCATCCGAAAGCATTCAGTCTCTCCTTCCGGTGTGAGGTGAATGCTTTCTCCACAGTGATTAAGTGGGGCCTCCCCTCTGCTCAGAAACCCAGTAGGACCTTTTTCTCCCAACCTGGTGAACACGCTGTTGTTCCTGCTGCTACAAGAATGGGCAATTGTGGTTAATTTGTCCTGTTTTAGTAGGCTCAGCTAAGACTTAGTGTTTACTTAATGGACGTAACAGACTCCACCATTTGCCTGCGACTGTCCTGGTTTTAGCTCTGAAAGTCCCACATCCTGGAAAACCCTCACCCCAGGCAAACCAGGAGGACTGGCCACCCTGGGGTAAGATAAAAGCATCTCGCTCCTTTACATTTTGAAGGAAGAAAATAACAGAAAATAAGGGAATGAGATAACAACATGGCTAAGTGCAAGGAGTTCAACAGAATCAGGTTCAGTGGTTTATTTTGGGACATTTTACAGAGCATATGGATTGCTCTGGATTGTACTGTAGAGGTCTTTACACTGATTGTGAAATAGTGATAAGGGAAATTGTGTTTTGTCCCTTCCCCACCAGCCCCTACACACACTATTTTATTTCGTTAAAAAAAATAAAAGTAATTCCTTCAGAGAAACATGATTTGAGAGTCAATAAAAACCAGGAATTTTTAAAGCTCTGGACTTACCCCACAAAGGTGGACGTGCTTGGAGCAGCTCTGAAGTCAGGATTTCAGGGAAGGGAGAATGGGATTTTTGACCAAGGCTGGTGCCACCACTTGGACACCTAAAGTGGTCCACCGTCTCAAGGAGGGCTGCGTTGTGTAGCTCACCTTGGAGTATAGAGAGAAGCAGCCCGGTTCATGCCTAGACTTTTATTTTTCAAATCTTTCAATTAATATCAGCTTCTAAAGTTAACATGTAGATATAAGTAATTAATACATCATTAATATTTATTCTTTGTTGATAATGAATTCTCTCTCTTTTAAAAAGTTGATTCTGGGGAATTTTGAGCCCAGCCCATGATGATTTGCACTGAGGTGAGGGACCACACAGCTCCCTTTCACGTCATCTTTCACGTCATCTTTCACGTCAACGTGGAATTCACAGCTGTTGCACGGCAGCCCCTCCTCCTAACTGCAAACTCCAGCCACTTTGGGGGTTCCTTGCACAGCTGTGGCTAGCACATGACTTGCTTCTCCAGGACTGGGCCCCTTCAGGTCTGACCTTTGAGACTGTGTTCAGTAGTGTCTCCAGTTTTGCTTGGTTAAACATGGAAAAATGTTCCTCTGGATGGAACCAGCCCCTATTTCAGAGCATCCTGTCTCTGATGTAATGCTGCCTGGTTTATGGCCTCGTTGCTCTGCATTGAGTAATGCCTCCTGGTGCAAAGGCATCGCCTACATAACCACAAGGAAGGGGCAACATCGAGGCGAGTCTCCCAGGCATCTGCTGGGAAATAGCTTCCTTTGTGCCAGACAAATGAATGTTTTCCATATTTCTCACAAAAGGAAAAGAGTTGCATGACGAAGGTTAACATAACAATCTTCTCTTATTACAATGATTTATGTGTGCATAACTTTAGCAGCGGAATGTCATCTAGGAGGTCTTTAATTGGCAGACTTCAGGGACCACAGAGGGAGATGACAGAGAGCGCTCTGGAGAAATGAGAGTGTCGGCTGCCATTCCCGGCTCATCCCCACAGAGGAGGTCTAAATAAATCTCAGGGGAAAGGCAGTCAACTTTTTAACTTTTCCTTAACCTGATCTCTGCTAATGAAATACAAAGAGGAGGGGATGATCTCCAACTTAGATGATCTGGGTCTTGGGATGCGCAAATGACTGCCTAGGGCTCTTGAGACAACTGAAACACAGTCCTCAGGCAATTTTCATTCAAAGACAACAATACTGCAATTTGCAGTGACTATGAATCATCTGGTCTCTTGCCATGTAGGATGTGATCATGTATTTTTAAGAATATCAAAAAGTGTGTTTTCTTTTGCAAATGTATTCTAAACTGTTGGAGAAAGGTGTTTAAAAATGGAATTGCTGCCTCTGGCACTGAGATACAGTTCAGATAAGGGTGTTTACCCACTCAGAAGGTTGCTGACTCTGGAGGGTGGGGCATGTTCAAGACAGGAGAAGGACTCTTTTGGACAGTCTGGTCCTAACATTAGCGTCACTTTTAGGAATGCTGTGATCTTTCTAGAATAACGATTGGTGAATTGGAAACATCTGTGTTTCTGTTGCCTCAGAGATTGTGTGGGGCTTCTCTACGCATTAAACTCTAGCACCTGTGATTCAGTGGTTCCCAAACTGGGGGACTTCATGGGCCACACTGGGCTTTTAAAAGAGCACTGAAAATTGACAAGCTTTCATATATTTTTAGGATGATAATTTGCTAAAAATACAATGTCTTTAAGTTGGGTTCCCTCTGAAAGCAACCCTGTTACAAGAATTGAGGTGCAAGCTGTTTATTCACATGGTGATCCCAGGACATGCTGGTAGGTAGGGGTGGGGAAGGGAAGGGCAATGGTTAACTTTGTGTCCACTTGGCTGGGCCACAGTGCCCACGCATTTGCACACACATTATTCTGGATATTTCTGTGAGGATGTATTTCGGATAAGATTAATGTTTAAATGGGTGGACTTTGAGTAAATCCGATTGCCCTCCATAATGCGGGTGGGCCTCAGCCAATCAGTTGAAGGCACAGGAAGGACAAGAGACTCACCACCCCTGGGCAAACAGCCTTTGAACTCAAAGTGCAACCCTGGCTCTTCCCTGAGTCTCCAGCCTGCCAGTCCATCCTCAGGTTTTAAACTTGCCGGCCTCCATAACCGTGTGAGCCAGTACATCTCTCTCTCTCTCTCCATTCGTATTTAATTAGCTGTTTCTCTGGAGAACTCTGAGTAATAGAGGAGGTTCCTGGTCTCATCGAGCTTGGAAAGGCAGCTAACATAGGGGGTGTTAATGAGCAGGTTTCTGATCTTGGCAGTGGGGGCTCAACTAGCTGGGGACTGCACGAGTGTGGAACAAGCCTCAGAGTTGTAGCAGCTGAGGGGGGATGTGGCTGCGGCATTAATCCACCAACTCTGCTCTGCCACTGGTAAGAGGGCCATCCTGGCATTAACTCCCTGCCTCACACTTGCAGCAAAACACCCTTGGAACCTGTACGAGAACTGTGAGCATCAAGGGAATATGGCAGGGCAGGGATTGCTACATACAAAGATTACCATTTTAGGGTCTATAAAATTTAAGCTTAAAAATCCTTTATCCTTCAAAATGATGAAAATGTACATTTGGTGGCGGTAGTGGTGGTGGGTTCCACAGTTCCGGACGGCAGAGAATATACCCCAGTCTTTATTTTTATGGCTTGGAATGTTCCATGTGTGACTTTGCCATAGTGTAGTTTTGCCTTAGCAGGTACAGCACAAGTAGGGCAGTCAGTAATCCTCGATGTGACTGAGTAGGTAGAGAGACCGACAGAACCTACTGATAGTTCACCCATGACATGATGAGCTGACATGCTCAGCCTGACATGCATGTGGACCCAGAGCAGAGTTAAACCTAACTGTCGATGACATCTGGAGGCACAAGGATTCAGGTCCTGAAGGATACAGGTCATTGGCTGAAAAAGGTACTTTGTTTCTTCTTTGTAGGCAAACTGGTTATTTTCATGTTAATTTCAAAATATCTGCAACTAAACTAGCTCATCATCTATAGTCTTTCCAACTGACTGTTTCCTAGCCGTGTGTTTCCAACAGAGGTTCTTCCCTTCTTCCCGTCTTCAAGCCAGAACCACGGGGCCAGCTCTGCCCTTCCCTGCTGCTCCCTTGCCAAGAAGTCAGAACATCCCATTCTTTCTTCCTCTGAAGTCTCTCTCCATCCTTACAGCCTTGACTGTTGTTATCATTTTTGAGAGAAGAATGAGCTTGCTAGCCCACAATTTACATGAAAAAAATTCCTTTGCTTATAGTTCAGATGTTCTAGGTGGCTACCACGTAGAAGGTAGGCTGTTTGCTGCCTACATCTCTGGAGTAATGGCTGTGTCATACCTACCGGGGAAACAGCTGAAACAGCTAGTATGTAATAGGAGGCAAAATGCACCCAGAGTAATAATTCCACATGTTTAATAACCAGTGTGGAAACAGGTCCACCAATCTCTGCCTCTACAAGCTCCAAAGGGTGCCATCTTTCTGTAATCTCGTGGGCTGGGGGAACAAGCCCTTTAAAACTCAAAGTGGTTTGGGTGTTCTAATGGCCTTTGCTTTCCTTTTGTAAAAACCCATGTGTCTGTGGGGCTCATGTGCCACTACTCACAAGGTGACAGCAGTGATCAGAAACATAATTTTCAATATTTATGACTGAAAATGTGATTTAGAAATGAAAGAAAGGGCACTTGTTACTCCTTAGCTTGAAATGAAATCATTGTTTTGAGATGTGTTCTTTATACAGTTAATCTGGCCAGTGTAATTTACCACACAGTGGCTGAATTGTAAGCCTAGTGCTCTATTCATCAAATAAGAATCATTTGTGCACAATGCATATGAATCAGTAGGTGTTGGGTGATGTCATGGTGATTTGACCTCAGAAGTCTAGAAAAGGCTTTATAGGCAGAATCTCAGTGACCATGGCAGGTGTCACCTCCAGGGCATAGGCTCCGCCAGGGGGCCCACACGGTAGTTGACCATAACTGGGGTTCACATTTCAGGCCTTTAGGTCCTTCTCCCACCTGGCCTGTGAGGTTCAGCTGCCACTAGCCTATTTGGACTTGATCAAGGGATGTCAGCAAACATAGAGGAGAAAACTGGTGACTTGGTGATGTTTGCACTTCAGTCTATACCTGCTGTATGTATGTGTTGAACTTTGTATTTTGAAATAACTTAAAATTCACAAAAATCTATAGAAATGGCATGAAGAATCCCTGTGTAGTCTTTCCCCAACCTCCCCCAGTGACAGTATCTTATGTCACCACAGGACATTATCAAAACCAGGCATTGACATCAGTACAATACTGCTAACTAAACTGGAGGCCATATTTGAATTGCTTCTGTAGGTTTTTAAAATTGAATTGGTTGCCAGCATATCACACTTGGGTGATGCCATGTGAAAGTAAACTTGTTCACACTGAGCCTGTGTTCTGCAGGCCTCCTGAAGCAAGCTGTCCCTA
Organism: Manis javanica; assembly: GCF_040802235.1. Taxonomy (NCBI): domain Eukaryota; kingdom Metazoa; phylum Chordata; class Mammalia; order Pholidota; family Manidae; genus Manis; species Manis javanica. Next base: position 22,141,345 of record NC_133172.1, read on the forward strand.
AGTTGCTGTGGACCTCACCACTCCATATTACACACACCTTATGTGCTTTGGTCACTTCCTTTACCTGCTATTTCACTCTAGACACTTGAGTCTGTGGCTCCTGTAATACTTGCTGCAGCTCCAGTGGTGTGCTGGGGGCTGAGATGCCACGCCATTGTAGCATGGCTTTTGCTTGAAGGCATGTATGCCTCCCAGGCCCGCGGCTCAGCAGACAGATCCTGTTTGAGGAGCGACTTTCTGTCCACAATACGCAGATGTGGGGGGCTGTGGGGCCGCTCAGTACTGATGCAGAGGCATTCAGGAGACATGGTGTGTGCTGCGGCTGAACTACAGATGCACAGGGTTTTTATTAAAAGCCTCTAGTTTGCTGGAGGAAAGCACACATTTGGGGCTTTAGCAGCATCCCTCCTGGTTCACGCTAGCCCTTTGATTGAGCTGCATGGTGTTTTGCGGTACATGGTCACCTGTTTGCAAAGCAGTGGAATAGAGCTGGAGATGGGCATCCCCTCCTGGATTCTCCTGTGGTGGTATTCAGGCCTCAAGCCACATAGGCATTGGATCTTGGTTCCTAGGACACTTTCTTATCTTTCCAAGAGCAGGGAGGGTGGAGGATTAGTTGAAGTCTAAGAGATCCTGCTCCTGGAGAGGAGTCAATACAGGTGGGAACTTTGTAAAATACAGCCCCTGGCAGGGGCCGTTGTCTTCTGCCCAAATTCAGTTCAGCAAACTGCTGTGGATACCCACTATGTGCTTGCACGGGCTTGTCACACACTGATAAGGCGGAGGCCCTGTCTCTGAGCAGCTCATGGCACTGTAGGAAAGAGCCATCTCCACCACTAACTAGATTAATGCCAGGGTGCAGTGGCTGCTCTTTGAACAGAGAAGCCTGGAGAAGTGATGCAAACTGCCTGACATCAGAGGCTGGGGCCCTGTGTCTAGCCAGTACTTCAAATGCACACATCATTTGTACCACAGCGAAGAGCAATAAAAGCAGCAAGTATTTTCTAGAAGGCTGTATGGGAAAAAAATGGCTGAGTGAATGGTGGTGGTGGAAGTGGAGAAGGAAACAAAATGGACATCTGGGAAGAAGGACAAACAGAATTTCCTCAAGAGTGCTGCTTTCTCTGCATAGCTGCTGTTCCTCCCTGCCCTCACGGTGTTAGAGGATTAGTTCTGGATTCTCTTAGTAATTAATAGCATTTAAGTTCCAGGGCAGTCAGTTTTGATTAAGCAAACATTAAATTAATCCAATCTGCAAACACTTACTCTCTAAGCACTACAGGGGAAAAGAGGCGGCTGGATGGACAGAAGGATGCATCCTCATTGGATTGCCAGCCACCTCCGAGTAGTTACAGCTCGATCAATACAGCTCCTAGAGCTATAATAAAATGGCTTCGACATGCTCATCTGTGGCTGAGAACACAGTATACACATTGATTTCCTGGCCTGATATAACCCATTTACCTATTCAGCTACTCTGTTCAGGAAGGTGGAGGGGTCCCAAGGCCCAAGGGAGCAATGATGCCTGTAAGTCGGTTAGCAAATGCCTGGGAAATGTCTTAATCGGCTGCCCTGTTCCTTCTCAAGGAAGACGTGTTTCTTCGTAAAGAAAAGGCCTCCTCTGAATCTTATTGGCTTCATCTGGGGAAACACTGGAAGCTGGGGTGTCACCTTTTCCGCTCATCAGTATTTGCTCTTCTCATCATTTAAAACTTCAGGGTTGAACAATTGTTTTATCTCTGTGGGGTGTAAGGTGCTCACTTAAAAGCTCATTCCAGGCACATCTTTGACTCTGACTTAGGTGACTTGGGGGTCTCATAGAGAATGCACCAGGATTGCATCTGTTTTTCCTTTCCCATATAATTTAAAAGAAATAGAGGCTGCCTGATATCAATTAATGGGATGGCATGGTGTGTTGCATTTAGTACTCAATGTAGTTTTGTTAAATGAAGAGACTGATACCTTAAAACTAGTCACTTGGCCCCTGTAAAATAGTCACCTTATCTGTATGCTTAGTAAGATGAAGCTGCTGTTGTCACAAGCGTTTAGGAATATGCCTGCTATTTAGTGGATGCCGTTGGGCTGGCATGATTTCCTGCTTTGAAAGTGGGTTTCAGAATGGCCAGAAATCGTACAAAACCTCTCGTGGTGGTCAAACTGGATTTGGTCACTTTTGGTAAGAAACTATTTCCCAGAGAAGTAAAGGAGATGGTCTGTGGGGCAGGGGGTTTTCCTTTTGCCTGCCTTAGAATCCAGCAAGTGCTGTAGCATTTCCGCACAGCAAACTGGCTGATGCTTAAAGCCTGAGGATGGGGTGTCATGGTAGGTTTGCTGAGTATTGGGCATGAACTTGAGGCTTCTACTTAGAAAGTGGGTCTTAGTTTTAGAGCCATATTGGAAAATCTACAGCTTTAAAAAAACATCATCGCTGGCTACTCCTCCCTTCAAAATCATGCTCCCCTGGAGATATCACAACAAATGCCAAGTTTTGCCCATTCTGTTCCTCACTTGCCATCCTGAGCAGCCTTTGGAGATATTTTCCTTGCACTCAGGCTTCCTTTTTGAGTCTGTTTCTTCATTTAGGTAGAACCTTACAGTTTTCCTCCTTTCCTTCAGAATTTGGAGGTGGCTTCAGGGTCATCCTGGACATCTTCCTGCTTCTGTTTTGGCCTCATGTTAAAGCTCTTGACAAAAGTCCACCCCTAGAAGCCTCTTGAAGGTTCTGGACATTTAATCTGCAGTCCTATTTAGCTCCTCATTTCTTAATTGTGTGCATGGAATCTTTGTCAGTCATGAGATAAGTCACAAACCCTTCAATCTGTTAAAGTTGGAGAGAAGTGAAGGTCAGGTCAACTTTGTTTGCCTCTCTTAACTGACCAGGCAATTTTTTTCTTTTTCCCATGGAGCACCTCTTAACCTCCTGATTGTTCCATGGAATAGAGTTTAGGGTATGTAGTTCAAGTTCACTTAGAATTTGTTATTTGCCCTAATAGGGTTAAGGGTTAATATCTGTTGATCATTTAATTTTTAAAACACCATGTGCTAATTTGCATGGACTAGCTCCATGGACAAAAATCCTAGGAGGCAGGGGCCATTATTGAGTCCTCTGTCACAGTGAGGTGAGTGGGATTTGCAGGGGTTGAGTAATTTGCTCACGGTCATCTGGCAAGAGTGTGGGAGAGCCAGGGCTGGGTTCTGGGAGGTCTACTGCAGAGCCCAAGCACATAACCACCACACTCTTCTGCCTCCAAATGGGCAGTCCGAGATAATTTTTTACATCAACCTGTAGCCCTATGCTTTTAACAGGCTCCGGATGCAAGGTTCAGTGGCTTACTTAGGAAATTTATCACAATGTGCCCCCAACATGTTCTTCCTTTGCTTCTAGAGAGCACCCAAGATATACTGAGTATCTTTCATCACTGAATGCATTTGTTTGCATTTTCAGAAACAGCTAGGGCAAGGTGATGACAGAGCACATGCTCCTGTCTGGAAGTCACATCCTCATGGCATGGTGGTCCTGCCATCTTCCCATGGATGTTCAGCTTTGCCTCATGACAGAGGTAGTGAATGAAGGCAATTTGGTGGCATCAACCTTATACCAGTTCCTTTAATCTTTTTAATGATTATCATATATGTTAGATGTTAACTCTGGTTTTGATGTGACATCCTTTTTATTAGGCTGTGTTGAATACAGCTTTTAATATCAATATGTGTCTTACACATATGTTCAGAGAACACAGTGCGTTATAAGGTGCTAGAAAGAAAAAAGATGTCAGTGATCTTAAATGTGTCCAAGTGCCTTTGTGAGATGCAATCAACCACATATTAATTCCCTGTATCCGTCATTAGTTGAGTTGCAGAAATATATGCAATAGAAAATGGAACCTGGGCAGTAAGGTAGTGAAGAGATTTTATGAATTAGATTATTTGAGTATATGATTCCTCAGACAGAAGGATATTGTCCAAGGGGCCCTTTAATTATTACTCACTTCCTTTGGCCCACGAGATAATATTGTAAGGACTGCAAGAGCACTTCACTGCAGTTGAAAGAAAAGGATGACTATCAGATCTGTGCCCGTGTTCACACCTGGCGGAGCAGGCGGCAGGGAAGTATCTCTGTGACTCAGTCTGAGATGGGTGCTGTTGACAGGAGGCGTCCGTGCCCATTAATGGCTGGGCAATTGTCCCACATGTTCTCTCTCTGCAGGAGACCAGGCTGCCCCTGAGTCCCAATCTGCCTCTTTAATGGCACATACCATCTTAGCCTAACCCTGCCACCTGAGGCTATTTTGCATTTTTTAAGAATGTGAGTTCTAAATCTAGAGCAAAAAGGAAAACGATAACAAACCAGGATCACTTGATTTCTAGTCTCTGGATTTCTGTAGCAGATGACTTGCTGACCCAGTGCTATGCCATGGTGGCTGGGTTCCCTTGCCTGCAGTGTTTTAGGAATCTGCTCATTCTTTCTGATGAATTTCCAGAATGATGCAGGTCATTGCACTTTGAAGAAAAGCATAACCTAGAGGTTTTCTCAAAAGGCAGCGTGAGACGAAACCACCTCAGCGTCACCAATGGGCAAAGTGCCGACAATACCTCAAAGCAGAGCACCAAAGAGGAAAACCAACTCTGTTAACTTCAAAAATCAGTATGGACATCATGGGGAAAAATCAGGGCCTTTTTGGACTCACTTAAACTTAATGTATGCTTGCTATTTGGATTTCTAATTACGAATTGTCAGGAGGGGAACCAGGGAACCCTTTACTCTTTCTCATCATCTTTTCTGGGGGTGAATCTGAACACCCAGCAAGGGCATTCTTGCCTCCTGCCCTCAGCTGGGTCCCCTCTGCTCTTCATGGCTTCTGTCTGCAAGGGGTCCGGGGCACTGCTGGGCAGCTCATATTGTTCATCAGAAAAGAGACTGGGAAGGAGAGAGTGAAAAAGTTGCTGAGAGGTGGTTATTAGATGCAGATACACTGTAATCTTGACTCACCTTACGGGTATAATAATTACCAAATGGTGCCCATCCACAGAACGCCTTGGAGTGGAGGAATTAAGCAAAGGCCTTTATTAACCCTGCCGAGAGGGTCAGATAGGTGTGCAGAGCTGTCACCATCGATGTCTGGTTGGTGTGCTCACGTGCTGGGGCTTTAGCTGTGTCCTTGCACCTGTTAGGTGGCTCAGACAGCAATCTTTGTTCACATCCTGGTGTTAATAGTGACATAGAATTAAAATAAAAAGTTATTTCATCAGTGGCCCTAAAGTAGCAACAGCAAGCTAAGATGGAGGTTTTACTTATTTTAAACGAGGTGCCTCCACTCCATCATTGTTCCAGATTTTTTTGCCTCCCCCTTTGCTGACCCCACTGCTCCCCACTGTGTTTCAGCTGCGGGAGTGGGGCTCCATAGCAGGTTTCCAAGTTTACTGCTTGCCTGATCATTGTGATTTGGACAAACAATTACCTGTCTGCTGGCACACAGGTTAGGTGTTACTCTACTTTACTTACTAAAAAAAACTGTCCTTGCTGACATGAGGGGTACGTGGGTGGTGAGTGAGGAGGAGCAGGAGAGGGTGGCCGCCTTCCTCGCCCCCACCTCCCAGCTTCACTATTGCTGATGGGCCATGATTCCCAGCTGTTCATTAAAAAACATTTTTTCCCATATTCATAACTAATACATGCTCACTGTGAAGAAGTTAGAACACACACATAAAGAAAATTATAAAATTAAAATGATCTGTATTCTTAGCCCTCAGAGATGGGAACTTAACCTTTTGAAATATATTATCCTGTTCTTTCTTACGCTTCAGACATATCACAATATGTATTGTGTATTACACAAATACATATCCACACAAAGATTTCTTTTTAGAAATGGATCACATTTTATTTTGTTCTATAACATGGACTTTTCATTAATATATCAGGGACTTTCTCCTCCATTATTCAAGTAGTTTTATAATCTGTGTTAAGCACTTTCTATGTCATGACTATGATTCCAGGCCTCAAAGATTATTTATAACATCATTTTAGTGCTTAATAGTTGCCTATTGCATGGAAATTCCCCTATTGTTGGACATTTCAATTATATAATTCAACTAAATTTATTTGATTTCTGAGACTGACAGCTTGAAAGTGTTAACTGGATACTTGAATTTCTAACTTTTGAATTTTCTGTTTTTCTATTTGACAATTGTTTTCCCATTTGATTTATAAAAGCTGATTATATAATAAGGATATAAAAATTTTATCATATATTTGCAATAAATTCTTATTTAATGTGATTAATACTTGTTTATTGTGAAATATAACACACATATAGAAAAGTACACAGAAAAGAAACATGCGGACACTCACATGACTGTCATCCAAGCTAGCGATCCTCCCTGTGCTTCATCTCCATTATCATCCTCTCTTCCCCAGATAAAAGCAAAATGAAATAAAACAAATGAAAGAAAACAAAACACTATGCTAACTCATGGCATGACATTCCCTGTTTTGCTTTACAGTTTGCCACCTAAGCATGCATCCCTAAACTCTACAGCTTTGTTTGTTGAACTTTATGGAATGAGACCACACACTGTGCACTTCGTGTGTTGTAGGTGTAGTTCATACCTTTCATTGCTTTCAGGTCTCCATTCTATGACTGTACCACAGTGTGAATTTCCATTATTCTGTTGGTGGATATTTAGGAACTTTCCAGTCTTTGATGTGATGGATTATGTGATCATGAATATTCTCGCATGTCTCTTGGTATACGTTCGCCTTTATTTCTCTTGGGTGTATAACTAAAGTTGTGCTAAAGCTTGTGTAAGTTCGGCTTTGGCATACAGTGACAAACATTTTTCTAAAGTGGTTGCACAAATTCACACCCCGCTCGGAGTGTATGGATATTCTTGTTGTTCCACATCCTCATCAAAACATAGCGTGGTTAGTTATTCAGGTGCGTGCACAGTGTACATACATCATGTGTTTTAACCTGTGTTTCCTGAATGACTAATGAGGTGGAATGCCTTTTCACATGTTTATTGGCCATTTGGACACCCTCTTTTGTAAGTGCTTGGTCATGTCTTTCGGCCATTTGTCTAGTCTTACTTCCCTTTTTCTTATAACTCTTTGGTTTTGCTTACAAGCCCTTTGTTAGTTTAATGTATCACAGATATCTTCCCTTGGTCTGTGATGTTATTTTTTTTACTCTTCTGTTGTGTAATCAGATGAACAGAAGTTCTTAGTTTTAAGGTAGTAAAATCTACTTTAAGGTCATAAAGACACTCTCCTACATTATTTTCCATCAGCTTTATTAAATTGTCTTTTATATATAGATCTAAAATTCTCTGGGAATTGACTTTTGTGTATTTTGTGAGGTAGGGATAATTTTTTTCCCCCTAATAAGTATGTAGTTGTCACATTATCATTTCCTTATGTCTCTGAAGTACCATTTATTTCCCCACAAGGAAAATGATTCTAAATGCATGGGTCTATGTCTGGGTCTTTATCTTGTTCTGTGGATGAATTTATCTGTCCTTGAACCAGGACCATGCTATCTTTATAATAGTTACTTTGTAATAATAATATCTTAAATCTGGGAAAGCAAGTTCTAGAAAAATTTCTTGCTTAAAAGTGATTTGCTTGATATTGACATAGCCACTTCAGCTATCTTGTTAATGTTTCATTTTATACCTCTTCCTATCCTTTTACTTTAATCTATTTGTGTTATTAATAGATTCTAATAAGTTTGTCTCTTATAGACTATAACTGAATCTTGCTTTTTAAAAATTCAATCAGATGATCTCTGCCTTTTGTTGAGTTTAGTCATTTCATATTAATAAGACAGTTGATGTAGTTAGATTTACAGCTGCTGTTTTGCTATTAGTTTTCAATGTCTGTATCTCCTTTTTTTGTATTCTGTACCTCCTTTACTACCTTCTTTTGTGCTAAATATGCATTTTTATTCCTGCTTCCTTAATTAAGTGTTTTTTCCATAGTGTTTGCTATGATTAAAATAGTAGTCCCATAGCCTTAAAATACACATGTTGAGTTACAGTATCTATTTCAGGTTATTACTGACCTAATTCGAGTAATATAGCCACTTTGCCTCAATATTGCTCCATTTTCTCCCCCTTTCTTTGTAGTATTTTTGTCATATGCATTACATCTCTATGTGTTGTAAGCCCAATGACACAGATTTATAATTTTCTTGTTATCATATTTTTGGAATACATTAAGAGAAGAAAAACATATTTAAGCAACCTATTATATTTACCCACATATTTATTATTTCTGTACTCGACATTTCTTCCTGTGAATTTGAGTTACTATCTGGTCTCATTTCCTTCCATCCTGAAGAAATTCCCATAGTATTTCTTGTAAGGTAAGTTAGCTACCAATAAACCTTCTTAGTGTTTTATCAAGAAATATTTTTATTCTGCCTTCATTTTCTGAAGAATTGTTTTGCTGTATATAGAATTCTTGGTCAACTTCAATTTCTCCCTACTTTGAATACTCCATTCCACTGCCCTCATGCTTCTGTTGTTTTGATACAAAGTCAGCTGTGAAGCATATTGTTATTTCCCTGTATGCACTGAGTCATTTTACTTTTGCTGCTTTCAAGATTTTCTGTTTGTATTTGGGTTTCAACAGGCTGAATACAATATATTATCCCATGTTTGGTTTGAGCTTCTTGAATCTGGAGATTACTTGGGAACTTTTTGGCTATTATGTCTTTGAACATTCTTTTTTTCTGTGTCTTACTTTCATCTCAGGTTCTGAAACTCCCACTATATGTGTGTTGGCATGCTTGATGATGTCCTGAAAGCCTTTGTGTCTACCTCTGTTCTTCATGTTGGGGAAGTTCTATTTTCCTCTTTTCAAATTACTGGTTCTTTATTCTGCCATCTCAGATATGACTTTGAACCTGTCTAGTGAATATTTATGTTCATTATCATATTTTTCACACTAGAATTTTAATTTTTCATTTAGTTCCCTTTTTTAGTTTATATTTCTTTATTTTGGGTCTAGTTTTGATACATTGTCATTTTATTTTCCTTTAATTCTTAAATTTTTTTATTGAGATGAAATTCACATACATACAACTATTTTAAAGTGTACGATTCAATGACATTTAGTACACTTAGAGTGTTGTTCTAAAGCACTTTCTTCATTTCAAAAAGAAGCTTTGTACCTTTTGCTTCCCATTTCCCTTCCCCTACCCCTGGCAACCACCACACCAATCTGTGTTATGTCATCATTAATTTACTGATTCTAGATAATTCATACAAATGGAATCATACAATGTTTTGTGTTTGACTTATTTCACTGAGCATAATGTTTTTGAGGTTCATGTGTCATATACATGGTAGTGTGTGTCAATGCTTCATCTCTCTTTATGGTTGAATGACATTTCATTGTATGTATATATAACAATTTTTTAATGCATTTGTCCACTGATGGACATTTGGGCTGTTTCTACCTATTTATTATTATGAATATTGCTACTACGTATGCATGCTCATGTTTTTGTTTGTGTAACTGTTTTCAGTTCTTTGGCGTACATTCCTAAGAGTGAAATGTGCTGGGTTGTGTGGTAATTCTATGTTAAATTTTTGAGGAATCACCAAACTGTTTTCCACAGTGTTCATCATATTACACTCAATCCATTAGCAATTTATGAAGTCTCTAATTTTTCCACCTTCTCACCAGTTCTTGTTATTTTCCATGTGAAATGTGAAATGCTACTTCATTGTGGTTTTGATTTGCATTTCCCTGATGACTAATGCTGTTGGGCATCTTTTCATATTTACATATCTTCTTGGCAAAAGATCTATTCAAGTACATTGAGCATTTTTTAATTGGGTACTTTCTTGTTGGTGAGTTGTAAGAGTTCTTTACGTATTATGAGTGCTTCAATCTTATTAGATATATGATTTACAAATCTTTTTCCCCATTTCGTAGGTTACTTTTTACTTTCCTGATACTCTCCTTTGATGAACAAAATTTTAAATTTTGATGAAGTCCAATTAATCTATTCTTTTTGTTATTGCTCATGCTTTTGGTGTCCTACCTAAATCCAAGATCATGAAGATTTACCCCTATGTTTTCTTCTAAGAGTTTTATGGTTTTAGCTCTTATTTTTAGGTTTCTTATCCATTTTGAGTTAATATTTGTATATGGTGTGAAACAGGGATTTTCCTTAATTCTTTAAACAGAGTGTTCTTAATTCTTTGAGCATATTTACCGTAATAGCTGCTTTGAAACTTCTGTCTGCTAAATCCAAATGCAACGTCTGGGCCCACTCAGCATCAGTTTATATCAATTTCTTTTACCCCTCAGTATAATTCATACTTTCCTATTTCTTTACATGTGAACATTTAAACTAACATATTATAGCAGCTCTGGATTGTGCTATTTTTCCTGAGAGCTTTTCCCCTTCAATAATTTGCCTGAACTTAATCTGTAGAATCTGTCTTCTAAGCATGAGTTAGATGCTCAGAGGCTATAGATGTGTCTGATTAATTTTTTAATTTTTTTTTTTTTTAGCCTGGCTTTCTAAGAGTTGCCTATGTATCTGCATAGACTAGAAGTCAGCCAATGCTTAGGAAGATATTGTGCTCAAGCATCTTGGGGTTTTGAAGGTACTATACACTGCTGCTTGATTCGTACTTAGGTTGGGGAGTATATCCCATGTTCAGGCAGTTTTCAATTTTACCTCAAAGTTTAATTTTAATTTCTTCTGGGCTCTCTTGAGGTCTTCCCGCACACGACAAAGGTTTTCCACCCAGCCAAGGATGTATGGGGTAGCTTATTTAGCTCTTCCAGCATCTCCCCATTAAATTTCTGGCTATTCTAATACTCACCCCAAGTGGGACAGCAACTTCACATTAGCAAAGCTGCGGGTTCCCCCCATTAATTTTCTTCTGAGTTTGCAATTTTTACTGACAGCACCACCAGATGCAGGTATGCCTTCCGCCCCCAAGCAGGTCTGTGCTTTGGCAGTGGGGTGATAGTTTTCACTGCTAACTTTGCCCTGGCAAACTTACTGTGCCATCTGACCTGGGGAAGTGAATAGGGGCAGCCCTAGCAAGGGAACCACAGATTCTTGTTCTTACTCAAAGTTTTAACAGTTTTTATGAATAAACATTTCCAATTGGTTTTCTGTCTTTGGTCAGTTCCCAGAGTCCTGAAATGTTTGTTTTTGATGATTTTGTCAAGGTCTGTTCTTCTTTTATGGTCCAAAAGTTGCCTATCTCTTCTTCCCATCATGGCTAGAAGTCCTGCTACCATAATAATTACTTTTAAGTTTGTTATTTTCATTTTTACATGGTGGAATATGTCAACATTTTCTCTAGTGTCATACTTAGGAATTCTTCATTCCAAGAGGACATTGTAACTGACAGAATTTTATATTATAATACTATGGTTTAATTTTCATTAAACATTTTACTCATTTCAAATTTATTTATTTCCGTGAATTAAAGGGCCATGGCTCTATCATTTTTTTTCTTCTTGTTAATAGCTAGTTAGTGGTCCTGTGCCAATTTTAAAAATAATTTCTTCTTTTCCACTGATTAAAAAAAATACCTGTTTAATATTTGAGTCATAAGTTTGTTTATTTGGCTTTTCATTCTATTCCATTTATTCGTTTCTGTTCCTACTCTTCACTGGAAATGCCACAGTTTTAATTATTGTACCTTTAGAACGGATTCAAACATAAAGTGTGATAAGATATTCCTCCCTGTCCTCTTACAATTCGGATGATACAATGGATTCACATTTTTCACATCACAGAGTCAGCATCCATTCATTCATTCACTCATTCAGTTTTTCATCCATAGATGATTTTTGAGCTTGTGCAGTGTTTCAGGCAATGTAGTGACTAGGGAAGCAATGGTGAGCAATAGCAGCATGGTCCCTGCCTTGCTAGAATTTGCAATCTAACATGTAGTAAGTAGAAAAAGTGAATAAATTAATAAAATAACTGAAAATTATAACATATAATATGAAACAGTTAAGGTGGTATGACAGAGAATAGCACAGGAGCTTGTTTCAGTGGGTACGGTTGGGAGAGTTCTATTTGATAAGTTGATGTTTTAGGTCAAAGCCTGCAGAGTAGGTAGGGGTATTTAGGAGTGAAACATCATTCTTTACAAATACCTTGTCCATTTGTCTCAATACCATTTATTGTAAAAACCATCATTTTCCCATGTGGGTGGGAGGAAACAGTCTGTGCAAAGATAATTACACAGGCATGCATGACCTGCTATGGAAAAGAACCTAAAGACCAGAAAGAAAGCCTGTGTGGCCTGAACCTGAAATATGGGAGGGCTTGAGAAGAGCCCAGGAGGTAAGCAGGTGACAGGTCTTGCCAAGCCCATAGACCACAGAGGGAAGTTCTGATTGGGTTTGCAGTATAGTGGGAAGTCCCTTACAGGATGTCTGCAGGACAGTGATGCACTATGTTTTTAGAAGGCCACTCCTGTTATGATGTGGATAAAGGGCTGGAGAATCAAAGGGGAGGACATAGGAACACAAGTTGGTGAGTGCTTGCAAGGCTGTGGAGAGATGGTGGTGGGGGGGGTCAGACTGGAGGAAAGGCAGGGTGGTGGCCAGGGACTGGGCAGCAAGTCCTGCTGATGAGCCAGATGTGGAGCAGACGGAAAGGCAAGTGAAAAGCATGGGAACAATTCTGTCCACCTGTAAGTTCTAGAAACAAGCATTTGATAGTGAACTGGGAAAAGGCAGAGAAGGAATTTCTGCTTAGGCAGGCTACTGTTTTTGCTGGCAGCTTCTACCCTGAGACTGGAGTGTGAGCTGTGAGTGCCTTGGGAGATGACTGACAGGGGGTCACTTCACTGGTCATCTGGTAGTGTGGACGGTGAGGGGAGTGACTCTAAACCTCTTGGTAAGCATCATACACCAATATTGGGAAGGGCCAGGAAATGCAGCAGAAAAGCCAATAAGTGTGAGATGGAGATGTAAACAATTGACAGAATGTTATGGGCTGAACAGAAATGTCAGGGTATTAAAGTGGGTGTCTGAGAAAACAGAAACTTGCAATCTGAAATGATGAATAAGCCACTGACAGTTGTCACAAAGCATGTGAGAGTGCGTGCAAGCAGAGAGGATGCCGAGCTGCATTCTGGGTGGCAGGCAGTCGTGGGCATGTGGCACCCAGCCAGGCCCTCCTGCAGCCAGGGACAGATCTGAGACCCTTTCCCATGATGCCCTGTTCCACACCTGGCACCTTTCTGATCACATATTGAGGATTGTTTTCCTGCCTGGAACAGAAATTCCATCAAGGCTATGTGGTAGGAGGTCCCTGAGACCTCCACGCCCTAGTGTGCATGCCCTGGATAAATCCTCCCTTGAGTGTAGGTGAGACCTGTGAATATGTGGTGTATAGCAAAAGTGAAGGGATTCTGCGGATGTAGTTAAGGTCCCAAATCAGTTTACTTTGAGAATCAAAAGGGAGGTCATCCTGGGTGGGCCTGGCCTAATCAGAAGCAGGTCTAGAAGTCAGAGACTTGAAGCAGCAGAGATGATCTCCAGTTGGTCTGAAGAAGCAAGTGCCATGATGTGGAGAGGGCCATGAGGCAGGGAACCGTGGTGGCCTCTCGAAGCCGAAGGCCTCAATCCCATGACCATATGAACTAGGTCCTGCCAACACCCAGAGAGCTTGGAAGAGGACTCTCGGCCTCAGGTGAGATCAGGGCCCTGGCCAGCTCCTTGATTGCAGCCAGAGACCCAACTGAGCTGTTGACCCACAGAAACTTTTGAGATTTTACATGGGTGTTTTGCTCTGCTAAGTTTGTGGCGATTTGTTATATAGCAATAGATAACTTACAAGGCAAGGACAACGTTGACTGTCCTGTTCATTGTCATATCCTAGTACTCAGCACAGGGCCTGACCCATGGTAGATATTCAATAAACCATGTTTGCTTGATGAATAAGTGGATGGATGGGTGTTGGATAAATGGAAATGTGTGTGCACTCTAACAAACTGTGTGCTCTGGGGTTCCAGCTGCCTGCGAGTGTGGTGGCATGCTCACGTGGTGGGATTCCTAAGAGATGCTAATGTGACTGGAGGCTGCGTGTGCTGAGGTCCAGGATGAGGAAGGGTGACCCTTCCTGTTGGGGCTAGAGTGGGCGTGCATGCAGCTATGTAAGTTCTGTGTGCGATGATTTAAGAGGCCCTGGCCGATGGGAGAGTGTCATGATCAGTGTGCCAGACCGGTGTGGGACCTGGAGACGTGATTTCGAGTCATGGCAATGGGGACCCAAGAACGGGAGACCTGGGGGTGGGGGCATGACACAAGGGCACTGGGGAGGACGTGTAGAGTTTGCCTGCTGGTAGAAGCCTTTTGGGGGTGGGGAGTGGGTACCAATTGTGATTATGCCAACGGTTGCTTAACATTTCGGATGGCTTCCAAATGCCAAGGAAGAAAATCCAATTCCTTTTACATACCTGTCAAGCTTGACATGCTCTTACTTGGCCTTTGATTCTGGCCTCATTTTTGCCACTAGCTCCCTTTCTCACTCATCTTTGGCCATGATGGCCATCTCTGTGCCCCCCAACATGCCAAACTCCTCTCCACAGGCTGTTCTTGCTGCCTGGAAGCTTCCCTGCAGCTCTTCTCTGAGGTGGCTCCCTGCACTTCCCCTCTTCAGGGAAGTCTCTTCTGGCCCCGTGTCTGAAGACACTGCTGCCCCTTGCCCGCTCACCACTGGTCTTGCTTCATCACATCACCTATTTTGTCTCCTGTGTGACAGCCATTACCAGCTGAGGTGATCTGGCTTGCCCATTTATGCACTTGCCTGCTGGCCTGTCAGCTGCTGGAATGAGCACCGTGAGCTTGTCTTTCCCGTGCTTGTATCCCCAGCAGCTTAGTGACATGCCCTGTACATGGTAGGTGCTCAAATAACCCTTTGTGGAATGAAATTGTTTCTCCTTTTGTCTTTATTTCTCTGCATCTAAACAGCTTCGCTTGTCCTCAGTGACCTCAAAGAGAGAACTCTTCTCTGGACACATTTTCAAAAGTGGACTGTGTCTGTCACTTAAGAGGAGATGGAATGAGGTCTGATGGGAGTGGGAAAATGACACTTTCAGCAGCAGGGCTAGAGGGCAGGTGGAGCTGACCATCCCCTAGGGTCCTGGGTACCAGTCCCACATGCCCCTGACCTGCTGTGAGTCCAGTGCTCTCTGGGAGGCTGTGGAAAAACCAACTCGAATCCCCTCTTGTGACTACCTTCTTCTGAAATGATTTCTTTAGCAAAGTTCTCAGATTCCCCAGTGGTTAAATGTGCTTGCCATTAAAATGTAATACCATAATGTTATAGGACAATTAATGCTTTGGAGTTTATTACACAGGAATTTAATTTATACCAAAAGAAATGCTATGTTTCTGCTGTCAAGGGCCTTGTGATATCGCAGGTGGACTTGGACAGTGGATGAGAAATCGGACCGCCGATGTTTCAGAAAGCACGTGATTGAGAACACTGAGGACTTCATCTGCTGCTATTCATGCCATTCCTTCTGGGCCAAGAGGCCTCCATTGAAGCCACACCTTGTTTTATGCCACTGTTCTTGGATATTCTATCCAAGGCAATCAACATTTCAGATTGGAGTTAAATGCACAAGTCGTGATTGGTATTATTTCCCTGACCAGATCCAGCAGAGAGGAAGACAAGAATCACTGGATATCTCAAGTAGGAAGATTTCATTCCAAGGAATGTGATGCTTCTCAAACCCAGAAGGGCTAAAGAGAGATGGCTAAGGAAATGGCTGTGGCTCTCAGAGGTGCTTCTGGCTTTCTTAGAGTTAAAACTTTGCCAAATACCACCAGTAATGACTCCAGTTGCTTCCAGCACATAGCTGGGTGCTTTGCAGGCTGTTGCAAAAGTTTCTGTCTGCAGAGCCCACTTATGTACCTGCCATTGTCAGAGGGGCAATGATATGGCTCTGCCTTGTGAGTACTGGGCAAGTGGCTCTCTCTGGCAGTGTCTAAGAGGTTCTAGAAAATAGAGTTTGTAGGTTTCTGGCCCCTGTGATACAGAGGAGAGCATAGAAATGGGATAATGGCACCAATGGACAGCACGGTGTTCAGACAGTGTGGGGTCCAGAAAGCCACAGAAACTCCTTAATGATTCAGTGTGTGTTTTGTCACAGAGAATGCAGTTAATTCCAATAATCTTTAGACTCACAGACTACAAAGTACCCATTAATTCCTCTGGTCTTGTAACCATGGAAACAGACGCCAGGGGAGCCAAAGTCAACCCCATTGAGGAACTCAAGGAGGGCAGATGGTTCCTTGTAAGTGTTAGATTGGATCCCCTAGCTTCAATCTTACCCAGTTTCCTTGGTCCACAAACTGTTCCTCAACATGACAGGAGGAGAAAAGGCAGCAGTCACAGAAATAGAGAAGAGGTGGTGCATGTGAGAAACCAGGTCCAAATGTGGACTGTAGACACAAGAGAAAGTGGAGAGTTCCAGAGAAAATGATTCTCAAGTGAACAAGGCTTGGAGCACTCTGTGAAGTTTCAGAGGTGTGATCTAGAGCTATGCTTGAGTGTGTGTGCATGCACACGTCTGTGAACATGGCTTAAGTGAAGTAATAAGCAGAGTGAAATAAAGGAAGATCTTTAGTCTTGTGGCCAAGCCCCACCCTCCAGCTGGAGAATAGATCTGATCCCGTGAATTAGCCTGTGTCGCTCGTCTGCTCTGGATTTGGGGCCTGCCCACCTCCTGAAGGCCTGGGAGGTGGCTCTGATGGAAGCTCAGCAGAACTCAGCATTCGGACCATGTCATGCAGCACACACTGGCTCCTGCCAAGCACATGGCCTCAAGGAGGGTTTGAAATAATACTTCACATTTGAGTTCAGATTGGCTCAAATATGCAAGCTGCCTTTCCCCTTGCCCAGACCCACAAACCTGAGTTTCTGCTTTCAGGTCCGAGCTGGGGCCAGGTGAGGTGGAAGGTGCTCTGCCTGCTGCCCAGACCACAGGGGGATCCCACAGGGAAGGGCTGAAGTGGGAAGGAAAGTGAACTCAGAGGGCCCCCACTGGGGGTTCAGAAGAGGTTTCCAGGGTCTCTTCCATGGAGCTTCCCTCTTCTCTGGAAGGAAGTTGGAAGTTTTAGTCACTGAGCACAGCGATGGGTGCAGGTCAAGGCCATGCCCCAGGTTTCAGGCTCTTGGTCTGTGAATTTGATTTCCGGACTTAGAAGGCAGTCAGACAGACTGGCCAGTCCACCATGCCCCTGTCACCTTGGGTTCCTCCCTTTGTGGCTCAGCCCATCCCAAGTCACTGCAGGGATAAAGGAATCTTGGAGGCAGAGTCACTGGCACCTATTATAATTGTGTAGTTTATCATCTTTTGATTTATTAAAAAAAAGTTCATGCAAAGTTTGCATTCTATTTATTATCTATGTCTACTTTAATGCTTGAGCCTCATTACATCATACAAAGTGGGCTTTAGGAAGACATGTCCCTTTCACCCCATGGCTTCACCCTGTGCCTCTTCCCTGGCTCCATGTAAGCCCACAGCCCATGGGCACAGGTCCTCTGTATTGAGAGGCACTGCTGAGAGGAACCTGACTCTCCCTGCCTCCTTCTCTCCTGCAAAGTTTGCAGCTGCCTGGTACAAAGGTTCTAGCTGTGATTTTTCAGGGAAGCAGTCGTATTAGGGTTCCCTAGAGAAGCAGAGCCAATAGGAGTATATGTGCTGCTTGTGTCGGGGGTGGTAGGGGGCCTAGAGCAGGAATTAGAGATGGCAAGAGTTTTCTCTGGATGGCCACTGGGTGTCTTTTTTATGGGGCCCCAGAGCCTCAGCCCTCTCATCCTTGTAGTGTAGGTGATGAGGTCCTGTTAAATAGGACATTCTAAAGCACCTACCTAACCTGGTGAGTGAGAGAGAAGGTACATAAGGATGAAAGGGAAGTTGTTACTGGTTTCTTCTCTGTCTGGGCAGATCAGGCTTGGCCCAAACTTTGGTCTGAGTCAGGGGTCACAGTACAGGGCCTGAGCCACTCTGCACACTGAGGAATTTCGGCTCTCAGGTCCAACAGCAAGCTGTGGCCACCCTTGACCCTGACTGTGTCCTGAGCCTGAACTTCTCCCTTCTCCCTCCACATTAGCCCCAGCTGACTCTGGGGCTTGCCAACCACCCACATGCCCACCTGCATGTTTTCCTGCAGCCAGACCTGCAGCAGCTCTGGGAGCCAAGACATTGTACCATCTGGCTCTGGTCCACACAGGGGAAGAACTGGATTTGGAGGCCCTAGCCTGGCAATCAGACTCAGGTAGGCTATTACCTGAGTAATGGAGCAACAAGCACAACATAAATCAAAGTGGTTCTTTCATTCTTTCCTTTTCTTTACAGCAAGGGGAAAAGATATTTCTTTCAACCTCAACTGATAGGGTATCAGCCACACACAGAGCTGGGTTTTCAATTGCTCCTCACACTTCATATAGCAGCTGGTTGGAAAATAAAACATCTTCCATTTAGATAAATAGGCAAAACAAAAACAAAAACAAAAACAAGTCAGAAAATTAATAACCAGAAAGATACACTTATTTTATTACACTCTTTCCAAAACAAAACAAAGCACATGCTTTGTAAAGGCCAGGCCCATGTGGTGGAAAGTGGAGAAGGCCTATTGAGGGAGCCGGGGAGTCCACTGGCAGGTGTGACAGAGTATGGACTGACTGCTGGGGCCCGGGAGTGGACCCCTATTTCATCAGCTCCCCACTGGGGGTTCGATGTCAGCCAGCTAGGGCAAGGCTCTGGTCTGCGTGGAGGCCCCCTCTGAGCCAGCCCTCCAGACCTCGGTGATCCAGTCCTCCCCGCTGCATGGTTTCCCTGAAGTGCAGCTCCGGAGAGGTGCCTCCTGCGCAGAAGGCTCCTGGGGGCTCAGGCCCCTGCATGTCCAGCCATCTCTGCCCTATTTCTGCCATTGTTTCCCAGGCCTGTCCCCTGCCCAGGATGTCACTGCCATTCAGGAATTCTCTCTGTGTACCAGGGTCTGTGAGCAGCAGTTTACATGGCAACTCCACCTGGTGAGCCCTAGTATTACTCTCCCCAACTTACTGGTGAGCATGGCAAGGCACACAGGGCCGTTTAGCAGAGGTCCTCAGAGTTGAGACCCTGTGTGTAACCCTGGGTGGGGGCTCTGGGGAGATGTGAATGGGTGAGTGGTGTCTCTGGCATCAGAGTGGGGAGTAATGCACATGCACCAATACCTCTGACAGAAGAGTGCCTAATGTGTATGAGGAGGAGAAACTCAAGCCACAGGTTCAGAGCAAGGAAGTCAGGTCTGGTAGGGGAGGGAAGGCTTGAGAAGGCCTCAGAACTGTACCCGGGAGAACAGGATGCTGAGTATTCCTGGTTGGGAATGGTCAGGGGTCAGCAGGCATCACTGCTGGCAGCCTCTCCCTCGGGGAAAGTTGCAGGAGGGAACTTGTATGCTTTCTTGCGAGATACCAGGTGGGACTACTTTCCCCTACAGAAAGCCTGTGAGGGCTGCGGGTGCAAGAAGCATGAGAGGCTCCTCAGTTAGAGATGCGGAGGTTGCTGAGAGCTGAGGCTGCACAGCCCAGGCTGGCTAGCGGGGCTGCCCGAATACTTTCGGCTCCAGCAGCTGGAGGGGTGGGTTGTTCCCAGTTGAGAAGATGAGCACTGAGCGAAAAGTGGGAGGGGGGAGAGGGGCAGGAGTGACTCTTCAGAGGCTGGAGTGTTACACGCCCATTACTTTGGCAAGGCGTGAGACAAGTGTCAGGAGTCCAGAGGAATGAGGGGGGGGTGTGGAGCAAGCTTAGGAACCATCAGCATAGAGGGTAGCCATACCCTGCAAAGGTAGATTTATTATTTATGTTTCTCAGATGAGGAGATCAAATCCCACAGAGGTTAACTCACATCTGGGAAGGGTCTTGCAGGTAGTGTGCAGACATTCAGGATTCAACTCGGGGCCTGGGTGACTCCTACCCCGGGCTTGCTAAACCCTGAGCCACCTTGTACTGCCCGTCAGCAACAGGCCAAAGCACTTCCACCCCGAGACCTCAGCATTGCTTTATTGTTTTGCTTTATTGAGGGACTTCCTAGAAATAGAACAGACTCAATGTGTTGGCCTTATGGCTTTCGTTGCCTACAGCAGTGGTTCTCTAAGTGTGGCCCCAGAACTGCAGTGGCCACAGCACCTGGGAACTTCAAGAAATGAGACTTCATGGGCTTCACCGTAAACCTGCTGGGTGAGAAACTCTGGGGCGTGGGGTTTAATAAGCCCTCCAGGTGAGAATCTGAGAATCAGCAGCTCATTGGAACTCAGGCACATCCCTCTGCCCCCCGGAGCTGCCTGTAGCCGACTTGCCCACCTGGCCCCAGGGGCTCTGAGCTTGGGCGGGGGCAGGTGGGGAGAGCCTTGCTCAGCTGGGGCTCTGTAGCAGGGTGGCCGTGAGGGACAATGCCAGTGGAAAAGAGCCTGGCAAGCAGCCATGGGTCAGTGTGTGTCTGAGTCAACAGCGCTGTCAGGGAGCAAATGTGGTGCTGAATTTCCTCTTCTCTGGTCAGCAGCGGGCATGGAAACTAGATCCAGAAAACAGAGGGTGTTCCCTATGCTCCTTCCTGCCTCACACAGAACGCCAAACCAAGGCAACAGGACAATCTTGATTGTGATGGTCAGAGATGCTCCCCGCCACAGCCGGAAAATACAGACATGGTATCACTTGGGGTGTGGTAGATACTTACCTTGTGTAAGGGCTCCCGAACTCAAAGGGCTCCAGGATCTAGGGACCAAAACCAATGAGTGAAGCAGGACATGTGTGAGAAGAACACAGTCACCTTGCTTTAGCTTTTCTTGCTTTTTTCTTAAATACATTTTTGGGGAATAATTTAAAATTTACAGAGAAGTTACAAAGATGACACAGAGTGTTCCCATGTATCCCTCACCTAGTTACCACGAACATTAACAACCTGCCTTCCCAGGGTGCATTGGTCAAAACTGAGATCCCAACACTGATCTAGTACTATTACTAAACATCAGTTTCATTTGGATTTCACTAGTTTTCCAAGTACTGCCCTTTTTTTCTGTTTCAAGATCCAGTCCAGGATTCCACATTCAATTTAGTCAAAATGTCTCCTTAGTGTCCCCTGGTCTATGATGGTTTCTCATGCCTCCCATCACTGTGACAATCTTGATGGGTACTGACCAGGTACGTAGAATGTTCTTCCTGCTTTTGATAGAAACAGCTGGTAGGCCTGGAAAAATCCTGTGTATTTTCATGTGGAGTTTGCTAATTTTTAAATGTTTCTAGTTTATAATGCTGGTTGCTAGGAGTTAGAACTTTCAGTTCTGGGAGGCACCATTTACATCAAGTCTATAGGAATGCTATCTTCTAAGCTTTGCACAGGCGTCAGTAAAAGCTGTGTAACAACAGCGAATTAAACATGTAAATAAGCAGGTATGCTACACAAAATCAAACTAAACTTGTCTGCAGCCACGTGGCTTTGGCCAGTGCGGTCTCCTTGACGGAGAATATTGTTGGTTCCCGGGACAACCGATTCAGAAAGAAGCACAATTTTAAATTTTGCACAACTGCCTTCTCACACTTGCTACTCTTTACTGTTTAATCACATTGCTTGATCTGTACCTCTGTTCCCTTGGAACTCCTGGCTTTATGTGACCTTGGTGACCTCGATCAGGAAACCTTCTGCTGTGATTCTCTTCCCCAGATGTGGCCTGAGTAGGTGAGTATCTGCCAGGGTTATATTGAACTTCAATCCCTAAGAGCAGGAGTCTATTTGGAAAACAAGCCTATCTATGATTGGGCTAAAAGAGACTACTTTTAGAGAGTGCTAGTGGAATGTGCACCTCCTAGGTTGAGTCTGCCCTTACTGGCCAGAGTTGGAGTGAAAATTCCTTACCACCAGCCATTGCCAGCCCAGTTACCAGGGCATTAGGAATGGTGCCTGGCAGACTACCTCCTCCCCTTGACAGATGAGGGCACTGAGGCACAGGGAGAATTAGTCAGTGGCCCAAGGTTATGTAGCTGCTTAGCCTTGCATCTGAGATTTATCCTCACCCGTATAGGTTAGGACTCTCATGGCCTAAATGAAATGCTGGGGGCCTTTGCCATTGTACTGGGAGAATGGTGAGTCTGCCTAGGTGAACATGTGTGTGTAGTCTGGGAGGAGGTAGTGTTTGGATGAGCACCTGGAAGAGGATTGACAAGATTTGCAGGATATTGCCCAAAATGTGCCCAGGTTCAATTGCATGAGACCCATCCCAGGGAGGGGTCAGCAGAGCTCCAGGAATTTGGATTTCCACCTCTGCCGTCACTGGCGCCAGTCAATAGGCAAAAAAAAAAAAAAAAAGACTCATTATTTCCATGAAAAAAGCAGCTTTTCAAAGACCTCTGTATGGGCAGGCTTCCATGTTCCGGTTGCAACCTCTTTGGGCAGATGCTGAGGAGAAGAGGACTTTCTGCACTTGCAGAGTTGCCATGCAGCACATCCCAGTGGGGCTCTGGGGCTGTTTGAAAATGCGCAGGTCCTCCTAAGGAGGAAGATGCACCATCTTGTCTCAAGCCTGATGGTGACGTTTTGCCGGCTGCGCTCTGCACGGCTGGCAGATGCTTTACAGTTGAAGTTGCATTTCCAGTCCTGCGGCGTGCTGCAGAAATGTTACAGTTGTTTTTCCCCTTATCTACATAAACAACATAACTTTGTCAGAAAATTGAAAATGTGCACTTTGTCCCATCAGCTAAAGTGGGCTGTCAGATAAGGTTTTTTTTTTTTTTTTTTTCCCCTCTGTTGCATCGATGAATGATGTAAATGGTTTTTGGCTTTGGAGTTTTTTTGCCAGGCGCTAGAGTAAATGATCAGAGTAGTAACATTTTTAACCTTATCTATCATACTGAAACATTTTTTCTGCCTCCAATAAAACATGTCAGAGTCGATTAAGGACATTTTTCAACGAGGTATAATTCACAGATTTTAGTAGCGAATCCAAGAGCACTGAAGTATTAAAGAGGCTGTGAATACTTAATTACGGATACGTTACCATTCTACCTTTTGCCTGAATTCCCTCAACACTTTGGAGCTCTGCACTGAAAACGCGCGTTTTGTCTGACGGCGGTCAGAGGAGCGGCAGGTAGGATGGCTGGGGATGTGTCACATTGTATCTGGTGACAGGGCCGTGAAAGATACGGCGGCTCAGTACGTCTGGCGGTGCTTATCTGGTACATGAGTACACATTACTTCCCAAAGACCGGGATCACTTTGGACAGTATCATTAAATGCCACGTCATTACCTGTTATGGAGCAGTGCTTTAGCTTCAAGGGCCTCTTGGGACACGTGCAACAGTCAGAAGAATGATGGGCAAAGATGGAGCCGGCATTAAATTTTCAATGGAAGCAGTATTGGCTTTGACTTTTCAGAAGCCTTATCTGTTAGATGGTGTTTGTCACTGGGCCGCCGAGCTGTGGATGTTCGTCAGTTGGAAGTTGCAGGCAGTTGAACGATATGGACAGGTGAAGGCTCCGTGGGGACTGGCCCAGCTCGCCGAGAGCTGGAGGGGGTAAATTGAAGGTTTATTTATCCCATTCGCTGTCAAGGTCAGCTTGCTAGAGAGCTGTCCTATGGATGCTTACAAATGCCAAAATCCTGGCAAATTGTCGGAAAGAGCCTCCAAATCACTGACCTTTGTACAGCTCCCATCAACGTGCCCGTGTCTCTGAGAGGGGTCCTCAGAGGGAGTTAAACGGTTGGTAAAACGAGGCATGTGCTGTTGCTGTAATGTCAACTGAGCTGCTATGTATTTTTTATTTTTGTGTCTTCAGCAGCAAAGACAAAGTTAAAGATATGACTGATGAAGGATGTGTGTGTGCAAAATAATTATGCCGTTGTGGGTTTTGACAATGAGTCGGTCTGAGTTTTTACATTTGAGCATACTGCAAGCTTCAAGTCCGAGGCATCTCAGGGTCTCCACTGTTATGATCCTTGTTGGAAAGGGGTACTTCATAGTTCCTTTTGCCATCCCTCCTCCCCAGGGCTCCTGATGTAGCCATAGGGTCTCACAGGTCTGGGGGTTCTGTGCGTTTTCCTGCTGAGACTTCTGGGCTGACTTTGCTATGACAACTAATTTAAAGAGGCAGGAGAGAGCCCATCGTGGTGTCTTCTCTCCCTTTGGCTGAGGGTGGGAATATCCTAAGTAACACTGCAGTGACAGTTAACCACGTGTAAAGGCACTTGTCTGGGGACTGAGGAGCAACCCCCACCATGGAACATCATGCATCCATTAAAGAGAATGCATTAGGCCTATACCTGCCGACCTGGAGAGATACCCATAGAATCCTAACTGTGTGAATCCTATGATCAGATTCTACAAAAGAATAAAACGACCCTCTGCTCAGGGGTGTCAGATACATGATGTTCAATGATTTTGAATTTCAGGCAAAGAAATAGTTTTAAAATTTATTTCATCTGAAATTCAAATTTAACTGCATGTGTTATAAATTTATTTTCTATGTCTGACAACTTTCTCCCTTCCCCTCAGATATGTACTATGTGTGTATGTGATGGATGGATAGATGTGAAGTTGTGCATGGTTCTACAGGCATGGAGTAAAAGCAACGATTTTTCTGGAAGGAGCTGCAATAGGGGTTGAGAGGAGAAGGGGTGGTGGAGGAAGCAAAGAGGTAAAGCCCAGAAGAGGTGGGTGACCTTTCACTTGCTCACCCTACAGACTGTGTCAGGTTCTGGGCTGGGCACCTGGGATTCCAGGAGGATGTGGCCGGGGCCTTGCCCTGAGGAGCTCACCTTCTGAAGGAGAAGGCTGACAGGGCCATTGCCAGAATTGCCCTGGTGAGGGCTGCCAGGGGTCCTGCAGGGCTTATGGGAGGGTCTGTGCTTGGGGCTGAATAGTCAGCAGTTCTGCTGTGTTGCTGGTGCGGAGCGAAAAATAAAGGGTGTGTCTCACTGGGGCTGCTTTGGCTTTCTGGGAATTTTTTCTAGGCTGACCTTTCTCCTTAGGCCGCCATGACCTCAGGAGTGATAAAGACAGCCTCCCAGAGCACATCTGGGGGCCCGCTGGAGGGCAAGGGGGAGTTGCTGTGGGGGGACCCTGCATCCCATCTCTCTCTGTTTAATGTTTAGAGCAGTCACTGTGGAGGCCTGGGTATCTGCTATTTACAAGACTGTTCAAAACTCTTCTTCTTATTTCCAAATTCAATTAAAGAGCTGTTAATATGTCCCAGGTTTGTTGTAATGAGCCCATAACTGAAACTGACATCATTATCAATTCAAACAAAACACAAACACTTCATCTTCTGCTTCCTCAGGGAGAACCCCACTTCCAGAGCCCGCTCTTCCTGGGCCAGGGAGATGCTGCGAGCCTTGCCTGGGTTTCTCTCTTGCAAATGCAAACGGTTCTGTGGAGGGTCCTCTTGCCCACTTCACCCTACTTCCTTTGGTCAAATGAGACTTGGATAATTGTGGTTCTGGGATGTTCTTTCTATGGCCAACATCCCTTCTCTATTCCTTTCAGGAGAGGAGAAACTGCATGAAACCTGGTGAATGGGAATGTATTCTGGCCTGTGTGGCCCAAATCTCTGATGTTCTGTGGCCCCAAGTATCAAGCTTCTTAGATGCAAACTTCGCAAGGCTCCAACATCCACTCTCTGGAATGAGGAAGAAATGGGCAAATAATCTTTCTGTCATGCCCACTAGAAATCTGTCCCTTTGAGCACACACTGATTTGGGGTGTATGCCAATTCTTTGGAGCCCTACCACACTGAGAACCAGTACTCCCCATGTGCCACGGGGTCGATGCAGTGGCCAGACAGCACACCTTGGTCCTGGCTGAGGTGTGTGGCAGCCTGTTTGGGGAAGAAAAAGCACAGCTTTTTTCTAAGTCCTGTTTCCCAAAAGGATCTGGTGCCTGGAGCCCTGGCTGAAGGACCCCGTCAGCACTACCTGGTCAGAGCATTCTGCAGCAGTGGAGTGTGTGTGCAGTTCTTCTCTTCCACTCCATCAGCTGCCCAGCACCAGGGCCTCCCTGGGTAGGTCTGGAATCCTCAATTGTGTCGACCATCTCAAAGTGGACAATGCCTAGTTCTCTCTGCACAGAGCCCATCAGTGTTGGCCTGGCTGGCTCCCAGCTACATTAACTATGTTTCTCATGCTTTTTCACAAATGCTGAGAAAGGATGGAGAGCCACAGATTCCAGTGATTGGGGCCCACACCACAGAGAGGCCAGACAGTGCCTTCCCTCCCTCACCAGTAGTTCTTTGGGTAGGCTAGCAAGGGTTTCCTGTTAGCAGACATAATCCTTGCCTCTGAAGACAGTGGGCAAAACAGGTAAGATGCCTGCATTCATTGAGGTTATATGTATACTTTGGTGGAGCAGATGATGAACAAATAAACAAATTAGGCAGTTTCAGAGAGCAGTAATTGCTATGAAGAAAATACCCCAGGTGAATATGATGGTCAGCTTTGCGATCTGAAAGCCCTAGGAAAGCCAACCAAGGAAGCCTAGCAAGAGCATTCCTGACACTGGAAAAGTCACATGCAAAGGCCCTGGGGTGGAGGAGCTGGTGTGGTGGAAGCTTAGGGAGCACAGGGGAACGTGACTGGGGATGAGGCACAGTCATGCAGGTCCATGTTCCTAGAGCTAAAGGCCAGATTTTATTCTGGAGGGACGGAAGACGGCAGCTGCCTGTTGTTCCTGCAATGTTGCTTGTGCTGCTCCCTCCCCGGGAAGTGCCCCCTTCTCTGCCAACTGAAATCCTACTCACACGAGATGATGCATCTCCCATGCAGGATCCATGGCCAACATTAAACAGCCAGTGGTGAGGTGTGTCTTTCTCGCCATGGGCATGAAAATTCATTAGTCTCTGAGCAGGCATTGCTGAAGGAGGCAGCTTCTTGCAGATTAATGCTGTATGGTGCCCTCTGTCCCTACTGGCAGGCTTCTTGTTCCCTGATCAGGCCTCAGCCTGTGGTGGGATTTCTGCAGGATGGAGGTTCTACTTGAATGATGGCCGATGGGTCACCTCAAAGCTGGGAGATGTCTCACACAGGACCACATAGTGTGGTGTTTTCATTAGAACTGCTCCCATTTACTGGACAATTCTTCTGAGATCGGGTGTAGCTGGGATTTCTCCTGTACGTCCCCCTCCCTACCCTTAATGCCCTTGCTGTGGATGAGCTCAGCTCTAGCCCCTAGAGAGGTGGTGCATGGCTTCACCATGTGGCATTTATTCCAGCAGAGCCACCTGAGCACATGGCCTGCTCTGACCACCTGGGACTGCTTAAGACTGGGAGGCAGCACGCACAGTACTCCTGACGTCTGAGAGCACTGAGTCCTCCTGGCCCCTGCCCTACCTCTGCTCTGTTCCAGGGCCAGCCTTCTCTGCCCACCCCCTCTGGGAAGGGTGTGTGGGCTGATGGGGCTCTCACTTTAACCTATTCTACCACTGCCCTTTAAGAGACAAGGAACCCTGCCTTCTCCTTGGGGAGCCCAACCTCCTTCTCCTGCTTCC
Organism: Manis javanica; assembly: GCF_040802235.1. Classification (NCBI taxonomy): domain Eukaryota; kingdom Metazoa; phylum Chordata; class Mammalia; order Pholidota; family Manidae; genus Manis; species Manis javanica. Next base: position 22,168,870 of record NC_133172.1, read on the forward strand.
ACTTTTGGTGACAGGTGTGGTTCAATGAAATGGCAGAGAAAACATGGTAGTAGCAACTGTGCACCCTTGACCCATCTTGGACCAACAGCTAACAAACTGCTCTCATGTGTGATGGTGGCCATCAGCCCATGGCAGGGAGCAGGGAGATGTCTCAGCTCTGGGTTTGGGGTGAGCACACTGCATCTTCACTCTGCCCTGGTGACTGCTGACCATCAGGACTGGGGGACAGCATACTCCAGTCAGCTCTGCAACCCTGAACCCAGCAGAGTATGGCACTGGGTCACTGCTGGAACAATGCATGATTCTGCGGCTTTTGGAAGGAGATGTTCTTGATCAGTGGCTGATTTTGCTTAAGTATCTGAAGTTGTGACCTTGACCTTGAGTCAGCAGAGCCTCAGAGCCCCACTGAAGGCTGTCTACCTATGCTATCCAAGTTGCAAAGACTTCCAGGAATATTTACAGCTGGTCTTTAAACATCAGTGGATATGAATAAAAGAGCAATATCTCACATCATTAGTCCATAAATATGCAGTTTAGTTTTATTTGTCAAATAAAATAACCTGAGATTGAACTGCCTGGTTGAAAGACACAGACATACATACACCCGTCTCCTTGCCCTGCCCCCTTTCCCATCCTTATATCTGCAGCACTTCAGGAATGTTCTTCCCCCAAATATGCCCTTTCCTTCCCTTCCCAGCATTCCTGGGAAGAATCATTCAGGCAAGTTTCCCTTCCGCTCCCTTCTGAGGGAAGCCAGCCAAATGCTTGGACTGCCATCGAGGCCACCAGCTCAAGCTCCTCAGGGAAGGGATAGCTGGAGTCCTCTCCCCTATCTCCTTACTGATGGGAGCCTCATTTTCATTCTATAAAAGGCTTGGAGCCTGTGCTTGGCTGGAAGTTGGTTTTGCTGGTCACAGGAGACTGTGCTATGCAGCCCTGTGGGAACAGAGTGGGGAGAGCCCTGCTACACCTCAGTCTGGGGTTCAAGTAGCCCCTCCGAGTACAGATGGGTATGTGTAAACTGGCAAGAGGCCTGAAATGCAGGAAGATAAGGCGGGAACACATTTCCCTGGGGATCTGGGCTTCGGACTGTAGGGTGAAGTTGTGCCAGCCCTGTGTGCCCTATTTCCATCTGGCTCTGGGTAGATGAGGGGCCTGGGAATGCAGGTGTGCACCTGGGTTTTGCTGTTGGAATGGACCCTGTGTCCAGAGTTAGAAAGAGCAGTGGAATGAGGAGGGTGAGCTGAGTGGGTGCCTGGGCTCCTGCCTCGTGGGTGTGGCTGCGTGACATAGCTCTGCCTCTCAACAACACTGCTTGTGTGTCAGGAGGCTCTGAAGAGGAGACTTGAACTTTTTCGAACTTGGGTACTGCTCAGCCAGAGCAAAACATGTTCTGATCTGAACTTTAACACTTGTTGGTAATTTTTACAGCAGAAATACTAAACATAGCTTATGCTGTCAACACACAATTCAACCAAGACTCAGTATATCAAATCTGAACTTTATTTTAGAATGTCATTCTTTTACAAAAAAGAATGTTCACCTTGTAGGCTCAGAGGCTGAGCTCCATCAGAGAGACTGAGGGATGTACTAGTGAAGTACGAGGGTCTTGGTGGACCCCATACTGTCTTTTGCTGAGCTGCCCAAATTCAAGGTGCTGCTAGGTGTGGGATATTCAAGAGTTGGAGTTGTCGATTAGTCTGTGGTCTCCTTACAAGGTCAGCTTTTGCTTCTCCTGATGATGACTATGGTGTAACAGTCATAGATTTTTAGACTCGTAGTCTCCAGTATGCTCCAACATGCAGGGGCCCCAATGTATAAATAAGTTATAATTTTCAGGGAATATGACTTTTTCTTATTGTTTCTCTTCAAGATATAATGTTTGTAGATGCCATGTTTTATTAAACTAACCTGTGTTATATTTTAAAGAAGGAAGTTGGTCATGTAATGAAATTCAAAGCCTTTGTATTTTTCTCCCATCAAAATGCTCTCTAAAAGGTATTCAGAGGCATAAGGCTCCTTTGGGCTAGACACTAATGGAAGAGATACCCCAAACTGAGGATTCATTCTTCTTAAGGATCCAGGAGCAAAACAGAATCAAAATCATGATAAAATATGGGGAAAGGAGCAAGGTTGTACCTGGTCTGTCTTTCCCAATCCATTAGCTGTGGCCTCAGCTTGCAAGATGTACGGAATCGTTAAACATGCACTCTGGGCTGAATGGTTGGTTTGAAGCAGGGTAAGTGTGATCAGAGCAGAACAATTCTGACATGGTTTGGAGGGCTGGCCTCTGGGGCAGGGGAGGGGCTGGCCCTTCTGTTGCCTATCTCCGTGAAATCTTACCCTTTTGGTGTCCTTGGGAGTTTCATCTTTTTAAGTGATGGTCATTTTCTTGGTGCCAAGATACTGTTTTTGTGCTGAAGCACTTGTCAGGGATTGTGACATAAGACAGAAACTTACACAACTTGCCATGAACAAAAAGGAATGTGTCTCGTTAGCAGCACAGGCAGGATATACAGCCCAGACCAGCAGCCTTTTATTACTTTTGCCCAGGAGGGGAAAATATCCAGTTCAGTGAGGTTATATCCTTGGAGAAACAGCCAGGGTTTAATCCAAAGCACCAGAAAGATGGGTTTCTGACAGACCCGTGCAGCTGACCCCCAAACATGCATCACTGGGGAGCATGCTCAGACTCTTGGGGTGAATTAGCCCACAGCCCCTTGCTGTGCCAGATGTTGGACCCAAGGCCAGCAGGCTCTCAAGGTACAGATGCATCCCCAGGGCAGCCCACTCCATGAAGCTGCATTCAAGCCCAGGTCTACCCCGTGACTTCCTTCTCCCTGGATGAAGCAGGCCGTATGCACATTAAGCACTCAAGGAATGGGGCTGCCACTGTGGGTCAGACAAACTGTCTGAACTAACAAGACCTGGCGTTCATTTCATTGCTTCTCATAGACACAACAGAGAATGTTTTCCCTCAGGGGCTTAGTTGGGGCTTACTTGAAGCACTGTGTGTCTGTCTGTCATGGAAACAGCTAAATAGAAGTTCCATGAAAAGTGTTTCTCAAAGGCAGTTGTTGACAATAAGTAAAAGGGTAGCAAAAGGTTTAAAACCCGGAACCCCTCAAGCCTAGATTTGTTGTCTGTAAGACCCCTTCAGGGCAACTTGACTGGTGCCCCAATGCCAAATGACAGAGAGCCCTTTCCTAGGTACTGGGTATGTGGGCAAGGATGTTGTAACCAGCCCTGCTTTACTTACAGGCCGAGCTCAGGCCTGATGTCTGCAGACAGAACAGAAGGATCAGCTCCTCAGAGGAGGGAGCAGGCTATGCCTTGGAACGATGGATTTAAAACATTTATAAAACATCCTTAAACTTCTTCCAGGAACAAAAGTTTTAAATGAGGGAAAGAGCCTCAGCTATTTCAAGGTCTTGGATTCATTCCCTTTCTGGTAATTGTGAGCAGCCGTGCAGATTTTGAAGCTCCCTCCAGAAATGGAAGAAAACTGATTTAGCCAGTATGCAAAAAGCCCACCGGTGTGAAACACCTTTACCCTCTTTGAGGTGCCCTTCTTCCCATGCAGGGGACAGGCATGGGCCTGAGCCTCTGTGGTGCTGCTCCTGGCATATTTCACAGTCCTCCACTGGGGCAGTTACTAGAGTGGCCATCGGGCAGGACATTCAGGCAAGAGACTGAATCACAGAATCGGGCCTGAATCTTTGCTGCCCTTGCTCCCGATCCTCAGGTCCTCCTTATCAGCGTCTGTTAAGCTGCACTACTGCCAGAAGGACCACACAATTTATGTCTCTTGATCATCCTAAGAGCTCCTTGAAAGCAGGACAGGATCTTATTTTTGCATCTCTAGCCAATAGCTGGAGTGCTGGGTGATAACAGTTGATCAGTAGCTGCTGACTGATTATTGGATTCCCATTTAATTGGCCACCATCTCCTGTCCGCACCTGACCCAATAAATCTGTGCAAAGGTATGTTAGGAAATGTTCTGATAGTCAAGTTTTAAGAACATCAAGTATAGTGTTCATGAGAATATCAGTACTTTTTTATGTTTTGTGAACAAACTTCCCATGACGACTCACTGCTGGGCAGGACTTAATCCAGAGTTTGGATTCCCTGAACACCTGCTCTGGGAAGTCCTCTCTCTGTCCCTTGTGGCAGACATATACCCACAGTGCAGCAGGTGTCAGGGCCGTGACAGCCACGGGGCATCAACAGGAATAAGACTGGGAGGCCAGGTTGGAAGGAGAGGACAGCTGGTGTCTGGGGAGGAGTGACGGAAGGGGCATTCATTCTGTGAAGATGAATGACGTGAAATTGAGGGAATGACAGTGACAAAGAAAACCCATTTGATGACTGTATTCCAGGATCACCGCCTTCCATGACCAGGCCAGCCAAAGCTGTGGACTCCTGTGCGTCAGTCAGTTAAGCTGGGAGGGAAACTCCAAAGGAAAGAAAGCCATTCCAGTAAAAATTTAACAAGTTCAGGGCTGACTTTGAGGATGTGTGTGGAATTTTTTTTCTTCTGGACTTAATTATTTCAGTCCTTGGTGGATAAGTGTTTGTAGGTGGGACAGCCTTTTCCCTAATGGTAAAGCCTGGAGTCACAAAGAGCCTCTCTTGAGGAGAGTGACCCTCAGAAGAATGAGGCGGTGGGTGCAGGCAGGAAAGTGGGGCCAGGAGGGAAGGGCCCTGGAGGGAAGGCTGCAGCTGGGGTGGGCGGCCTGCAGGACACCCAGTGCCGCCCTCAAGGCCCCCCTTCTCTATGACAGATACACACAGTTTAGGACAGAGGGCATTAGGAACCTCTCAACCATCGGGTACTCAGTGAAACTTAGCAGGTTTTGTTTGAAGAATAAAGTAGCAAAGCAAAAATGTCGAATAATAATAACAATAATAATAATACCAGAAGATTGTTCAAGCTACAATTGGATTCCCAGAGGACAATATCTGCTGACGCAATGAATGACACAGTGCGATTTCTAACCTTCTTTTTTTGCCTCAGAGACAGATAAAAAAGAAAAAAAAATCATGAGCTGCCTATCCCCTGATAACACAAACACAACTGCAAATAAACATATCAATGTCTACACACAATGCACATTTATGCAGAATCCATACTCCTGGCGATTCTTCAGTTATCAAGTAAATGTCCTTTTGAGCCTAAGACATGACGCTATTAATTCTGTCTTGGGGTTGGGGTAGAGTTTGACTGTCTGTGAATAAAAAGGTGAGGCCAATTAAGTGGTGTTCACTGGGGACTTGGAAAAGAAGAGGCTTCTTGCGGGAAGGTAATTATATCTTCATTGACCCTCGCGTGGTTCCCTCACCCCGGTGTCGGGGGCCCTGTGCCTCGCGGTGTGACATCTCCTTTGGAGATGAGCTGCGGTTACCTTGCCGAGGCAGCCTCTCCCCGGATGCATTTTCTAATCAGTTCACATGATTGAGCTTCCACCAAGTGATGCTTTACTTAATTCCTTTCCGCCTGTAGGGTGTGAGGCTTGGAGGGCCTCTCGTCAAAACTTTGGAGGGCTCTGTCAGTTTGAAAAGAACATGACCTTTAAATTGTATCAGTATGTTTGCTGGTGCATAAGGGAAAGGAAAAGGTTTGTCCTGATGGAAAACCACTCAGAGACCAAGGAGTAATTCAGAGGGAACCAGCCCAGGAAGTTAATTTGTTTATACATAATTTGCTAAGTGGGGCGAGGATGGGGTTCATGCACCTGCTGGCTAGAAAGGGCCGACAGGCCAGGTCTGGGGACATTTAGCCTAGCTCAGGGTTTTTCTTCTTTGCGTTGTTTCTCCCCTCTGAGCCACCACTGTTCCTAGAACAGTTAAATCCATATGCTCCTATTATTGCAATTGGAAGACAGATTTTACAAAAGCATTTTCTTCCATACACCTGATTAGCAAGGGCTGTCCTGGTGCTGTGTGACTGCAGCAGGAGAGTGAGCACTGGTTTTGAATAAGTTCATTGAAAGACTGCTTTTTAGAGATCAAGGCATATATTCTGATTTTATTTAGAAAGTTTTATTAGAATAGAAAATATTCAGGAAGCCCATCTGTTTTACACACACAGCATACATACATGCACTTTGTGTATTGCGTAGAGTTTTCACTGTTTCTTTGAGCAATTTCCTTTTTTTAAGTTGCGTCACTTTGAATTTAGAAAACCTTTAACTACGATCCTTTGTGTCAGGATTTGTATGACTCTCCTCTTTGTTCCAGTTAAAAGACTTGATTTATAATGCAGAAATAAAAAATAGAGGTTAAGAAAATGGACATTTCCTGCTTTAAGGAGGTGACCAAAAATAACAAAATTTGAGCTTTGAGCAGATATATACTTCTTTTCAGTTTTTTTATTTGTAACATGTTTATCTTTCCAAATCAATCAAGCTGTTCCCATTGTCATTCCTTTCTGCTGCGGAGAGCGAGATGGCTAGCCTGGTGCCGTGTCATGAGGACATACAAAGATGGGGCGTCAGTAAACATCCACGTCTAGTTTGCTTGGGATAGAGCACCTTGTTTCTTGTGGAAGATTATGTTACTTCAGGCTTCCCCTGAATTCACTCACATCAAGATCAATATGCATGGGGGTCTCTCTATTTAAACATATTGTGACTAGACAATAAATGTGCTCTTTGCAGTGAGAAAGAGCAGTGCGCGGGCTCCTGACTCCAAGCCCCGTTTATCCTCATCTGTGAAGCATGAGCATTTGTCAGGTTAGGTGAAGCCCCTGTGCCTGACCACAAGCAACAGTGCTGTGAAGTATTGACTGAGTCTGGGTTCTTAATGCAAAATGCAAAATGGGATTTGAAACATACTTGATGGAATTAAAACATTAGTATTGGCTTTCAGCTCTTGGTTCTCTGGCTTCTGGAATAAATGCAGGGCAACTTAAAAATGAAAACCAACAAACGAACAGACAACAGCCAGATGCCCTTGCAAGACAGAGGAGGCACAGACCCTCTCTGCGTGATTCGCCAGTTGATTTTCTCCAGTGTGGACTCTGGTAGCTATTTCATCTCTAACTTTGATGTATACTTCTCATTTATTTTAAGTAGAATGCTTTTATTTTACTATAGAGATATGAAGACACTGTGACATGTTAGGTAAGTGAAATAATCCTGATTACCACATTAGGCCATATATAGGGGATCTTAAAAAGAAAATGCCATAAAAACCCTAACACCTATACATTTACTCTCATATCAGTGTTTACAAGCCATGTATATACACTGGGCCTCTCCACAGAGGAGAAGCATGGGATTTGGTGTCCAGTCTCTTCCAGGGAGGCCCATAGGGGATTTAATACAAGAGAGCCTCCCTTAGTACATGAACTAGTTATGGTCCTTTGGAACCCTGTCCTTTATCAAACAGGTTTCATGTTCATCATAGCAGGAACCAACATGGGTGGTCCATATTTAATGCCCCTGGAGGTCCATATTTAATCCCAAACCTTGGGACTCTGAAGAAACTGATGAGCAGTTCCTTTATGCCACAATTAATCCAGGTCCAGAGCTTTACTTCTCTTTCCTCAAGGCTTTGAGGAAATTTGTGTTTGGGTTATTACCCTGATGCTCACCAATGGGCAGCATGCTTGGGTCAGGGAATCAACGTGCCCCGAAGGATCATTTCTGGCTTCCAGACATATTCATTTACTTACGTCTGGGATGTATCCAGTAATCTCAGCTGAAAGCAAAGGAAGCCATGGCAATATTTTCTAAGGGGTTTCCTCCTCCCTCCATCTTGAAGCCTGAACTCCAGACATCTGTCTGGTTTGGAGTCGCACTATCCCTCGGTCCCAAGTACTGCTGCTCAGTCCCCATGGACCCTCAGCCCCAGGAAGGTGAGAAGGTAAATGGGGTGGGGGGGGACCAAGAAACAGTGAGGACTGTCACCTGGCCCCGAATTGTCCGCTCAGCTAGCTGGCATTGACAGAAGCCTCTGGGGGAGTCCATCACTCACCAGCCCTCAGTTTCCAGGGGTCTTGGGCTGGTTTGGGAATGGCTAATCTTGTGTAACCCAAAACTTTATGGCTCCCTTTCATGTCAGAGGTCTCTGTAGCACTGGCTGGCTGCCCATCTGAGGAACCAAAGGATGCTACATTGGCTCTTTTCAATTGATAAAATTTGCTTGGCTTAAGATTCTCATTCTTTCTAGGCTCTGAAGCCCCAAGTTTCCGAGATTGTATCTGGAACTCCAGTCATCTCTCTCCAGAGTTTATTTCAAGGGTATTGCTGGGTGAAACCCTTTGACCCCAGCCTGTAGTTCCCCTGGTCTATGAAGAGCTCAGAATAATATCTGGCCTCTTCCCCAGGGCTGGGGTAATATGGGCTCCCTGGTTGGCCACTGTGGCTGCTATATCCTGCTTTCGGTCAAGAGTGAGCAGCTTAGCCTACTGAGCAGAGAATATTGTCGTGGGCTCTGAAACTTTCCCAAGTGGTGGGCCTATCTAGGTGAGGTAAATCTGTGACTCTCCAGACACATTTTGAGTGAATTGCTTTCAGCTCTCACGAAATGCTGAATGTTGATATTGTTTCATCTGGTTGCATTGTTTTTCACTTTAAAATTACAGCTTTAGTACATTAAGCTAATTTCATAATACTGTATTAACTTAATATTCCATAAATCACACATGTCAGATTGCATTGTTACAGATGCACAAAACCCAAATTTACTACTCAAGCTCTCCAAACACATGTATTCATGATTTGCTCCAGCGAGCCCTGCGCCGCCATATAGGGTTAAGGAATTACACATTCCAATGCCAGGCACAGATCATGCTGCTCTCTCTCTCTGCAATTGTTCTCCATACAAATTGAAACAATATATTTCCAGCCATTTTCATAGTTGTAATTACTAGCAAAAATCGTAATACCGCGAACATATTTTAAACACCTGCACTTTTGGTCCAACTCATTTTTTTTCTTTTAAGCTGAGTGTTTCCATTTGAATAAGGTTGAGAAAGCTCACTGGTGGTAGCAATCGCCGGGTATGTTTTTTTCTGGGAAACGATTATAACTTTTGACTTGGAAGGAAAAGAGAAAGAAACTGGTGGACGAATCTCAGCTTGCACCCTCTCTCTCCATTTCCCCCTCTTCTCTTACTCTCTCTCTGCCTTGGCAAGTGGGATTTAATTGTAGCTGGATTGGCTTTTACATGCTGCCTGGCCCTCTTGCAAGGGTGCAAAGTTCTGTGCTGAAGCCCGGCTTTCTGGTTCTGGGGAACAAAGGGATGCTCTCCGTGGGGGACATGGCGGTGGGCTGGGGTAGCTGAGGAGCCTCTGTAGGTTTTTAAGCACATACTGTCTAATCGGGCTCTGACAAGTCCATTGTAAATCAAAGGTCTGGTAAGTGGGGATGCCAGAAATGTTTGATCTCCTTCCAAGCCTTGAAACAACTTGCTTATTTTTTCTGCAGTTTGGCTCCTCACTAAAATAAAACATTGTGAGATGAATGTTCTGACGGGTCATTGTGTGTCAAGCTGTCACTCTGTAATGGTTACATATTTCAGCTGGATTGAGGTGGTGCCTGTTGGGGGAGGTCTGGGAGAAAGAGAGAGGCAGAGAGATAGGGTAAGGAAGGAGACAAAGAGTAACAAGATTTCTGCTTTCTCCTTGTGGCTGATCTTCATTTAAACCAAACACTTGTCATGTTCAGGGGAAGTTTTATAAATTTTTAATGATATTGGGTACAACTGGTGCTTTGAAATTTGCTGTACTTTAATTTTTTCTTCGTTAGCAAAGGTTCACTAATGCATTGAAGTGCTAAGAGCGTATCCTAGGGATGCCACGATAATTGTGTTGTTAATAATATTGTGGCACTAGTAATGTTCTCCTGGTAATCAAGGCATGAGATTTTTTTTTAATATATTCGGTTATTACACTGCATCTCATACAAATCATGTCAATTACAATTGCCAGCCTGTGACAGTTAAAATAATTGTATACATTTTCTAGAATTTTCCATTGGCTTGGCTAATCAAGCTAAAAAAAATTCAACACATTATTTGCATTAATTTTGTTTCTAGTCTATTTCCACTCCTAAATCATTTGTCCATCTACTTCAAAAGGCAGAGCAGTAAGTATTTTAATAATAAATATACAAACACATTCACACCAACCTAATTTAAGAATACTTCTATAGGTCTAGCAAGACGGAATCATCTGGTAGGAATGTTTTGTGTGACTGGGTTTATGACTTCCACTGGTGTGCATGCACGCTGATACTGAGTTCACATTGCATATGCTTGGAATATGTGGATTCTGTGTTTATGTAGACAAACCTTGTAAGAACATTCACTTTAGCATTTTCTATTTCTGTATATTCAGTCTGTAGTTCTGTCTAGGTCAGGAGAATTGCATGATTTTGGTCTTTTCCCTTTTGGTTTCACTGAACTCGCTCAATATTCCTCTGCATCAGGAGATGATGTATGTAATACTTTGCAGAACGGCTCTGCAAATTTGCAGCTCAAACACTAGTCTTCCACTTCTCTGAGCTCTACCTCCTGACCAGCGCTGGAGCTTTCTTTATTTGGAACTGAAATAGCTAAACATCCAGAAAGTACTGAGCATGTGAGACTAGCTGCACATGGAGTCCCCTGTAGTGTCTCAGTAAATCTCCCTAAAGCCTGGTCTCTCCTTGTCCTTCCCTGTCACAATCAAGAACTGGAATTGGTGACATGAAGGCATTTTCGAATGAGGACCCGGGGTGCACGGAGAATGAGGGAGATGCTGACAGGCTGGTAGGGGAGCCTTTTGCTGCCTGGCTGTCAGCAGCCCTGTTGCATTTCGGGACAGTGGATCAGAGTAAGGGTGAGGTATTTGCCTGAGGATGACTCTCAGGCAGATCCTGAAGAGTGAGTCACCCTGATCTCTTTCATGTAGAAAATAGAAGATCAGAAAGCAAGTGGAAATGTAGCAGTTTCACAAGGATCCCTCCAACAAGAAGGAATGGCAACTCTTGCAAAATAACAGTGGCTGAGAATCCAAAGAATGACAGATGGGCATATAAGATTTATTTGAACAGTTTTCGGGCAGGTCAGTGATATTATTTGGAGAATAATAAATAAGTCCCCCAATTCCTGAGGTCCTCCACACCCACCTTGCTCTCCATACCCTTCAAGGCCAAGCCTATGCTGCCAAGATTTTGCATGAGGGTCAATGGCTACAGGTTATGGGGGTCAGGGAAACAAAATATTTTTCTCCTTTTTAATGCAATCATACTCTCTTAAACATGGCTTGAACAAATCATCTCTCAAAATGTAGAATTTATTTCTCAACTTTGCCTGGAGGTACAGCGGGGAGAACAGATTTTTTTCCTCTCTCTGGCCCTTTGAGTCCTGACCATGCAGAATGGATGGCTTTAGAACTGTGCACGGACAGGAAAATCAATGCGTCATACCAGGAGGCTTCAGGGGTTAGGTTCCCATGTCCATGTCAACAAGGCTATCGGTTTTTTTAATGCTCCAAAGTTATCACTTCCCGCTGCAAGAGCCACCACTGTGACTTGTGTGGTCAAACCTTAACAAAAGAATTTCCCTTTGCCCACTGCTCAGTGGCATGGAATTTAATTACTGCACAGGGAGAATTTTTCCAACTATGACAATCGAAAACAAACAGGCAAGCCCCCAGCAGCAGACATTCCCAGGGCAATTGGCTGGTACATTGCAGAAGGAATGGCAATCTTGCTGGGGACTGGAATGCCACATTTGTACCAGGCCTCAGCTTTGACAGGACGGCAGGCTGCCCCAGGGGGTCTCTGCTATCTCTGGATTCTCCTGGAATGTAGCTTCTGGGAAAAAGGACAACAGGCCTTACTCAGGAGGACCATCTTGGTGTCTGTTGGGATTAGGAGTGTAGGGAGCTGGGACTATGGGCATCTCTCCTGCTTTAAATACCACTGATCCATTAAGGATGCTAAATTTGTCAATAGAATTATGTGCCGTCAGGTGAAGACCGCATTTCTTCTAATAATACTGTTGTCATTAGATTTTAAACTGAGTATCTGCAAATGAGGCCTTGGTTAAGCTTTTATCAATTTAATCAGTCCAACAACTGCATTTGGTTCACTGAACCAGAAGTTCTCTGTGGGCCCTGACAGCAGCCCTGTCTACATACAGGCCTAGAGGTTCTCAGATTCACTGAGCTCGCAGCCACATTGGGTCCAGATCCCTCCTGGATGCCAGGGCAGGCAGACCCTGTGCCCTCCTAAAATGGCTCTTTGATCTGGTTTTCATTCCCTCCAGCCCCTTCCCACATCTGCTTTTCCCTCGGCTGTCCTGTCTGTGGTGACGCAGTGCTAACACCACGGTGCTGGAGGCCACGGTGAGCATTGCTCACTCGCAGCAGGCGGATGAAAAGGCAGTGCAGATGTAATTTGTTTTCAATGGCTGTTTCAAAAGAATAATTGTGGTGACATTGTGGGATCAATATTATAGATTTTTGTTTTCAAGTACACTGTATGTGTGGTGCTAAAGGGAGGCAGGAAATACAACACTGCAGCCTGAATACAATAAAAATGGATTGAGGTCTGCGGGTATTTGTCGGCTGCTAGCCATCACGGGTTTGGAACATCATTGGTGGGATTACCAAGTTTGTCCTTTGGGTTGGTATTTCATGGTGAATGTGTGCACATTGCCTGGAGTTTTCCTTTTTTTCTTCTTTGGGACCTGTTTCCTGAATCTGTGTACAGTAACTGGAGGCGAGCTTCCATCAGCTGAAGCTCGGCTTTACTTGCGACCCCAGTGGAGGTGTTGGGGCTGGTGTATGTGTGTGTGTGCTGGATGGGGGAGGGGGGGTTGTTAAGATCTGTGGAAGGGGATGGTCATTTTCACTAGAAATCAGCTTTCAATCCCAAACAGGTGTAGGGTGACTCCAGAAGCTGCTGCGTATTTCCTCCAGCTCTTCATGCGGGGTCTCCAAAGGACTGACCCCCTCACAGCGTCTGTGGGCTCTGGGTGGGACCAGGGGCTTCTGTGGTCATGGGAGCATGTCCCCCAGGCTCCCCTCCAGCATGCTGTAGGCTGCAGCCTTGCCCTTGGACAGCATGCTCTTTGGAGAAGCACTGTGCTCAGGAAGCTTCTCTGAGCATAGTGACTGTCACTTTAAAATCCGTGAATGCTGGAGGAAATGATCAAGGCCTCCTGAATTCATGTGGGTTTTTCCTAACTTGGGGTAACTAGACAAAGATGCAGATCCCAGGGTGAAAATCATATGAACAAAAAGTAGTAATAAAGCTGAATAAATGTAATAAGATGTGAAAGAGAGCATGGTGCTTGTTGTCCCTCTGTCTTTTGTAATTAGACCCTGAAAGAAGCGAAAGTTCTGGCAAAATACCTTTCTAGTTACTGGCTTCCAATTGTAAATGAACATACTCTGTTTTGGGGTGAGAGAATTGTTAGGTAGAGAGCAAGATTCAAAAGGACCCCCAGGATAGGAGAGCTGCAGTATCTGGCCCAATGAACTCACATGACATGTGGAGACACTGAGGCATGCATTCCTGGGGACCTGCCTGGTCTTCCAGTGAGTTTAAAGAAGCCACGTAGTTTGACTTCCAACCCAAAGCTTCCCAAAGCCCATGAACTTGGCTCTTGTGTGGATCTATTTATTTGGATAGCACAATGTCTTTCTCCTTTTCTCCTTTTTTTGTTTTCTTTTTATTTTGCTTCTTTCTTTTTTAAAATTGAGGACAAATATACAATTGGGAGAGTTCCATAAAAATCCAGTTCTGGATTCTTTTGAAAAATCTAAATATCTAAGAACAATAGACCCATATCCTACATGGCAGCGCCTGGCTGGAGCAAGCCCCTGGTTTCTGCTTTGGATGGGGCCCTCCGAGATGGTCGAGCATGGGGGTTGGTGGGTGCTAACAGGGCAGACTAATGAGTATGTATGATCTGAGACCTATTTAAAACATTTATTAACTTGGCAGAGTGGCTAGCAGGGGCATGTTTCCTTCAAGTTGGGCTTTCCTTAGTCCTACTAGGCATTGAATAGGATTAGTAAATATGAACTGATTGGTATCCTCTGACCTCTAACACCTTATGTTAACAGTGTGTGAGCCTGTGTGATACAAACTGTCTGGAGGAAATAAAAACCAAAGCATCTACACATTTCAAAGTAGCCAGATGTTTACATTCACACTTCTTGAGGATTTAATTCAATAAACATTTGCCAAGCTCCTCTCTTAAAGTTCAGACCAGAGGGAATTCCTTCTCTCAAGGAGCTCACAGTCTATCAGGGGAAAAAAAAGTACTAACTACCTAAGATGTAAATGTGAATTATGTTATTATTTATTGAACACCTACTGTGTAAGAGGCCCTGAGAATACCTTTTAAGTCAGGGGACAAAGAGAATACACACAAAAGGAAAGACGGCAATGAGAATGGCTGTATTTATGTATGGGGTTTGAATGTAGTTTAAGGTGGAATTAGCATCTTAATTTAAGAGTTATTTATTGTTGGCTGTGAATGAGGCATGGGGTCAGGTGCTGGAGCTATAATGGTGAGTAAAGTAAATGTTATTCAATAATGAACACAGACATTTTCTCAAACTAGTAAATGTTATGAGGGAAGAACTCAGTGCTATGAGCACAAATGACAGAGTAACCTGATCAAGACTAGGAAAGATTAGTAGTAATTAAAGTAATAATAATAATGATAAAAGGGATTCTCTGAAGAAGATGTTTGGTCTGAAGATTGAAGAATGAATAGGAGAACAGAACATCTTTCTACACAGAGGAATCAGTATGTGCAAAGGCTCTGGGGCAAGAGAAAATGTGTCACAGCTCAGGGGCTGGAACACGGGGAGCAAAACAGAATGGTGTGTGAAGAGGTGCTGCAGAAACGGATTGGCCGGTGCCAGACTCAACAGTATCCTACAGTCCAGGGAAAGACGTTTGGCTTTTGTCCTCAGAAGAACAGAAAGGGAGAAGAGTTTAGGCATGAACATGTATATATGGTAACAGATCTGTCTTGTAAAATGAGAATTTATCCTAAGTTGGGTTTCCCAGGAAACAGATTCTGAGATTCAGAGATTTGTGTGTAGAATGTTAATTGGGGGAATGCTCTTAGGAACAACACCTGCAAAGAGTGAGGAGAGCAAGACTGGGGAGAGGGAGAAGTTAAGCTACGAGGAGCCGCAGTAGAGGCCTCAGCCAGGCCCGTGGAGCACTCTGGAGCTGGAATGGCTCTGCTGAAATGTCCCACACTGAGGCTCAGGTCTATGCACTGACACACTATCTAGTCAACTGGTTGTTGTATGTAGGTGTTCCCTGGGGAGGCGGAGTGGATCTTGCATAAGATTATTTTCTTCAGATGAGGACAGTTTCCAAAGAGGAAGTCAGCTGAGAGTTGTCACCTACCAATACTCTCAGGAGCTGGGATGCATGGCCCACACAGAACACAACAGTCCACCCCTTGCACTGCACAGATCTACTTGTTTCATAAAGGAAGTTTTGTGAACAGCCCTTTGAGGATCCTGGTTGGTCTCTTTTCCAAGACAGAGTTAGGCGCTGAAGAAAGAGCTGGTGGGACAGACTACAGTCTCCCCCATTGAAGTTGGTTTTTGGCCACATCTGTTACTCATCATCTCTGTCTTCTACTATTCATTATTCTTTTCCTTGGCTAGCACTTTTTTTGGTCTGAGTGACTCATCTGTTGCAATGATCAGACCTCATCTCTAAGGGAAATGGCCCTCTGGTCACCATGCCCTTTTCCAGTCATGGCTGCTGCACTCCTCCATCTGTTTCCAAAATAGGACATAGGTGACAAGAGACTTTGGTGAATCAGCTGGCTGCCCCCGTTCTATATCAACAGCCCTGTCTCCCTTCCTTTCTTGCTAGACTCTTGGCATAGGAACCCCAAATGAACAGGTGACAACTGTAGCTAAAAGGGCAGTGGAACTCTTGCCAAGTCCCTTGGTGAAAGAGTTCCAGGTCTGGGCATCAGGACCTCTAGATACCTGCACAGCCTGTAGTCACAGGGGGAGTGAACTCAAATTCCCCAAGTGGGTCATTAGGAGGGATGGTAAGTGGGCCACGCCTACTTCCACCTTTGGTTCCCAACCCCATTTATTCCACGAATCAGGGACACAGAATCATATGATTTTCATTGCTTTAGAGTGTATGCTGAGTCCTTGAGAAAGATGTCCAGGTTATCATCTCATAGTTTGTGCCTGGGCTGAATCTTCAAAGGACCATTCTATTGCTCTGTAAGGCTGGCAGCTCCCTTTGTGGGGTGCTAAGTGGAAGAACTAGAGGACCTAATGGTCATATGCTCACTGTCACACATTCTGTGTTACGCAGTGTGTCCTTTGGTACAATGCAACACTATGTGAGATCCAGTTTTGTTGTAAAACTTTAGATAGTAGTGCTAGTTAAAACCGTGTGGGCAGGAAAAGCAAAACCATATCAAATATATGTGTTAATTCCAGTCAGATTGAATCATTACATTTTCCAGGGTGCAAGGGCTTCAATGTAATCAAGTTACCCCAGAGTGGATGGTTAGCTTCCTTGTGATATGATGCCATGTAAAGGACTCAACATTGGTCTCTGTTGCTGGCAAGTTGGACATCTGGTTACATTAGTGTTAGAGGAATAGGATCCCATGATATTGGGCACATGCATAAGCTTTGTGCTACCATGTCTCTGCTCCACTCAGAGGCTGGCTGCCATCATCTGGCTCGGTCATTCATTCTACTTGATTGTTTAACATTTCTTCCATGCTTCCTAGTGGGTATTATCATGTAATACAGAGATCAACACACTTTGTGCCCTCCCCTGCATCCGTCCATATTCCTCTTTCACAGATCTCTTTGCAGTTTTCCCATTATTTTTTCAAACCTCTTGACTAACAAGCCAAGCCATTTGCCACTGCCCTGGTAACTTGAGCCTTCCTGGTGACCTGCCACGGGCAGGTGATCTGTCTTTACTAGGGCCTGGGTGTACACTTGAGTTGTTGTTTTTTATACGGTGTATAATTCCTTACTGCATACACTCTGCTAGTGTCTTCCAACCTCAGTTACTTCTAGTGACAGTGTCTACCAGGTGAGGAGGGGTTGCCTTGATCCTCGATCTGCTTTGCAGAGCTTTCCTGATCTGGAGTTAGCAGATTCTTGTTGCTCAGCAAGTAGGAGGAAAATTCTGAAATGGAGAATAAGTGCCTCTCCAACTCCAGGGGGGCCTGAACTGATAGAGCTTTTTTTATTTATTAGAAATATGAGGTGCAATAATTTGTCCCTTATTTTAGATGGAATGCCCTGATGTGTCTTTGACCACTGGACCCTTAAAACTATTGATTTCATAGGTGTGAATTTTCTTAGAGTTTATCTCTCAGCCTCTGAGGGCATTACCAAGAGTGTTCATTGCCATCCTTCAGGATCTGTCTGATTTTTGTGGGCCTCAGACTGATGAATTAAATGCTTACAGATATGATACAAGCCACCCTCTTTCATCATATGCACATTTACTCTCTTGGCTGGTGCAGAGCAGTTTCAGAGACAGAGACTTCCCTGTGGCTTTCTACACTGTGATAGTCCTTACCCAAAGGCCCAAAGAACTGATTTAGAAATTTACCAACTTCCAAGTATATTCATTTCAGTCATGCATTTTTGGGACTTGGAGATTGTTACCAGGTAGACCGACTCAGAGCTGGATCTGGATTAAGATTTCATATTTTACCTGCCCCACTGGAAGCTCACTCGGGTCGGTTTTCTAGGAAGCAGAGAGGGTGAGTATAGAGAGAAGTTGGAGGTAATGAATAGGAGGGACTGAGTCTGATTTGGGTCCCAGTCTGAGAAGGCTTGCAGAAGGTTTGAAGAAGTAGCTTGAGGTTTCCTAATGTGTGGGACATATGAATGGTGTAAATAGTCTAAGGACATGGTATTAAATTAGAGTGAGTCACAAGGTAGGTAGGTTATTCCTTTTTCATTTCAACATGTTTGCATATTTGGTGTGGCTCCAAAATGGACAGGTTGAAGCCTCTTGAGACAAGAACAAATTTCACATATGAATATGACCTGGCAATTGGCTGCTTTTTGTGGTATTGTCTTTCTCCACCTCTGAAGTAGAGACAAGAAATATTAGGATAGCTTCCTGTGGAGGAACGAATGGGCTTTGCCGTCTTAGCTTACTTCTCCAGCCTAGTCCCCACCTTGGGTATGTCGCTTCCACCTTCTGGGCCTTAATGACACGTGAGACTGTGTGAGCTATGAACTCAGGGCAGTGACCCAAATCTCTCCAATCTAAAAGGGAGGGAAAGGGACCCTTCTCAGACTGGGACCCAACCTTTGGTTTATGATCTTTACATTTATATGTAGTAGAAAATACTTCCCAGGATTTAAATAGTCTAAATATTGAACTCTCTTGGGTCAGAATGTCCCTTCTGACCTCGGCATGTTCTCCTTGGTATCTTCAGTTACTTTGCTCGGCTTAGGACCCACCTCATTGAAACTCATTTATTTCATGCTAGTGGTCAAAGGGGAATAACATTGTAACTGAGGGTTTTGTGAGCAACAATTTTTCTTTGATTTGGGCAAGAAATCATAAGGCTAAATATTAGTTTTCTATGGCAGCTGTACCAAACTACCTCCAACTCAGTGGCTTACACAATACAAATTTATTAGCTCACAGTTCTATTGGTCAAAAGGCCAACACAGGTCCCACTGGACTGAAATCAAGGCATTTCTTTTGGAGGCCTTAGGAAAGAATTCATTTCCCTGCATTTTCCCAGCTTTTAGAGGCTGCCCTTGTGCTTTGGCTCATGGCCTTCATCCTCAAAGCCAACAAAGTTGTGTCTCTCTGACATTTCTTTCGTCTTCATGTCTTTCTCTCTGATCAAAGCCAAGAAAGGTTCTCCTTTTTTTTTTTTTAAAGATTTAAATTGTTAGTTTGGGCCCACCTGGATAGTGCAGGACAATCTCCCCATCTCAAGCAAGTATCCTTAATCATACCTTAATCGAAAGTCCCTTTTGTCACAGAAGGTAGTGTATTCACAGCGTCCAGACTTACTGTGTGGACATTTGTGGTTGCCGTTATTCTGTCTACCACAAAAACATTTAAAAGTCATAGGAATCTTACCTTCTAATTGCTGACCTCCCACTTGCCTTGGAATTCCTTCTGAAGCATTCTTGAGAGTGTGCATGCAGCCTCTGGCAGTGCACCACTCATAGCAAGCTCACTGCTACTCTGAGGAAGCCTCATGGCCCTTCCCTTGTAATATCTTTTTGGATGGATCTGTTTGTTTTCTCAATCAGGCTTGAATGTGGAATTTTATAAAATGAACACAGCCATAAGCTGCCTCAACAGGACTTCTGACTGGTTTCACAGGGCCACGTCAAAAAGCCGTGCTGTGTTTGCAAGTAGGTTCTGAGTTTGACTGTGGATTCTTTCCACCAGACAGAGTGTAGGAGGTGTCTTTTGGTGAATGGCACCAGCTTTGAGTAGTGTTACTGCCTTGTAAGTGCCTAGGAGTTGACAGTGTCCTGTTCACACAGTCCATTCATTCACTGACTTATTCACAAATACTTACTGACCCACTGCATTGTTCTAGGCACTGAGAACCAGCAGGGAACAAGGCAAAGTCCTTCCTCTCATGGAGTTTCCATTTGGATGCTGGGGGTGGGCGGAGAAATAATAAAAAGGTCCATATTTTAATGTCTCAGAGAAACTGGTGCTAAGAAGAAAAATAGAGCAGAGTAAGGGGAAGGACAGAGATTGATGGGGCTGTTCTGTATGGGATGGTCAGGAAGCCCTCTCTGGGGAGGAGGCATTGAATAACATTGTGAATAGTGTCAGTGGAATCCCATCTAGAATTAGGGAGAATTGTGGAGTAAAATTCTGAGAATTTAACCAAGGTCTGTTTCTATCCCTCATTTCCTTAAGTGCTCCACCAGCCCTCCCTGAAGCCTCCCGCAAGCTCAGGAGCCATAGCATCCATCCTACCACTCTGCTTCCAGAAAATGTTGCCAGGGCAGAACCAAAGGACAAGGGGGGCAATACTTTCTAAAGTTTCAAAATAAGTTCTAAAACTCATGTCAAAGGGTTCTGCCTTGCCAGAGTCAGGCTTTGTGGACAAAGTCCTTAGGAGCTCAGGGTTTGAAGTTTCTATCACAAACAACAGATCTGGAAGGACAGTTGAGCAGCAGATTCCCTGAGTATGAACATTCCATGGAAGTGTGGGGAGGCAGGGAGGGGCCAGAGAGGGTTGCTGTGTGTCCTTTGCAGTCCATGACAGTGTGTGCTGCAGTGTTACCCAAACTTCTGGATAGTACTGAGAAAGGGATCTCTTGCTGAAGCAGGTATAGCCAGTATATTGTGTAGGTAAGACTCTGGTGCTATCTACTTTTTGTCTCAAGTCTATGATCCCAGGTTCCAAAACTTCTTAGCTCTCCCTTGCCCTCTTCACTGAGGGTCTTCAGGGAGTTTTGTTCCCCACTTGAGTCCCAGGGACCCCACATGTCCCAAGTGCTCTAATAGAAACACCAAGGTTGATTTGAGCTGATGGGATGTGGCAAATAAGGAGGGCATATTGGTCTCATGAGTTATCTCCCCATGTAGAAAGTGCTTTTGAGATATTTCCTTTGGGCTGGTTAGCTTTAAAAACCAAGGAGCTCACTGAGTAGGAAATACTTGAATATTTCCTGTTTGGCGTGTTCCCCCGGGCTGGCTCAGGAACCCCAAAGCATGATGGACGAAACTACAGGGCCCCCTCTCACTCACGCTGCTGGTTCTGCTTCCCTTTCCTGGGGTGTGAGAGAGCTTTGCCTGCAGGAGGCCGAGTCAACCCCAGGCTGACAGTCTGGGCCCAACAGTCAGCGAAGCACGAGACTTTGCTTCACAGCAAAGTTTCTAATATAACCGGCAAAGCCCAGGAAAGGCTGCTACAGCCCTCGCTAATAAGGATCGAATCCCAGCGTGGCCGTCAAAACAGCTGGAGAAGCTGCAACCCCTGTTAAATGAGGAATTGGGCAAATATCATGACGCAGAAAAACTGCGTGTGTGCCCTGGTAGAAATTATACTTTTATAGTTACTTTTACATCCAAACATTACTCTTTGAGTGCCGTCATATTTTATGAAAACTTTTATTAACATTTCAAAATGACCTTACCCTCATGGTGGGGCTATCAGTCCCGGGAGCCATAACCTATTTAAAACATTTTCATCTTTACAAACACAATAAAGTAAGCTGTCTTCAACATAGATTTGTAGATCTCATTAGAGATACTTTTTAAAAAGGTAGTGTGTCTCTGGGGAACGTAATGACAGGTTGTAATCTTTGCATGCAAAGTTTTCAAACATGAACACTTTGTGCAAATGGACTGTTTCGTCTTTTGGCCTTAGTTGTTGTCAGATCTACTTTGTAACTGCGCTGGTATTCAGTGGGGATGGTTGGGGCTCTGGCTGCCCAAACAGGGCAGGAAACCTTGGATGGCTTGGAGCTGGTGGTCCCCACAGGGTAGCTCTCAATTTGGCTTGGCCATAGGAGGTAAGATGAGGGGCTGGGGACTCCAGGGGTGCAGGAAAGTTCACAGAGACATATGTCATCTTCCCTTTGATTGAAGCCTACTTGGCCTTCTAGGTTGTAAATGAGGCTTCTCCCATGCATAGAGACTGGCTTAGGTGGCAGTCGAGGGGGTAATTTTCCAGAAATGCTGCCTCCAGCTGGCCAGTGTTCTAAAGGCTGCTCTGCTTAAATGGTCTTTTTATGCAGTGAGATAATGGCAGCTCTTGTGCACTGTTAAGTCGGGCCTGTTTTCTGAGGAATGGTTGCATTCAGGGTACTTCTAATTTGTCAGAAGAAATGCAGACCATCTCTCCAGGAGTCCGCTGAAGAGGACATCATTTCTCTGCAAGCTCTGCCTTGGGTCAATGTGCAGCTCGGTTAGCATGCCATCCCCTGTTGCTTGCACCTCCTGGGGACACTCTGATTTATTAGGATTAAACAAGCCATGTCCTCCTCAGTCCACAGGACGAACATTTCCTCTTTCTCCCCGCTCTCTTGCTCCTTCCCTCCTGAGCCACACAACAAGGGGAGGGTCACTTTATAAATACTCTCTAAGTCTTGTGGGAAGTGGTGCTGAGGAACTTCCCCTCTGCTGGGGCTGGCGATGGTGCCTTAGGGGCACAGCCCGTCTGCAAGGAGGGTCAGACCACTGGGCAGCAGGCTTCAGCTGTGGCTGTCCTGGTTTTCTGACTGAGATGGCAGCCCATGGGGCTTCCAGGGCTGGAGAGGGGAAGCCAAAGCCGTTGGTAATTGAATGCAATTACTTTCACCAGTGGCAGACTGGGGGACAAAGCCCAAGTGAATCACATTGCTGATGCCCCCAAATGTTTATCTTGTAACCATTTTAATTGCATTTCCATTTGAGCCTCCCTCTCCAGGAAGCTCATGTAATGAAGCGTTGCTCTGGCTTGGCATTCATTTTAAAGCTTTATGTTTGGCATGGATTTATTATCTTATTATCATTCTATAAATAATACAAATGTGGTCTGAACCTCATCAAGGGCCACTCTCTTCTCATCTCACCTCCTTGGGATGGCCTTGCACCCTGAGGCCCCTGGACACCCCTTTGGCAGCAGAGCTCTATGGGGTCACAGCACCGACTCCCTGCTTCTGTCTCTGAGCAGCTTTGGGGCTGGCCATATTACTTAATTCCCCTGTGGGGTCTTAGTGAGACCCTCCACCCCCCCACAGGGATTAAATGAGCTGACATACTTAACTCTAAGAATGGTGTATGGCCCTCGGTAAGTCCTCCATCAGCTGTGTTGTTGCTGTAGTCTGTCTTGGCTCTCTCCAACCCCATCAACTTTTCTGTCCTGGTAACTCTGCCTTATTCCTCTGCTTCTAGAAGCTTCCCTTTGCTGAGACCCCAGGGGCTTTCTTCACCACTTAGGCAGTTTCACAGTAAAGCCCCTGTGCATGAAGTGCCTGGCCACAGGAGAAGTCAGGGGAGGGTCCTGGAGGTGGGGCTTGGGGTGACGAAGTCTTGGCCTCCCCTGCGTTGTTACTCATTCCTTACCCCAGCAAGCCTGCTCTCCTATTAGGCTCTGTCTGGCTGACAAGTGCATTTGGAGTTATTCTGCCCAGGAGTCAGAAAGCTGTTGGTCTTTGTCCTCGAGGCAGATTAGGCTCTGGCTGCATCTGACCCAGAGCTTGGTGTGCTGAGCAGCACAGTATTGGGAGAGCAGCCTGCAGACTCATTTCCTCCTTGGTTTCTCCATTTGAATCATGTTGCTTTATCTTTCCTTGAGTCTGTGTCCAATTTAGCTGACTTCCTAATTCATCCATCCTTGTATCATTGGCTTATCCAATCTATGAATACATTTTGAGGGCCTATTATGAGTACACTTAGGAGGCAGTACACTTTCTCCCCTTTTTTTAGGTGGAGGCTGGCAAAGAACATGGATTTGTTCATTTAAATATCTCTTCCTTGACTTTATTCATTTTGGCTAAGAAATGAACTTGGCTGAAGTTTCAGTCTGTTAGGAAATGTTGATCCCATTAGAGAGCAAAGGCATGAGGCTCAATTCCTAGGTTAAGTATGTGAAAAACAGTATTAGAAAATAATTCTTATGTATGTGTGTAACAGCTTTTTCAATGGAAAAGCTGGATTGAAAAGTTTTTGACTTGGTTTTACAATCTAATAGCTGGAAACTATTGCCCTCCCCAACCCAGACTTATTTTCAACTCCTGCATCTTGGATTCTGCTCCAGCATATCAGGCCTAACAGCACACAGACATAGGGGGATTAGGGATGGCCCTGTTATGGGGTTGGACACAAGAAAGACATGCCATCGAACCTCGTTGTATGAATATCAAAGCAACATCAATGGTACAGAAGGCAAGAGTCTGTCATCGTTCACACCCTAAAGACCAGAGACACCTTTGCTGGGATGAGGACTGACAAACCTTCCCCTGGTAAGGGAGGGGCGTCCTTGGGAAGCCACAGGATGCCAGGCACAAGCTTTCATTGATCACGACCCTTCTAGGCTCCCAGAACTGTGCTGTCTAGGAAACCATTTAAACTGGTGAGAACAGAATACAGCATTTGACAATGGTTGTTTTGTTTTAAGACACATGCATTAAAAATACATCTGAAATCCAGAGCACAAAGAATCCAAATAATGTTATTAAATTGCTTGTTGAAGAAGGTCCTGTGGGACAGCTGGCTGTGGTCTTTTACAAAAAACTTGCAGAACTCGACTTGTTGCATGAACAAATCATCTTTGCTTCTTTTTTCTTCTCCCTCTCTCTTTCTCTTTTTTACATTTTCCACTTTCTTATTTCTCCTGAGGAGACAAACAAATCTCTGAGGGGCTATTAAGTTGCAAATATACCGGAGCCAAAAATAGAAGATGGAGCCTTATAAACATTTTGCATATTTTGGTGTAATTTGTTGAAAATAGTACAAAATATGCTCACAGTTGGCATCTAGAATGCAAATATTAGGAATCCAGTCCCCTGATGCATTATGGTTTTCAGCCGTATAGTACAGGCTCGTCCAATAGCTGTTGTAGGACTTTGTAGTTTGTTGGAGTGTGAATAATACCGGTGACTTGTTTGTACAGTATATTAGGGAGATACATGTCACCAAGTGATACTAGCTTCTCTAGAGGTTCCAAGGGACAAAAGCCGAGAGTGGAACTCTGGGAAAAACAGATACATATGCTCTTAACATCACCGGTGCTATTTCCTTTTCATAGCTAGCTCCTTAGAATAGGACTGGGGTGGGGAAAGTGTGCAGGGGGCTCGTGGGTGAGTGGTCATCTCCTTTCAGGTTTTGGAACACAGGGGTTAAGTGGGGAAGCTTTCAGTGAGGAAATGCGCAGTTTGCATGTGAGCTGGTGGAAGTCTCTCCCATCCAGGGCTTAAATGAGGCTGACTGGTTTTATGGCTGATGGTAAATTTGTCTTCCCTCTCCTCTGACAGGTGAGAAGACGTCCTCCCTTGCATGGGGGCTCCTGCTGTACATCTGGCACCCACCTCACAGGTGAACCTTCCCACTCCTAAAGGATGACTGGTAAGAAAAACAAGATGTCTTTCTTGGTTATAAATTTAACTCTTCTATGATTAGTCTGGGCAATTAGGACACCCCTGGGGTTGAGTCTATGGCTGAGGCACAAGCTGGAAGTCTGATTAGCTCAGGTCTCTTGATGCTTGTTCCTGGTAGTAAATGCCTGGCACATATAGTATTGATTTTCATTTAGATATCTTAATGTTTCCAGACAATCCCGGCAGATGTGGGCTGAACTCAGATCTGCGGGAGCGCCGGGCTGCAATCTGCAAACATTTTTCTTGCCACTTTGTTTCATTTTTCCTAAACTTAACTGATTTGGAATCGGGAGATATAAATGAAAAATGCCGAGTTGTCCTATCAATCACGGCATGCACAAACATCGCCACTGCCCTTTCCTAACATCCTATTACCACCGGGTAGTTGGCTAGTCAAACAGGAATAAAAATTACACTGCAAACATCATAAGTTAGGCTTGATTTGTTGAGCAAGTAGCCTGACAATTCGGTAAGAGTTATATACCTCAGCTTCGCTGAAAATCAGGCTTGTTATGGCTCTGGTACGTCTATAAAGATTGTTCATTTCATATAAAACAGCTACCTGCACTGAACGCTCTGGAAGGAAGAATGATGCTGGTTATAAATATAGAGGGAAATCTATTTGTCTGCCCCTTCATGCTGTTAGCGAGTCACATGGAGCGGCCCTTTGGTGCTTCTCGGCGGCAGGGGGAGTTCTCTGCAGCCACCTTCCCCTCTGCCAGGCTGGCCTGGATTGAAGCACATCATCTCTCTTTGTCATATGAGATAAAGCAGTGAAGTGTGACCGGTGCCACTGCCTTGCTCTCTGCCCACCAGGGGGACGCTAATGATATTGAAGAACTAGACGGCATTGCATTTAAACTAAATGTGAGGGGAAGGCTGTCTGTTGGCCGGCTGGGCTGGATAACAGTTAACGTCAGAAAAGATAAATAGAAATTATTAGAATGGGTTTGGAAGGGATTTTTTATAGGGCAGGGTTGTATTCGTTTAAAGATACATTATTGGACTGTTATATCTGATTTCAAGCTGCTGGGTAATTAAAATGATTAACATCCCTTACTCATAGGGTTCAATTCATTAAAGTTTTAAGCACCCTTTGTGCTCAGAAAGGAAGGACGGAACATCCATGTTGACTCATGCCACGGATCACTCAATTCGGCCCTGTATTTATTTTCCCTGATTTCCCCAGCCACCCTGTCCATTTCTAAGCTATGGGAGCATGTTGGGCAGAAAGCTTTAGTCCTGAACACTCACCCTCGTGTAGAGAGGAGGAAGGGCAAGGAAATAGAGAGGCCAGAAAATCCTGCTGAGGATGCTCACCCAGGTTCTTCTCCCAGCCCCAGTTCTTCCCAGCTGCTGGTGTTCCGGGAACTGCTGCTTTCTGGGGCTCAGCAGGTGTGAACCAAAGGCTGGTCCGGCCCTCAGATACACAGTGTCAGCAAAGGGTCTGAACAAGGTGCCTGCACCTTGAAAACATGGTGGAGCAGGAAGCAAACACAATTCTCATTATTGCCCCAATTTAAATGCTCTAAAATATTGTTTCTTGTATTTTATTTCCTATTTTTGCATTTATGAAGTATTCAGCAATGTGTTGGTAAATAAATGGGACATTTGAAAGAGGCCACTCATGTGATGGCAGAATAAAAATGCTGCTGTCTTTAGGATACACTAACTTTACCATTTTGTGCCCCAGTATTCAGGAAGAGAGAATGACATAACCCACATTACTAGTCTCCTACATAAACTTAATCATTAGTAGTAGTGATTTGCAAGACTGCTTGAGACCCAAACTTATTTTTTAAGGCAAAGATATGGCTTGAAGTTTATCACCTTCTGGCAGATTCTGGGGGAAGTCAACATGAGCACTACCCAGCTGTGTGACCTTGAGTAAGACAGGTAACCTCTCTGAGCCTCAGTGTCTTCATTTGTAGGATGGAGATAAATGTATCGTCTTTATAGGATGTAAGTATTAGAGAGTGTTATGTATAAGCGCCCAGTATAATGCTTGGCCAGAAAGGGTGCTTAATGCGTGGGACCTAATATTCTTAGCATCTGTTATGATGTGAGTAGCAGTTATTATTTTACACTGAGCATCATAGATACTGAGAACCAAAAGGAGATATGCAAACGAAATCAGGTGTTCCTAGCCAAGGGCCTTAGAAGTGTGGCCCATATAGTGAACTGTTATTTTCTTAGCTGGTTAAGAGTACCCCAGACAGCTCCTTGTCCAAATCGCTAGCTGACTCAGAAACTTCTGGAAAAACTAGATATAGTCTATATTTCATCTAATTGATGTCAGAGAGAGAGAGAAAGAGAGAGATCATAAATATTGCTGCAAAAGTGGGTTTTGGGTCACTATGGAGGGAAACTGGCCAAGAGAGGAGTGCCACGGTGTGTGAAGTGGGCCCTCCCCTTGCAGTGGGATCCCAGACACAGTGTCTGTGATTACTCTGCTCTCCCCAGAGTAGGGGTTACCTGAGGTCATCGCTGACCTACCCATGGCTAACTATTCCCCACCCTTTTCCCCAAGGTGACCCTGTGTAAAATGGTCCCTACCAGCTGGGCAGAAAGACACTACACTATGATGCCTCTGCTTTTTTTTAGGTAGGGTGAGCATACCCCACGACTGGCCCAAGTCAGACATGGTGAATGATTGTTTTCCTGGTGTAACAATGCCCCTTAACCTACAAAGTGGCCTAATTGGAGTGTGCCAAGTCATATAATCAGGCCATCAAGATATTTAGGCAGCAGGCATTTTAGCTGTTGCCCAGGTGAGTTGAGAGGCCTGCTGAAATTACGGACCTGGAGGAGTGAGGGCACGGAGTCTGCCCCCAGGTTATCTGTGAGAGGCGAAGGCCATGATCAACAGTAGGGCATTTGCTCCCAGATGTGAAATCCATATTCATCACAAGGAGAAAAAGAATGTCATAGGAAATGTCATTTTACATGTTTGCAATGAGTCTTTACTTCTGGGGAAAACCTCATTTTAACTTTCGAGACCAACTTATTGGTAAAGTTTTTTTAAAAAGTCAAGGCTGACATCCATTTCATGACTTGTTACTCAAGGGGTTCTGCTCTGAACTTCTTCAGAATGGCGTTGATGAGTGTCAGATCAGAGCCTATACTTACTATGTCAGAATAACTATTTTCATTTGGACTTGACATTCATCTAAAAGAATATTAGAAATTAAGAAGGATGGACATAAGTAAACAATGAATTTCTTTTACCCTTTGTTCCGAGGGTTTTTTGGTCTTGGGAGAGAATGTGGCCATCCCATACTGATGTCATTCTAATCCAAGTCACACTTACACATGCTGTGTTTCCAAAGTGGGACACAGTTGGGCCAAGGCTGCATGGATGAGGTGGCCATGGGGAGGTTTGTTACCATCAAAGTGAGGAATATTTTCCCATGATGTGTTATTTCTACCTTTCTTTAGACACTCTTTCCACTTTGACTTGAGAGTAGCTTATGGGGAATAGGGCCCTTCCATGTATTACGATATCTGGTCCCTGGTTCTCTGAATAGCGGAGGGTGCAAACTAATACCCCACAGATCAATTTCAATCAGATAACAAATTTGATTATCCATTACACACACACACACACACACACACACACACACACACACACACACACACACACACACAAATGGAATGAGCTGCCTGCATTTAAAAATGATTTCAGATCAAGCTGGAAATCCATTTTCTTTGGGGAATAAAACGAAAGGAAAAAGAAGAGATAGAAATACTGGGCCTGCATTACTGTAGAGCAGCAATCAGCAATCAGCAAGTACAGGTGGAGCTGACCTCTTCAATGGGGAATGTGCCCTCCCTTATGCCATGGTCCCATTCTTTCTCTTTACTTATACTAGGGCTGCTACTTTTGCTTACCTTCACTGCCAGGTCCCTATAAACATATGGGTTTAAAACCCTGCTATACAGCTATGTGCTTAATGAATGAGTCAACAAATGAATGCAAGCATAGCCTGACTTAGTTGCTGGTTGCTCATGTTCTCCGGTGCTAGGCCAGGATGCTGAAGTCTAGGCTTGGCTAGCCTGGTCAGAATACATTACAGATGACATCAGCCCCAGGGCTTAATAGCTGAGAGGACCAGTATACATGTTGGAAAGCATTAGTCTGTGGCCCCACATGGATCTCTCAATCAATACTATTGGTCACTAAGCAGGGAGGGGATGACCCAAGCCAGCCCTTCCCACCACTAGAATTACAGACCAAATGAGTGCATTATATCATATGTTGCTCCTTCACTCAACACAACTTCACTGAGCAGACTGCACACCGATTGCCATTAGACACTGGGGCACAGAGATGCAGAATAAAGGTGCCTACCCTCATGAGCTCATGGGCAAGTTGGGACACACATGCCTATTATAAACAACAGAAGTGGTTGAGTCTGTGGCTGATTTCTTCGTTTGCCTGTTCACATTCATCCTTCTCCTCCCACCCTATTCCCAGCCTCAGGAGGCTGGGGTGTGCACTATATCAAGGGGTTCCAGGTTATCTGAATTCCAGGTGGGTTCTGGTTGGGTCCTGGTGGGATGCTGGAGGTAAGCACTGTCAGGGAGACTGAGGCCAGAGTATTTAGCCTGCTGGGTCCCTCCCTCTGTGGCTGCTCCCTTGACTGACAGAAGATCTCTGCAGTACTCAAGACAGTGCAGGATTCTCTCTTTCTAGGTCCAGGAACCTACTCTTCTCTCATTCCTTTGGGCCTAGACACTGATTCCCACACTACCCCTGGAGGCTCCTCTGCAGCCACTTCCTACGGTGTAATTCCCTCCTTAGAGAATCCTCACCGAGTGTGCCGTCTGCTTTCTGCCGGGACCCTCACTGAGAGGAAGTCACAAGGGAGGCGGAGAGGTGAAATGCCTGTGGAACATCTGAGGACGGGGAGAGGAGTTGATGAGTAAGAGGGCATTCCACTTGGAGAAGGCAGCACGGTGCCAAGGCATGGGGCCAGTACCCGGGGAGAGCAGCTGTGGGCCAGTTTCTTCCAGAACTGAAGAGTATGGAAAGAGTGACAGGGAATGTGATTGGACAGTCAGATGGGGCTTGTTCTTGGAGGACTGATTTCTAAGTTCAGGAGTTCCCTTTTGTTCACTACAGTTTGGAGAGTCCCAGAAGGTTTTTGGTTAAGGAGATGAGATAACTAGAACTTGCACTCTGATTGGGTAGATACACATATATATATATGAAACAAAAAACCTCTAAATGTGCATTTAACATGCGGTTTCCCATTGAAATATCCAAAAGAATGTAAATATAGGGAAAATCTGTATTCGTATTGGAAACCAGAGAAAGCAGCCAGCCATATTACATTTTGAGGAAATTTCTACGAAATATGGAGCAAAATATCAAGGGAGGACCTGTCCACAGCTAGCTGCAGGCAAATGAGCAACTTACTTGGAAGGAGTTTAGTGGGATCCCACTTCAGGACCGTGTAAGAGAGGGGGTGCCATGGGACCGAAGGCAGGAAGTCTGGGGACAGTTCCAGGTTCCTGACAGTGCAGAGAGTGAGGACAAGGAGTCTGGAATTGGATTCCAGTCTGGGCATGGGGCCAGGCAAGTTACTCAACTTATTCTACACGTGGCTGGGCAAATTTCTTAACTACATGGTTTCATCATCGGTAAAATGGAGTTAATCTTAATCTCAGGCTACTAGGTTTTGTGTCAAGATTGACTGAGGTGCAGAGCATGTAGAACAGAGCCTGGTCCAGGGGAAGAGCTCAACACATTCCGGGCGGGATCAGCAACACCTGTGCTTCTGGTAGTGTGCTAGACGGGGAACCCTATCTTGGCCTTCATGCCCAAATCCATGGGCAGAAAGACAGTTTCTTGTGAAAGAAATAAAGAGGTAGAAATGACTGAGAAAGCAGCAAGGAGACAAGTCCAGATATTCAAATCATGTATAATTGAAATTTTAAAAGGAAATAGCGCAGAGACAAAAAAGAAAAAAACCAGTCATTGAGTTTAATAAAAACTTTATCTTTTAGATGTAAGTATTCACTGAATACCGGTCATAATCAATTAATTAGTCTCATGGAGATAGCATCTCATGACATTTTTGTATTTTAAGGGTAGAAAACTAAGTCAAAGCAGCAGGAAGGAAGGGAAATCAAGTTGTAAACTGGATTATCTTCTGCAACATTAAATAGCAGGAACTTCACAGAAATGTTGGCAGAGATCTGGAGAAAGATGATTGTGCCTCAGTGTTACAGGAGGAGGCAACAGATAAATCTAGAATATGGAGTTTTTGTCCCTATCCAGTCTCATGAAAAGGCACCTATTATAGATTAGAAGTAATATAAAGGAATAAGCACGTGGATGGCATCTAGTTGGTACAAGCCATCTGGAAAGGATGATTGGCAAAATTTGAGTATAGTCTAGCCACTAGATGACATTACAATTTAATGCTGTATAAAGATGGACATCTGTTTATGGAATAAAAGCATGTTACAAAACAATGTGTACAGTATAATCTTACTTTAATAAACATACATATACATGTATGTGCATAGAAAAAGGTCTGGGAGGTTATAGTCTAGGGTCTTAATAGGAAAATGATATTATTTCCTGTCTTTTACTTATCTGTATTTCCTAATTTTCTACAGTATATATAGACTGCATCTGCAATAATAAAAGTTTATTTTGAATTGAAAACACAATTCTACATTCTCTCAACCTATCTGATACAACCTTGCAGATTAAAAAATATGAAAGTACTCAGAAAGTGTACCACCTATGTGCCCTTCACTAAAAAAATATTCAAAGAATTATTCTCACTGAGTGAAGGGCCTACAAATAATAAAGAACTCAAGAAATGGGACTAAGTAGTATAAAAGAAATGGCATAAAGCACTAAAAGGGAAACATTTATTAGATTAATTGTTTAAAATATGGTTTTACAGTTCATGACAAAGGGAAAAGGTAAGCTTTTTAATGGAAATATCTAAATTCTATGTTATACCAACTAAAATTGAGAGATACAGAGAAGATGGCTTGGAGAAAAAGTACATGGAATTTATCAATTTACATAAGGGGTAGTGTAGGTATTGTATCATTTTCAATGCTGATAGAGAAAACTAGTTGCAAATATATTTTCTCAAAATTTCAGCCCAACCCAGTGTGTGTAAAAATAAGGTATTTAACTTGTATATTACTACTTATTTAAAAAAGATAAGTCCTCAAATGAAGGGTAAGAAACAACAGAAACAAAAATCAGAAAACAGTTAAACGAGGTGATGGAAGAAAGACCCATGTTAGGTATGACAAAAATCATGGAGTGGTTATTCTTCCTATAAGAATCTCTTAAAAGATGTTTCCCAGTCAAATGAGAGGTGAATCAAAATCTGTTAAGTCAGGAATAGAGAACATAAACTATGAAAAGCCTAGACTAAGCATTGAAATCCAGTTAAATATTTAAGTCTATATAATTTTGGTAAATATAGCTATAAAATGAATAATAAAGCTCAAAACAAAATAATTTAACCATTTCTAAAAACTACAACAGTACTTTGGGCTTAAATATTGCTAACTGTATTAATAAAACTAGAAAAAGTGTAAGGAAACAGTATTAATATTCTGATTTTACAAAGAGATACTGACAATTATTAAAATAAAGGTGGGTAAGTTGTCTTTTCTATTTGTTTAACTTCATCAAAGTATAACATACATGCATAAAAGTGTTATATGTTAAGCATAGTGAATTTTCACAAACTGAGTCCAACTTTATAAAAAACACAAGGTGAATATGAAGCCCATGGCTAGGCCCCAGAGGATGCGTCCTGTTCCCTTCCAGTTACTGTCACTCGCCAGAGGTTGTCACTATCTTGACTTTTACTTAACATAAATTGAGTCATATAGTACGCATTCTTCTTACTTTATTGCTCCAGTGAAATGTTGAGAAGTGGTTAAAAAAATGTATATGTATGTATATATATATATACTATAGGTATATTTTAACTGATACTTTTTAATTTTCCCAGTTTTAAGATACAAACGACATATGACATATATAAGTTTAACATGTACATCATGATGATCCATGTATATATTGCAAAACCATTGTCACAATGTTAGTTAACACCTCTATCCACTCACATAATTATATATATATATATACTTTTTTGTGGTGATAACATTTAAGATCTACTCTCTTAAGAACTCTCAAGTATATTATACAGTATCGTTAATTAATTAGAGTCACTATGCTGTACATTAGATTTCCAGAACTTCAGTTCATTTCTGACTGGCATTTTGTTACCCATTGACCAACATCTCTCCATTCTACCTCCCACCCCAAACCTTGGGCAACCACCATTCTCCTCTATTTCTTTTTCTTGCCTAATTGCTCTGGCTAGGACTTCCAGTATTACATTGACTAGGTGTAGTGAGAGTGGATGCTCTTGTCTTGTTCCTGACCTTGGAGGGGAAACTTTCAGCCTTTCACCATTTATAGGCATGTTTTTAAATCAATATTCTTTGTCAGTTAAGGAAGGTCTATTCTTAATTTGCTAAGCGTATTTTTTAGAAATGATGACTAAATACTGAATTTTTTTCCTTCTCTTTTCTCCTTCTTTTAAGTCAAAGGTAAAGACTTAGAGAAAACAAAAGAAAACAGGTTGTATTTCTAAACAGAGAAAATAAGATGCAAAAAAGTTATAATGGCTTGAACCATGTTCTGTTCACCTCTGAACAGCAGATTTAATGAGATAGTTAGTTGCTCAATAAACATCTGCAGAATGATGAATGGGGTTAAACTCCTTCATGGATCAAAAAATAAATTGAAATCGAGGCTTTCAATTGCTTAGGAGAAACACTAAAGTAAATTTTCAGAGAAAGTAAAAGAATAAAGAGATTTGCAAGGATGTGTTAAGAATACATAAACCAAAAGAAAGCTGTGTGAGAGGATTAGTATCAGAAAAAGTAAAATGTTATATAAAATAATTAAAGAAAATACAGTTATCTTTTCTTGATAAAAGGTTCCCTTTATTGTGAAGCTAGCATAGTCACAAACTTTTATGCCCTAAACAACAGCATCTATCTATTATCTATGACAATGGCATCTAAATATCTACATATCAATTTTTAAAGTTATCATAAAAGCACAATTTTAGTGAAAGAAATTTAGTGTCAGTCTTTGACAAATAAGAAAGCATATTAAATAAGGATATAGAAAAATTCATTATATAATTTGTCCTTGTTACTATAAAATTAATTTTGATTTACTTGACAAATGTGTAGAACTTGTGAAAAACACACAAATGGTTAAAGTGTCTTTAAAATGGTCACAGAACATTTAAGAATGTTTCATTAGAGTGACCTAATACAGGGCTGTGGTGGTGGATTCCACTGGCAGGAACAGTTCTGGTGGGTAAGAGAGGAATGGAGAAGAGGACTTTTATTGTCAAGAGAATGGACTGCATAGTTGTTCGCACTTTGTGCTTCCTAAGATCTGTGGTGATGAACGGATAGAAATTCAAACAAATGAAAAACAAATAATCCAAAACTCCTATAGAAAGAAGAAGAAAAGGGAGCAGGGAGTAGGTCTTCAACTGGGAGAAAAACGAATGGTCAAGAGGGGATAGGGGTAGGCTTGTGGGTGATGTAAATTGTGAACAACTCAGATCAGGAGAGGCGACAAAGGTGCTGTTGAGGAGGTGGGGGTGGCCCAGGGGTTCCCGGCTCAGCACAGCCGGTCAGCCAGAGGGTGGGACAGGAGCTGGACTCTAAGCGGGTGGATTAGTTGAAGGTTAGTGCACAGCACAAGAATACTGGCTGACAACATGATCTTTCCCCTATTTCTCCAGGCTGAACTGAGTTCAGGATGCTGGAATTAAATTATAGGGGAGGGGTGAAGGGGAACTTTATACCAAAAACACAAACAAAAGAAAAAAGGAATACGTGATCTGGGCATGCTAAGTCCTCTTCCTTGAATGACAGTGCCTGGGACTGACTAAAGTCCTCTCTCCAACACCTGCCACCTGATCCAAAACCTGTTCCCTAAATTAATATGCCATTTCCTGCCTCTCAAAGAA
Source organism: Manis javanica (assembly GCF_040802235.1). Lineage (NCBI taxonomy): Eukaryota > Metazoa > Chordata > Mammalia > Pholidota > Manidae > Manis > Manis javanica. The sequence goes on from NC_133172.1 coordinate 22,203,991, forward strand.
CTCCAGTTCCAACTCAGCAGTGAGCAAGCGGGAAGCTGTCTTGGTCATCCAACACCAGGGGAAATTCAACCAGCCACCCCGTCCTTCTCACATATGAATAGACAACCAAGGACCACCACGTGTGTGTGTGTGTGTGTGTGTGTGTGTGTGTGTGTGTGTGTGTGTGTGTGTGTGGTGGGGGGCAGATAAAAGGGAAACTAAGGTAAAAAGCAGAACAAAAAATATGTTCTAAAAGCACATTCAGTGACATCAAAGAAGATGTTGCCTTCAAAGAACAAGGAGAGTAGCTAGGGAAAAGGATCACTCAGAAAACAAGAAATGTTTTAGAGATTAAAAACACGACTACCAAAATAAAAGAAGCAATAAAAGGTCTGGAAAGAGGAGGAATTATAAGTTAAGAGATAAGGGAAATAAAGGGTCAATTCCCAAAAGATCTAATCCCCATTATTGGGAGTAGTAGTAGAGAAAAGAGGATGTTGAGACAGAAACAAATGGCCAGGAAACAATAGAAGAAACCTTCCCCATAGAAGAGTAGTCCTTATACTGAAACAGTTCTCTTAAGTTTTCAGAACAGTACTGAAAAAGACGTCACAACTGGATTTATCACCACGGAATTCCAAGGCACTGGGTATATTGTACATAGGACAGGTCTTGTAATGCTACAAACTCTCAGTAACAGTTTGTTACTCTCATTATCATAAAACATTAAAGAAAGAGGAACAAGTCACCTTGTAAGAAAGAGAATTCATGTTTTCAAAGACAATGCTGAATTCAAGGAGGTGATAGTTTCAGCATTTGGCGCGTAAAAAACAATATAATCTGGAATTCCACACTCAGTTGAATTGTCACCTGAACGTGGAGTTTGGTTTAAGGGCTTAAAGAAAGCTTATCTGGTAGGCACCCTTTTAGACTATTAGCTTTACAGAAGTAAGATTCACATATAATCAAAGTTTCCATGTTATTATTATAGTCTGATGAGTTTGGCATATGCGTGATCATGATACAGAACATTTCCATCACTCCAAAATCCTCTCTCCTGCCCCTTTTCAGTCACTCTCCCTCCCTCCACTCCTTTTTCTTTTCTAGATCATACAATGTGAAATTTTTTTATGTGGCTTTTCATTTAGCACACTGCTTTTGAGATTCATCTATATTGTTTAGCATGTAAGTAGCTCATTACTTTTATTTTGTTTACTTACTCACTAGAATAGTGACATTTGGGTTGTTTCTGGGTTTTGGGTATTAAGACTAGAGTTTCTCTCAACATTTGTGCTCGTCTTTGTGCAAATAAATGTTTTCATTTCTCTTGAATAGATACCTAGGAGTGGAATAGCTGCATCATAAAGCGAGTGTGTGCTTAACTTTATAAGAAACTGCCACACTGTTTTCCAAAGTTCCCAGACCATTCTGCATCCCCGTTGCAATGCATGGGGGTTCCAGTTGCTTCACATTTTTGGCAGCCTTTGGTATTTTTTTTCAAGCCATTCTAATAGGTGTGACATGGAATCTCACTGTGGTGTTAATTAGCATTTTCCTAATGAGTCATGATGTTGAGCATCTTTTCACATGCTTAATTGCCATCTGTAGATCTTCTTTTGTGAAATGACTATTAAAATCTTTTGCTCATTTTTATTTTTATGGCATTGTATGGCTTCTTTATATATTCTGGATATGAGTCCTTTCTCAGATACTGTTTTGCAAACATTTTCTCCCTGTCTGTGCCTTGCCTTTTCATTTTCATAATGGTCCCTTTTGAAGAATACGTTTTTAATTATAATGAAATTCAACTTATCATTTTTTTCTTTTCTAGGTCTTCCCTTTTCTGTGTCTTAATTAAGAAGTCTTTGCCTAACCCAGGGTCACTATGACATTATTCTTACAAAATTATGCTTTCTTCCAGAAGCACATAAAATTACTTATATTTAGACCTATATATAATTCATTTTGGGTTCATGTTTGTATCTGGTGTGTGGATGAGATTCCTTTTTTTTTTCATATAGATGTTCAGTTTTTCCAGCACATATGTTGAAAAGACCATTGTCTTCCCATTGGATTATCTTGGTATGTCTCAAAAATCAGTTGCCCATGTTTGGGTGGGTATATTTTTGAACTTTCTATTCCCTTCTCTGAGCAATACTTATATCCTTTCACCAATACAGGATTGACTGCTTCAGTTTTATAGTAAGACTTGATATCAAGCAACATAAACTGTCCAGCTCTGTTCTCTGTTCAAAATTGTTTTAGCTAATCTAGGTCATTTAAATGTCCATATAAATAAATACATATTCACATACATAAATATAAAAGTTTTATTAGTTTCTATAAAATCTCTGTTGGGATTTTAATATGCATTGCAGTGAATCTAGGGATTAATTTAGAGAGAGCTGATAAGTTAACACTGTTGTGTTAACATGGAATTTTATGAACATGGAATTTCTCTTCATCTTCTTTAGATTTTCTTTACCTTTGCACAGTAATATTTTAGTTTTTCATTTACAGGCCTTGCACATGTTATGTTAAATTTTTCCCTTAGTATTTCACATTTTTGATGAAATTGCATTTGATAGTGTTTAAATTTTAATTTTTGAATTGTTTGCTATAAGATTATGGAAATCCAATTTCATTTTTAAAATTTTTGGTATTTAAAAATTTTTTTTATTGAAGTATAGTTGATACACAGTATTATATTGTTTTCAAGTATACAACATAGTGATTTGACAGTTACACACATTATTAAATTCTCAACCCAGCTAGTGTAGTTACTATCTGTCAACACAGAAAGATGTTACAGAATTATTGACTATATTCTCTATGCTGTACTTTCATCCCCATGACTAATTTATTTTATAATTGAGATTTTGTGCCTCTTCATTCCCTTCACCCATTTCACCCACCCACCCCAACCTACCCCCTGGTGACCACCAGTCACTCCTCAGTGTCTACAAGTCTATTGCTGTTTTGTTCATTTTGTTTTGTTTTCAGATTCTGCATATAAGTGAAATCATATACTATTTGTCTCTCTGCCTGGCTTATTTCACTGAGCATAATACCCCCTAGGTCCATCCATGTTGTCACAAATGGCAGGACTTCTTTCTTTATTATGGCTGAATAATATTCCACTGTATATAATTGTTTTATATATTGAAATTGTATGTTGTGACTTTGCTAAATTACTTATTAGTTGTAGCTTTTCATTTGTAAATTCCTTAGGGTTTTCTACAGAGATAATCATATCATCTTCAAAGAAAGAGAGTTATGTTTCTTCTTTTCCAGCAGGTCTGATGCCCCTGCTCCCTCCACCCACATTTTCTTTCCAGCTCTCATTGGCTAGGACCAAGGTCATATTCGACACCCTTGCCTTTTCCTTATCTTAGCAAAAAAAAAGTTCAGTGTTTCATAATTGAGAATTTGAGGAAGTTCTCTTCCATTCTCATTTGCTGAGAGATTTTATTTGTTTTCAACTATAAGTAGGTTTGAAGTTTGTCATTTTTTGCATATATGGAGATCATCATATGATATTTCTTTTTTAGTTTGTTAATGTTGTGAATTACATTGATTTATTTTAAAAATCAGACCAATTTTGCATTTCTGGGATGAATCTCACTTTTTCAGGATCCATTGTATTTTTTGTATATTGCTGGATTCTATTTGCTAAAGCCGTAATTGTATATTTGAGTCTATCTATATGAGAATAATTGGCCTTTGTTTTTCTTTTCTTATGATATTTAAGCACCACCCCCATTTAAAAAATATCTGGATACGTTCTCTAGGACCAGGAGGGACTACATCAAGAAGGGGAAGACAAGGACCTAGGTAACAGTGTCTTTTAGCAGGAAGGCACAGATCTGAAGTCCCAGAATGACAGTTGTGTAGCAGTCCAGGTAAGAAAGAGGTTTTTCTACAGGGGACAGAGCAGAAGGGTCTGGGAGGAATAGTAGGATATGATAGACTAGAAAGTGTGATCAAGAATTAAAAAATAAGATGTGTTAAAAGCAGAAAGTGCCACAAAAAAGAAAAAAATGCAATTATAAACTCTAGGAGAAAAATCAAATTTAAATAAAACAACACAAATACAAACTGCAAGCATGTCATATACATAATATGAACTAAACTCCATTATTTTAAACAACTGATGTAAATAAACAAGATCTCCACTCAATCTTAATCCTAGGCATATTCTTCTCTGAATGGCCCAGGAGTCATGACATTGATGTTCAGAGAAAGAAACAAAACTCTAGCATATTCCATGGCCAGCACTGAATAGTTATAGAGCAAGAATACTGATTAGTGGTTTTCAGGTTCTAATTAGAGTCAACCTAAAGACAAAGTATGGAAGACTGATTGCAGGATGAAAATCTAAATGTAATCTTCTCTGACAATGGAAGAGTTACAAAATAGCTGAGTGAAAGTGGGCTGAGGAGGTGTGGGGGTAAGGTGGAAAGAAGGGTTAGGTCATGATATCCTTACCTTACAAAGGGGGCTCAAGAGACATCATCAAACATGGATGAAACAGAAGTGGAAGTTTTTAGTATATTATTTAAACTTCTAAATGTAACCAATCAAAAAAACCAAGCATTAATATAATGAAAAAATATGGGAGGAGAATAAGGATGATATCTGAATGAGTTAAATTCATATTAAATTCTGACTGGTAATAAAACACAGCCCTTAAGAACACAGATTATATCTTATGTATTGCCAGTGGGAATATAAAATATTGCAGCTGCTGTGGAAAACATTTTGGCAATTCCTCGAAAGGTTAAAGATAGACTTACCATGTGACCCAGCGATTTTACTCCAAAGCATATATCCAAAAGAACAGAAAACATATGTTCACATAAAAATGTGTACACAAATATTTATAGAAGTATTATTCATAGTAGTCCTACTATAGAAACAATCCAAATTCCTACAAACTAATAAATGGATAAAGAAAATAAGGCATATCCATATAATGGAATATAATTCAACCATAAAAAGGAATGAAATTCTGATACATGCTACAGCATGGATGAACTTCCAAAACATCATGTTAAGTGAAAGAAGCTGGACACATTTTGTATGCTTCCATGTATATGACATGTCCAGAATTAGGCCAATCCATAGAGACAGATAAGGGGCTTTGGGAGTGCTGATGGATATGAGGTTTCTTTTTGAGGTAATAGAAATGTTCTGGAATTAGACAGTTGTGATGGTTGCACAAAACTGTGAATGTACTAAAACTCACTGAATTGTATAAATTAAAATGGCAAATTTTAAGTTTTGTGAATTATATCTTAATAAATAGTAATTAAAGAGAATGGCCACCTTGGAACCCAGGTTGAAAAATGTCTCTGGATTTACTCTCTGTATGTCTGGGGGTAGGTTACTCAATTTCCTGTGTCTCAGGCTCTTATCTGTATATTGGGGATAATAATACCTGCCTCATAGATTGTGGTAAGGGTTAAATGACATATTTGTAAGATGCCTGGCATAGATAGCACTCACAAGGGTTGTTACATGAAGATTTTAAAAAATAAATGGGACATGTCTATTAGAAGACCAAAATCTGGATTCTGACAACACCAAATGGTGGTGGGAAAATGGTAGAATCCCTTTGGAAGGCAGTTTGGTAGTTTCTTACAAAACTAAGCATACTCCTAACATACAATCCTTCAGTTGCACACCTTGGTATTTACTGAATTGTGTTCAGTAAAGGAACTGAATTATGTTCACACAAAACCCTGCACATTGCAGCTTTAGTCATAATTGCCAAACCTTGGAGGCAACCGAGAAGGCCTTCGGTAGATGACTAGATAAACTGTAGTAAAACCAGACAATGGAATATTGTTTAGTGCGAAAAAGAAGTGAGCTACCAAGCTATGAAAAGACAGGGAAAAAACTTCAATGCGTATTACTAAGTGAAAGAAGCCAATCTGAAAGAGTCTACATACTGTATTTTTCCAATTATGTGACATTCTGGAAAGGGCAAACCTACGGAGACAGAAAAAAGATCAGTGGCTGCCAGGGATTGGGGAAAGAAAGGGTGAAAAGGAGGAGTGGAGAAGATTCTCAGGGTAGGCAAAGGACTCTGTCTAATGCCGTGATGATAATACATGTCGCTGTACACTTGTCCAGTCCATGGCACACACGCCAAGAGTGAGCCATGATGTAAACAGTGGACTTTGGGTGATGATGGTAACAGACAGACTACTGTGCTGGGGGATGCTGATAACAGAGAGGCTATGCAAGTGGCGGGGCAGAGGGTATGGTGGGAAATATCTCTACCTTTCCCTCAGTTTTGCTCTGAACCTAAAACTGCTCTAAAGCATGAAGTCACAATAAAAAAATTAAAAAATGGGTATAAGGAGTCGCAGAGTGATGTGAATTACAATTCAAAACAAATGATGTACACCTGAAACTAATAAGATATGTCAATTATACGTAAAAACACAAACAAAGAAAAACCTGAAACAAAAACCAAGGAAAAAAAACAACCCCAAAACAAATGAGCAACTGTCATTGTTAGTTATACAAAATTACAAAGTACTAAATTATAGGAATAGAGAGAAATGAACAAAAGCCCAATGAAATGATGGAATCTAATGCATGTATTTCGGCCCTTGACCCACCGAGGAAACCAAAGAATCTCTAAGTCTGTACTTTGAGACCCACACCAATGCCTTGACCTTTACAGGGGAGTCCCCTCTCTTCCCACTGAACACAAATTAGGCCATCAAAATGTCAGTAGACTCAAAAAGTAGACATGTACAAGTTACATTCTTTGACCGTTTTAGAATAGGATTGGATACTGATAGAAAAATGTCCTCTTTACCTAACCATTTAGAAATTAAAACAGTAATACTTGTCATTAGATACCAAACTAAACCAAATCAAACCCTTGGGCTGAAGATAAAATCAAAGTGAAATTCCAAAATACTGTACTTAGCATTATACAGAAAGAAAATTCATATTCTTTGCTCTAAGAATCAAACAAAACAAGAAGGAAAACAAATTAAGGATTCAACTAAAAAACTTGATTAAAAAGCAACAACTTAAACCCAAGCAAAATAGAAAATAGCAGTAATAATAACAAAAGCTGAAATTTGAAGAATTATGAACCAAAATAATTGAGGCATAAAATAAAATTAAAAGCTGGGTCGAAATACAGTAACAATAGGTAAACTTCTAGAAAGCCTAAATAAATGAAAAAATACTAAAGCAGAGTATTAACAAGGAGAAGGTGAAAGAACCACAAATGCAGAGAACTGAAAGACTTAAATCATTTTGTAAAACTCTGATATAAAAACTTTGACAACATGGATGAAATGGATAATCTTACAGGGAAATAATGAAGATTTATGGTGATGAAAAAGAAAAGCCAAAGAGACAAATAATTGTAGTACAAGTTGAAAGCTTTGTCAAAGAACCACCTTCATATAGTTGTGGGCCTAGTCACCAGCCACCCCCACACCGCTCTTTTCAACCTTTAAAGAACATCTGTGAATTCAAGAGTATTCTTGTCAACACAATGAAAATTAATATATGTGTAAAAAGCAACAGCTGGTATTGCTCTTAATAGCAAAACAAAACATTTACAATAAAATGAGCAACAATATCACAACTACTATTTAATATTTACCAAAACTTACAATGTTGCTTCTGGATTTTCTCTGCAACATAGACACAGAGGTATCCTTCCTTAACATGAGTAACAAACATGTCTATCTCAGCTAGCGGCATCATGTGAGATCGTAAAAAAACTCTTTAAAATCAGTATTACTATCAGTATGTGATCAATCATTGCTATTTTTGAATATAATTCTGGAACTGCAACATAGTGTATTAGATAGGAAAATGACATGAGAATAAAGGTTGAGAAAGTAGAAGTATGCATCACTATTTGCAGATGACATGATAATGTACTTGAGAAACCTAAGAGAATCATTTAAAAAACTGCGATCATCTAGCACTTGATTAAAGAAATATTTGTTGAGTACGTACTTCATGCCTGGCTCTGAAGAGACAGTGATGAGCAGGAGACAGTCCCTGACCTCATGGAGGATGTAGTCCAGCTGGGGAGATGGATAATAGCACATTAAAAACAACAGGTGCATAATAGAATGTAAGGTATGGAGGGAAACTACAAAGATAACCCACCCAACCTGGACGGAAATGCTCTACTAGGCAAGGAGGGCAGGAAAGGCTGCTCCCCTACATTACTTTCAACAGTAACACAATGCCAGTCAGAACCCTGATGTAATTCTTCCCTTACCCCCTGTCTCCTCTCACTTCCTTTTTTGAAATTGACACAATTATCTTAAAGTTTATCTGGAAAAAATAAGTGAAGAATAAAACCAAAATTTCCACCAAACACTAATGGGGATAGGAGGGAAGTGATATGAAGTATTATGTTAACATATTTTGTAAATTATATTATTAAGTGACAAATATCAACATGGTGTCGGTACTTTTTCCAGAAATACAAAGTGAAATTGAATGAGGTCCAAGTTTACAAATGAGCTGAGTGTGTAAAAATGTTGGTGTCTTAGCCATAGCAGGTGTAACGTATTCTATTTCATTTCAGCAGGCCTAAAAAGTTAATGCATATTAAAGCTTTTCATTTATTCACATATTTCATTTTAAGTACAATTGGCAATTTCATATTTCTCAGGTATTGCACTTAATGAATCCAGTGATCAAATCCTTAAATGAGCAACATAAAGCTCTTTGAATTTAAATACAAGTTTCAGAGGGCATGAACACATTTTTAAGAAGCATGTTCTCAGAAAAACATGTAATTCTCATGGACACTGTTATGTACTAGGGTAAAATTTGGTGACATGCTTAATAGTACATGTAGAAATCTCAAAATTGATTTAAAAACTCTGATTAAACAATCACAGAAAAATTCTGATGATTCTTATAAAAATAAATCCATGCTGCAGTGTCAGCATGTATTGACAGACAACAGAATTTTGAAGGAACCCTTAGGGCTTTAGGGTTTCTTTGACTAAAATAATTGAATGAAAAGTACTCTGAGCTATGCCTTGTGGGAGAAGTATATAAGTGATTTTTATGGATAAGACTGATAGATTTGACTACCTAAATTTTTTAGAAATATATAGCAAATTATGCTTAAAACATAAATGGCAAATCATGAAAAAAAATGTTTTCACAATAAACAATATAATACATTTCTCTGTAAGGATTTTAAATCAGTAAGAAACAATACTGTTATAAAAATGGCCCAAGGGCATAAACAAGTTGCACTGAATCATCTTCAGTTCTTTCTTGTATTTGCTCTGGTTAATTAAATGTTTAAAAACAGAGTATTAGCAATATTGACTGGCAGTCTGTCTATATTCTGTGCTATTTTTCTAAATTTGTGTTAATTATTTCTTCACATTGATATAGGAAAGTTCTTTGTCAGATGCTGATGAATCTTCAGAATTTGTCATTTAAAAAATTCAGTTCATGGTGTCATTTGCTGTACAGAAATTTTTGTTGTTAAAATTATTATTTTATGATCTACTAATTTTAATTACATTTGCTTTTCTATGTTAAATTTACTTACAATGTACATTCATTACTTTTATTTGGAAAAAAATAATATTTTTTATTCTTGTTTTATTCCATTATCCAGAATTATAGAGCTGTGTTAATATGGCAAATAGAGCAAATAAGAGAAAATGGTATGATGTTGATAATTTAACTTTTTCTGTTTGAAGTAAATATAGAGCACAATGGCGTATAATAAAATATAAAATAACAACAGAAAGATCACTAAGAGGTAAAACTCATGGGACAACATCAAAACTGAATTTTGGAAAATTCATAATCTATACACTTTATTATTAAATCTAAAATGGCAAATGTAAAAGAAATAAGTATAAAATGCAAGATATTAGAAAAGAAGTAACAAATTTAGAGTACAAAAGAACAAGAAAGGATATAGTAAAGATAAAAAACTTTAATATATATTAGCCACTTATATAAATTGATATTTGATATTTATTTAATTTTAAAACTTTACACATATGACATATACATATATGATATATATATGTAATGTTACATATTACATATGTAAAAGCTTTTCTATATATACTTAGAAAATAAGTAAAGAATGTAAATAGACCAAAGTCAATATTACTATATTGCTAAGTATTTGTTTTAAACATTAAATTACCCAAAATAAAGGAAAATATTTCAGGAGCAAAAAGAAATAAATACCAAGACTAATGCATAAATCTAAGTACTGCTTCTTAAAACTATAGACAATTTATGATCTATTTAGCAAGAATATGAGGAGAAAATTCTCCCTCGAATATATAAAACAAATTATGAGGAAAATAAGAGAAATCAAATCCTTTAAAAATATTATTTTTATAGTAAATGTGAGAGAAGGTGTATATGAATTGTTTTTGAAGGAAAAAAAAACTGTACTACCAAAACAATCCAGGGCTGTAGAACTCTTGCCCAAATAAATAAGGTAGAAATGTTTAAAAGTTACCAAAAGTTTACTTTTAAGCAAAGAGAAAACATAAGATGCTTTATCAAGAAGTGTATTTTTTTTTTATCAAACCAGTTTTAGAGCATAGTGACCCCTAGAAACACTACCCAGTTAATTTTAGGAAGCTTTGGTTAATTCTAATGTTATAGCCAGGGAAAGATAGTTCAAAAGAGGGAAATTCACTTTTGAATATAATATGAAAAAATAAAATATGATGAAAAAACCTGGCAGGAGAAGAAAAGAACAATAGTCTCAGACTAAATAAGGTTTTTTTCCTCATTAAGGGATTCAGGAAAATTAATATATTTAAATGTATTAATAAATCAGAGAGAAAATTTGCACATGTCTTACAGAAATGGTTTATAATAAAATTCAGCATCTATTTCTAAGAAACCAGATCCAAAACCTAATACCTATTAGTATGATAGAAATTAAGCCTTCTGTATCAAGGAAGATGCTTTCACTTCCAAGCCAACAGCTGAATCACACTTTAGAATGAAAAACTAGAAGTATTTCTATTTAAATAAGGAAGTATTCTCACATTCCCTGCCATGTAACTTGGCTCTATAATTCTGGCCAATGGAATAAAACAAGAATAAAAAATAAGGGACATGGCTACCTGAGAGTAGATGACATAGTTACTGTCATTCACATGTGATAGAATTGTTTACCTGGAGAACCCAAGGGAATAAGCTGAAAAATTATTATGTTCTTAAGTGAGTTCAGTAATACAGTTTGGTCAGAAAAAAACAAATAGATGTAAAGTTACAATTTTTCTACATGTCAGTGACATAATGATAGTTAAAAAAAACCCATTCACAATAACAATGAAAATGTAAAATATCTAGTCTGAAGTTCACAAAATATGTGTTGAATTGTGATAAGGAGTGTAAATGGAAAAATGTGTCATGTTTCTGAATTAAAATTGAAAAGAAGTAAAATTATCTATTCTCTCTGTAGTATTTAGATGTCCGATGGGGTCCAAATCAAAATTCCAGTGGGACTTTGGAGGGGATAGTGCTCTATAAAATTATTCTAAATTTCACTTGGAACTTTAGAATTGCCAAGAGCATTTTGAAAAAAAAAAAATAGAGGAACGAAGTGGGGTTTTTGCTACTGAGTAAACAGTGTGCAATTACGTTGTGTAGCTTTATATACATTCCAGCAGTGTGGTTTAATTGCAAAAATAGACAGATAAATCAATGAAACAGTACAAAAGAGAGCAGGAGAAGGCCCATGTAAATACGAATTTCGTATAAGATAAAAGTGTCATTTCAAATCAGTGGGGCAAAGAAGAATTCAGTAAATCAAATTGGGTCAATTTGCTGACCATGTGAAAAAAAAAAAGAACTTTACAGCACAACATGCACTAACAAATTCCAGATTGATAAAATATTTAAATATGAAATTTGAAACTGTAGAGAGATTTGAAGTGAAATACATGAATATTTATCTGATGTCATGGTGTGAAAGCACTTTCTAAAAGTATATGTAAAGTCATGATCCATAAAATAAAAAAAAAATCTGATAGATTTAGCTACTACAAAATAATGAAAGTTTTTATGTCAAAATAATCATAAAACTAAATGTAAGACCATAAACTGGGGGAAACCATTTTTGCAACAAAAGGGTTTATATCCTTCTTATATGAGTGCTGACAAATCAATAATTAAATGACAAACATACTAGAGAAAAGGGGCAAAGAAAATTAGGAGAAAATCTTATAATGATGGATCACAGTTGCCAATGAATGAAAAAGAGAAATTCAACCTCACTAGAAATTAAGGCATTACTATGAAAAGGAATAATATATTTAATGCATTTAGCTCAGTACTAGGAACACAGAAATTTCTTGATAAGTACTCTTTGTAAATGTGGATGATGATGGAAATGATGATGATGGAGATATATGATGATATTTCCTTTAAATGATAATAATACAAGCATATGGAGTAGTGGTATAGATTATTTTGTTGGGAAAACATAAACTAATGTATTTCTAAAGTGTGATTTTGCAATGCATAACCAAAGTGGCTGAAAAATCAAATTTATTTTGTTAGATTATTCTCATTCATATATTTATTCTAATGGCATCTAATGAAATCCACTTCAAGCATTTATTTCCAGAATGTCCATCATGGTATTTATTATAATAGTTCGCATAAAATTGGGTAAAATAGAAGATTGAAGTCCAGGGCAGCTACATGGTAGAAAATTATGGGGTGATTAACAGTGGTTAATAGTGACACTGTAGAAAACAATCAACTGACATGAACTCAGTCACAGTATATTAGGTGAAAATGGATATTACAGTTAAAGCATATGTGTATATACCCAGAGGAAACCTGCTTATATGTTTCAAAGTTATGAGTGTTTATGTCTGAATGGAAGGATTATGGGTGATTTTGATTTTCTTCTGTGTGTGTGTGTGTGTGTGTGTGTGTGTACGTGTGTGTGTGTGTGTTTCTTCATTTTCTGTAATGAGGAGGTAGTAATATTGTAAGCAGGAAGATAAAAACCACACTGTTAAATATAACTTTTCAATTTTCAAAAGAAGATTCCTGAGAATTTGAAAGCCGATGGGGCAAGCATTTGAAATTTACTGTGCAATCCCCCATGGACCTCCTCCCCGTTTCCCCGTCACAATCCTTCATCAGCAGAGGTGATGCAAGCGGCTCCTTGGGAACAGTGGCAGGAGCCATGTCTGCCAGGTGCTGATGGGGGTTTAATCAGTCTGGGACACGTGACGTGCTGTGTGGGGGAGGAGCCCCATGAATCCCTCTTGCGTGTAGCTGTATAAACACAGAGGCAGTTCCCTAAATGCTATCTGATAGATCAGGAGTTAAATGCAGACCCACAGACTAGAGCTGGGAACTCTCGGGGGTCATCTGGTCCAGCTCCCCACATCTATGAGAGCCTTTGTTGTGATTCAAAGTTTGTGCTACCCTCCACAGCTGGCAGACCAACCTTTCCTACTATCCCCTTGATCTGCTCTTGGATAGGAGCCATGGAGTCCAACACAGCCTTTTCTGCACAGTTATTGCTACTTCAGAGGGCAAGGAAGGTACATGGAGATATTTGAAGGGTATAGATTCTTTTTTAAAGCTGTCCAGAGAGTTGGCACCCAAGACAGGTGCCTGCAGGGTGCATACATGTGTTTTGGTTAAAAGGGCGAGGAAATCCCTGGAAGGTGCCACCTGGACACCAGTGCATTTTTGCCTCTACTTCTCTTAGTTTAGGTCAACAGTGAGCAACTATGCCAGGCTGTGTGGTAGGATTGGGCACACCCAGCCCCTGAGTCCTGGCTCTGGTCATGCCCTGCTCCATTCTCTGGCTAAGAGCCTTCAGTGACTTCTTTTGCTTCTAAGATAAAAGTCCTACAAAGCCCCTCATAATTCACTTGGGCTTGTCTCTCCTGCAGCTCTCTAATTCTTCCTCCATTCTCTGCCTCCACACAAACAATTAGTTTTTAACTTCTTTGACACCCACTCATACTTCCTTCAGGAAGTTTTCCTTGATTTCTTAAGACTTGATAGGTCTCCTTGCCATGTTATAGCACTTCGCTCTTGGCCTAAACCCCAAGGTTTTGCTCGGTAATTTCTCATTTAGTTGTCTCTCTCTTAATTGACTCAATCCTGGGATGGTTTGTCTGTCTTGGTGGGTACCTTGGGTGGCTCAAGGCTTATTGTAGGTGTGCAGTTTATTGGGAAATGGATAGAATGGTTGAACTTAAAATGAGGAAGACAACACCCTCTCTTTGTAAGAAGTTTATACGGGAGAAGCATTCACAGGATGACCTTGAGTAGATGTGCTTTCAAGGGACAGTCAGGAGAGGTGAGATGGTCTGAGTACGGGTGATTCTGGGTCATTTTGAGAGAGAAGTTGCCTAGGGAGCAGGCTCCCGGAGGGATGACCAGAGATTGTTCTGCTAGCGGAGGCTTCGTGTGGAAGGGCTGGGAGTGAGTTCTGGAATGTGCGGCTACCTTTTCAGACTGAGCTGGCGATTGCGGAGCCCCTGCGGCATGTCCATCCCTGGGCACAGCGAAGCCTCGGTAGGGCCCCTGCCCGACCCACCCCTGCATCTTTGGTGCACCAGTGATCTTTTATGGCCTCTGACAATCAGGCAGGCGTGAGGATCAGGCTGAACTTGGGCAGCCGGGGAGGGCGGGATGGGCCGGCCTTGCCCACCAGCAGCACCATATGTCCACGCCTTAGCCTATTCCAGTCATGTCCCTGGGCTGCCCAGCTGTCACTGTCATAATCAACGCAGCCACGGCTGAGGGAAGTGTGGTCATAGGGACCCTCTGGTCTCCTTAGAACTTTACTACCGCTGTTACAGCTTATCAGGACACAGCCTGCCTTCTGTTGGTTTCTTGAAAACGGCTCTAATTCCCATCCATCATGGGGGCAAGCCAGCTGCTGCAGGGGCAGCTGTCGTGGAGGGGGCTCTGCGTGCTCCCTGACATGCTGGCCCTGGCCTTGGGGAAGTGGCAGCTCCAAGCCAAGTGCCTTTCTTGGGGCAGCATCTGGGCCATGTCTTTTTCTTTTACCAGGGGGCTGCTTTACATTTGTGCTGTGGCCTCAACCTACCTGCCTATTGCCTTGTACTTCCTGGGTCCCAAGTGATGGGGCACTGAACAGGCCAAGGCAATCGGCTAGTAAAGGCTTTATTTAGATTTTAAAATGTCATTCTTTTCCATATTATAAAAGGAATATACAATGATAATTTCAATAAAAATGGGTAACAGCTATTGGCTCTTTACTATGGCATTATACTTAAAACTTTACAAGGGCCTTCTAATTTATTACTCAGAACAACACCAGATAGGCATATGATTTCCATTATTCAGGCAAGGAACCCTGTCCAAACAGGTTATGTAATTTGCCAGTATCACACAGGTAACAAATAGGGGCTGTGATTTATGACTATAAAAGTATTTTAGGAAATTTGGAAAATAAAAAGGCTGGAAAAAAGTCACCAGTGATTTCACTTTACAAACACAACTCATTATAATCTTGATGTATTTCCCTTCATGATTTTTCTATTATTTTTCCATAATTATGATTCCATTGTATAATTGATTTTGTCTTATACTTTTAGAATTAATATTATCACAGAAACATTTCCTCATGATTGTTATAATATCAATTTTGTTTTGTTTACTATCCTTTACTACTCCCTTTTTGTTGCTTATCAGGTTACATCTAATTTCTCCCTAGTGTAAGCAACAGAGTGACATTGTGTGTGTCTGTGTGGGTGTGTGCTACTTAGTATATACTTAGCCTCTTGTTAAAGTTTGTGCCTTCAGTATCTAATTTATTCCTGATGTGAACCTTGAGGTAAGGAAATATTAACTCTTCCATCTTACAGAAACTAAGGTTTAGAATTAAATCAATCAGCCAAGGTTGCACAGCCAGCAAAGGGCAATGCCAGAATTCAAACTGGTGTCAGCTTGACAAAGGTGATGCTTTTGGCCATTAGTCTAGACTTTGACTATAAAAGCTTTTTCCATATTATATTTTTATGGATTTTTTTGGATATACTACAATAAGTGGAATTATTGAGTCAAGGGGGTAACTATTTTTTTAAATGAGAGGAATTCACCTTCCATTCCTGCTAAGCTTTTTTCTTGCCATCGTTGAGTATTATCATTGAATCTGTTGGTAAGGTTAACTACCCCCAATTTTTAATGGCTTGTGTCAACCCAAGTTCCTTCTCTTTTTTTTATTAAAGTATCATTGATATACAATCTTATGCTGGTTTCAAATATACAACACAGTGGTTCAGCAGTTACCCATAATATTAAGTCCTCACCCCCTCTAGTGCAGTCACTATCAACGTCGTAAGATGTTCCAGAATCATTAACTGTATTCTCATGCCACACTACCACCCCTAAGAGCAACTTATATTGTGGTTGCAAATTATTGTGCTCCTTTATCCCCTTCAAACCCTTCCCCCGTCCCCCACACCAAGTTACTTCTTGCTCATTCTCCATATCTGTCCTTTGTTGGCTGGGCCCTGCTCCAGGTATCTCACTCTGGGTTGAGCACTCACCATCTGGAGTGCTGCTTGGTCACTGTTGCAGATGGAAAGACACTCTGGGCGTCTCCTGCTGGCAGCTAAGCAATCTGGGCTCAAAGTGACAAGTCTCCCCACTGCTCACACTCGTAGGCTGAAACTAGTCACATGGCCCCACCGCACAAAGCCAGGAAGTGCAGTCCTTTATGTGTCCTTAAGGGAGAGAGGACTAGAAATATCTGGGAGGCCCTAATGACTAACACAGTCATAAAAGTTGCTCACTTGATCATTGAAAAAAGTCATATATTGTTGCTTTGACATTATTTTTCTTGGCAAGTCTTCATATTTCTTCATATTTCCTTGGCTGGTTGAGCCTTCTCTTTTGTAACTTGTTTATCCTGTTCTTAGCCCATTTATCTGTGATATCTTAATGCTTTTCACAAATGGTTTCCTGATGTGGTGATGTCCCTGATTGGGTCTTTGATGAGTGAAAACACATGGGGTCTCAGAAGCCAGTTTCCCTCAGATAATTTTTAAACCGATGTATGTAAATTATCCTATTAATTTACTTCTGTTTTCCCAAAGAAGTGGCCCAAAACTTATGTTAATTTCAGGTTAAGAGTTAAATTAAAATTCAATTTTTCAGTTAATCCATGTAAACTGAGGGCATTTCCTGAGTTTCAAGTTTTTTTACCATCTGGGTTTCAAAACCTGGTGTCTTCTTGTACTCCTTCCTCAGCACGGCCCCATACATCTCACTGGGCACCTCGTCCCAAGTGTCCATTCTACAGCTATATTCATCACTGAATCCACTTTCCCTTCCCCACTTCTCCCCCACTGTCTCCAGGTTAGTGGGGGCACCCGGACAACTGAAACAGTTTCCTAACTGGTATTTCAGATGCTGGACTAGAAGGAGAGGACGTTCTAATGATACCATCCTTTCCTTTGAAATTCTTCAGTGGATCTCCTTGCCCAGTGGGACCCATTTACCATGGTCAGATACAGCAGATTTTTTGGATGGGACACAAAGGAAAAATTTTTATAAATATAAGTACATTTTCATGTGTATTAGAAAGGCAGTTACCTAGCTTAGTAAACTTGTACATTGTTAGATATTACTGCTTATGATGAGGCTATGAGTAAAAATGAGTAAAATTTAAAACTTTAAAGGAAACTATTAAGTTTTAAAATAATAGAGACCACATGGATTTGACCACGATAATGGGATAGTGTAAAATGAGAGAAGTTTGGGAAAAACAGCTCGATTATCTAACATCCAACCTTTAATTGTGTCCGTGAACCAGCCCCAACCTAGCTTTCTAGCCTTTGCCCATTTCCACACACCCTTTCGTGGTGCTACAATACACAAATGCTGGCCATCCCTCAAGGCTCCTCAACCATAATGACTTCCTCTTTTGTTTCTGGCAAAGGTAGAGTTCTTCTATGTCCTTTTTTTGGTTCTGGCTTACTTTTTACCTTAATTGGAATAATCGTTCAATGTCATACTCTTCCTTCTAAACATTTTTAAAAAGTACAGCCTGGGCTTTCTTTCAGTGGCCAGCTTTAGCTTACAGAAGGTGTTTTACTACTTAGAAAGTTTCTTTGTATTTATGACCTAATGGCTCCACTAACAGCCCCTTGAGCTAAGCATCTCCATTTTACAGGTGATTTAACCAAGGCTCAGACATTTCAAATGCCATTCAGCTAGTCATTGGAGGGATTAAAACTCAGGAATATGGCCTATCGCCATGCTTCCTCCACTCTATAGCATGGTACTCCTGCTTCCCCAGAAGGCCCCTCATGGTGCTTGCATATAATAGATGCTCAGTAAAGGTTTGTGGAATGAATGAACCACTAGAACATTTCTTATTTCTGACTCTTGTTCACTTTACACATGATGACACTCTTATTGCAAACTAATTTTTGAGACAGCCTACATACTGAGGACTGGTGACTCCTAGGCTGTTTCTTAAAGACTGAAAATCTATGCATTTCTGTTATCCTATCCAGAGAACCTTGTGTTACTACTGAGCAGTGATGTGCTCTCCTCCTCCCCAAGTACTTGTTGGAGAGTGTCTCTCTGGAGACCAAGGCATCTCTGTCAAAGTAAGTATGGCTTGACTAGAGAGTCAGCTGGGAGCAGAACAATGCTTTGGAGTTAGTATTCTGACCTGGGGTTTGAGAACCCCTTGAATAGGTTCAACCATGTCCTCAGAGATACCCCGGAGCACATTTTATGTTATGTGGAAGATAGAATATTAAAGAATTAACTAATGTTTTTCTATGTGAATAGTATTACTACTTATGCCTTCCAAACCAAAAAGAGGCATGAATTTTAAATGCTTAAAATCAATGAATTAGGGCACACTCTTACCTGGCAGTGATGATGTACTAGAGAGAGCAGAGAATGTAACTGAGCTGGATCATGCACGGGGCTTTGCTGCTCATTCCTATGAGCTCTTGCATAAGTAACCCAGCTGGATGGGCATGGCCTGATAAAGGGAGGAAGGGAACTATATGCCCCAGAACCTAGGCAGCATGTACCCACAAGGACTGTTTTGATAGAAGAGCGTTTTTCCAATATTGGAGCCCTCTCCCAGGCATGCCTGAATGCCTCTTCTTGACAAAGGCCCCAGGAGATGGAAAAAAGTGAGTTGACGTGCCAGAATTTTCATGGAAAGTGGTGATAGAAAGGATTAAAAATTTCAGAGAAGTGGGCATGCTTAGTGCATGTACTGTGAAGGACCAATAAATTCTAGAGGGGACTATGTTCCATGGGAACACCCAGAAGGCATCCAATTTTCCAAAGCCATCAGAAAGGTGCTGGTGGGAAGGGCACCAGCACCAGTAAGAAGCTGAGTGGTGGCACATATGTGTTGGCCAGGGCTGACTTTAGGGAAGCATTATAGAACTAGGCTCATTGATAGCAATGGGGATGATAGGAACCATCAAAACAAGAGACCAGATGGCCATGTTTAACCACCAGGAGCCAGGTAGATGTAATTATCTTAATGAGTTGCCACAATGGTGGGGCAGGCCAATCTGGCTTGAGATACGGAGATGATTAATAGATCAGAGCTGTGCCTGGGAGCAGTCAACATAGGTACTACTCAGTAGTACTACTCAGTTTCTCTTGGTTTCAAAGGAAATCAAGAATGGTTGTTCAAGAGGCAGTCAGAATTACCTCAAATAAAATGACAGTTTTTGGACCTGAGCTATGTTTTGGACCTCCAACCCTTGGACTGACTAGAGAAAAGGCCATACTCCCAGGAGGAAAAACCTTGTAGCACATCAGCAATATATATGGTTGTGAATCGCCAGGCCTACCTCAAAGTGCCTTAGCCATGTACCTGAGTAACTCTGTCCTGGGAAAAGGGGAGTAGCCAAACACTTGGAGTGCTGGACACAGGGTCGGAGGCGCCGTTGGTATTTGGAGGCTCATGACCTTTCTATATGTGTTGCGATGTATGGGACTAGGTAATAAATGGAGCCCAGGTCAAGGACCACTCACTAGGTGGTTATTTGCCTGATCATTAAATGTATAATCAGAATAGACATACTTGGCATTTGGCCCAACTCCCAGGACTGTAGAGTAAGAGCTATCAAACTGGGGAAGACCAAGGAAGGCTCTGAAACTGGCCCTTACTGTCAAGACAGTAAAAACAGTATTTTTTGGGGATGAAGGAGATGGTGAAAATTAGTTCCACTTTTAAAGATCTAAAGGATGTTGTAGGTTATACCATGTAAAGGATATGTGTCATAGCATCATTTAATTCAACAGTATAGTCCTGTTAAAACCAGATGGATCCTGAAAAATGACGGTGACCACCACACACTCAACCGTGTAGTAATTCTGATCACAGCTGCCATGCCAGATGTAGTATCTCTGCTAGAACATATCAGCGTGGCCTCAAGTTCATAGTTTGCAGCGCTGATCTGGCAAATGTGTTCTTTTCCATCCATATCACAAGTGATCAGAAATAGTTTGCATTCACATGGAACAGACAACAGCATACATTTGGAGCTTTTCCCCAGGGCTGGGTTAGTTTTCTCCTTCTCTGTCACTATGGCCCAAATTAATCTGCCCCATGTGGACACCCAGCAGAACATCACATTGGCTCATTATATTGAGAACAAACAAATTGGAACAAATAATCAAGATGTATCTAGCAT
The DNA here is from genome assembly GCF_040802235.1 of Manis javanica. Lineage (NCBI taxonomy): Eukaryota > Metazoa > Chordata > Mammalia > Pholidota > Manidae > Manis > Manis javanica. Next base: position 22,224,678 of record NC_133172.1, read on the forward strand.
ATTGGAGGCCTTGCTAAGACATATGTGTTCCAGAGATTGGGAAGTAAACCCTCTGAAGATTTGACACATCAGTAAAAATTTTAGATGTTCAGTGTTCAGAGGAAGGTCCATCCAAACAACATTCCATAAACTATAGGAGAAGTTGTTGCATCTTGTATCTCTCACCATGAAAAGGAAGCACAATGTTTGATAGATTCTTTGGGTTCTGTAAGCAGAAAAATCTGTATATGAGAGTATTGCTCTGACCCGGGTACCCGGCAACATGAAAGGCTGTCAGATTTGAATGGAACCTAGAACAAGAAGGACTTTACAACAGGTCCTGGCTGCAATGCAATCAGCCCTCCCATTTGGGCTGTAAAACCCAGCCAACCCAATGATATTAGAGATACATTCTAGTGTTCAGAAAACATGCCATGTGGAGTTTATGGCAAACTCCAGTGAGAGAATCACAAGTGTCCCCTAACGTCCTGGGTCAAGGAATTGCCTTCTAACAGGAGAATTATACACCATTTGAAATACAACTCCTGACTGCTGTGGGCCCAGGTAGAGATGAAGCACTTGTCCATGGGCACCAGTGACCCTGTGCCCAGAACTGCCCACTGTGAGCTCATCTACTGGACTCACCAACTCATAACACAAGTCATGGCTGGAAACAAACCATCATCAGGTGGAAATGCCACACTTGGGGTCAAGTCTGAATAGGACCGGAGGGCATCAGTACTTTTGCATGAGCTGGTAGTCCAGATCCACATGTCATCCTCCGCTGTTGTACTAATACCTCTCCCTCTCATGGCTCCTCCGGCCTCACTGGGCACCTCTAATGAATGGCTTCCTTACCTCCTAGGAGTGCATCTGGCAGGCAGCTGATGGATAAAAAATGCCCAAGATTGGTGTATGGGAAGGTTGGCTCTGCATGAGCCTACGTGCTGAAAATAAAAGGCAACCATACTACACTGCCCCTCAGGGATGGCCTTGAGAGCTAGTGATAAGAGATCATCCTCTCCAAGGGCAGAGCTTCAGGCAATGCTGGTCACCCACCTTGTGTTGAAAGAGACATTGCCTAAGGTTGGGGTATATGTGATCTCATGGCCAAATGGTGAACGGTTTGGCTGGCTGGTCAGGTCCTAGAAGTAACAGGAGTGGATGATTGGGAATGAGAGATCCAGGGTGGAGTGATGTGGATGGGCACAAAACGGGAAGATCTTTGTATTGTATGTTAATACTCAAGGGAAAACTTTTATCACAATAGAGGCACAATGATCAGGTAGATAAAGTGACTCAACCAGCTGATCCTAGCCCCCTGCTACCATCAACTACTCTAGTGCTAGATAGAACATGAGCCAAGTGGCCATGGTGGCAGGGATGGTGGTCACGTATGGGCCCAACAGCAGGGAATCCCACTTACCAAGGCCTATCTAGCTGCTCTTGTCATTGAATGTCCCACTTGCCAGCAACAGGGACTGGTGCTGATATGGCAATATCTCTCAAGAAAAATCCACCTGGATACTTGTTGGCAAGTTGATTAGACTGGGGCCTTTTCCCTCTTAAAGTACTGGTGATTTATTCAAGCATGAATAGGTTCATATTCCAGGTATGGGTTTGCTTACTGCCCCCAGAACCTCAGCCTCAGCCACCATCTGAGTGCTTACAGAGTGTTACATCCACTGGAACAGGATCCCATATAATCTCATATTCGACCAGGAGGCCCATCTTATAGCAAAGGAAGTGTGGGATTGGGCCATGCTGGTGGGACCCACTGGTCATGTCATAAGCTGTCCCATTCAGAAGGTGCTGGCGCAATAGAGTATTGAAATGTCCTGTAAGAGGCACAGCCAGCTCAGAAGTGACAATTTATGAGCATGCAGCACCAACCATCCCCCAAGAATGAGAAATACATGTTGATTTAAAGATGTTTATTTGATGTATTGTCACCATGTATGATTATATTTACTCCACAGGTTAAAACACGGATCTGGACCTAGGAAGCAGGAGCGTCCTACTTACCATCACTCCCATTAACCCACTTGGGCAATCTGCCCTCCTGAACCCACGGCTTGGGGTTCTGCAGGGTTAGAGGTCCTGACACCCAAAGAGGAAAGATTTCTGCCAACAGACAGAGCAAGAATAAGCCATAAGTGCTTCCTGAACACTTTGGCCTCCCTGTGCCAAATGACCAGCAGGCAAGGAGGAGAGCTAATTTTCCAGCAACGGATGAGGGGGTTGGATACTATCATGTGCTCCCCTTCAATGGAGAATGGCTTCGTCACCTCCTAAGAGGGCATCTGGCGGGCAGCTTTCAGCTGTCACCCCCTTCGGTGATTTCCTCAGCTACAGATAGGTGGCTCAACCAAGGTTACACTCTCTCCCAGGGTGGCTCACATCCAGTGAATGATTGATTCTGGGCTATAAAATCCCAGTCAACTTGGGACAACTCTGAAGGGCCATTCTAATTCCAGAGTTCTGCAAGGATTCAGCCATGGCCATTGTTGACCTGCACTGTGAATCCATTCTTCCCAGTGACCCCTGTTTCCATCTCCTCCCTTCTTCAGGTTGATCCCGGGTGTAGTCCCTAATACACCTCCTGCACATAAACTCCGCTGTAGAGTCGTCCTGTTTCCCAGGGATCCCCACCTGCAGCAGAAACCAGTTCTGAACATTTGAGGTGGCGTTCAGGCATCTTGTAGCTTTGTGTCATTTAGACCTCTGCAGGTGATGCTAATATCTAGGGTAGGCTTGTGAACAATAAGCACATCCTCCCCACTGCCTCCTGCTGGAATTAATTAGCAAGGCCTTTCTTGATGTCCTTTCTATGTGGCACATTGCTGTGAGGGTGACTGAGTGGAACCAGGCTCTCCAGGTACTTTTAAGCATAAACCACAGAACAGTTGATCAGGAAACCAGGTGGTGAATACTTAGGGGCAAGTGAGGGAGGGTGAAGGAGGGCTGGAAGCAGTTAGAAGAGAGATCCATTGAGCACTGGGACATGGAGAGTCAGGTAGGCATCTCTATTTCTACCCAGAAAGGGTTGGCATCTCCCTTTGTCCTCTGAACATCCCTGGCCATAAAGAAAGAACTTCCCATGACAGGTGTGTTTTTATGTTCACTTAATCCTCTTGTTTCACCACAACCCAGTGCCCCTATCCCTTCTGTCCATGTCATTCTCACCCCTGGTGGAGAGGAGATCTTTGGGGATAGCATCACACCGAGATCAGTCAATGAGAGATGAGCACAGACCAGAAGTAAGTTTGGATGTCCAGAAGAGACTCCATCCTGGTGGCCCAGGGTTAAGAAAGATGAGTGGCCCAGATTATAATACAAGGGCATAAAAGGAGACCTAGGTATGCTAAAGAAATATCAAGAGTCAATGGCAAGACCCAGCGAGGGCTGGGGCAGGATGACATGGAATCCTTCAGGTGAGGGGGTAGGAAAGAAAAGAAGGAGATAGACAAGGGACAGGGGTTTCTAGTAGGCAACTTTGGCAGTGACCAGAAGATGATGGAAACGTGTACACGTACATGTTTAATGGGGGTTGCACAGAAACATGCACCTGATAGTCTGTACCTGCTATTCTGGCCAAAAGTGGTTAATTAAGATCAGGTCGCTGGTGGGATGGGCAGGGGCTGGGGATCTTTCTAGTTATTAATGGGGGTTGCCCATACTGCTGTACCCACTTTTGCTCCTAACACCTCATAAAGTGTAGATATTTGAAGTGGACCAGCTGAACTGTGCCAGAACGATATTTATGCATTTCCTGAAGGTTCTGAGTTTGAAAAATTGATTGCACTAGAAAAGCAACAATGTGGCTTTGGCCTGTAGGATATTCACTCAAGCCTGTATCCACCCAGCTTAGCATTCACCTACCTCAGGAAAATCTGCTCTTTTAATTAGCATTGTGCATGAATATATCTGGTGTATGGAGGCAGTTAATAACAGAGCTGGTTCAGACTACTGGGTGAGACTTCTATAAGGGGCTTAAAATATGGAACGTTGCTGCTAAAGACCTTCCCAGATCTTGGCCGTGTGAGGATGAAGATTGGTCTGTGCTCACGATGTGTGGTGATGCATAAATATTAGCCTTAAATAACTGTGAATACCTTGTTTCCTAAAAAGATTAGTGGCTCTTCTCTGTGTGATAAATTGTGTGAGTTACAGTGCAGACCTGTCTTCCCACTGTATTATCCCAGAGTCCTTTAAATAACCAGGTCCAAATTATGCTCGGCAGACTGTGGGAACGCTTGGGCAAGCTTAGGAAGAAAAGTGTAATTTGAGTTCATTCTTCTTCTGTTTCTACCTCTTTCTCTAAATACTTTTTTTGCATTCTCAACTTAGTCTTTTACTCTGGTTCATTCCCCCTCTCCTGCTCCCTGTCTCTCACCATTTCCTTTTGAATCTCTGATTTCTCTGCCCTCATTTCCATGGGATGATAATAATAGCTAACTTTTGTGAGTTGTACCAAATGAGTCAAGTTAGTAAAGTTCTCAACCCTTTACTTCTACTATCTCATCTACTTCTAACAACCTTGAGAGGCAGGTGCTTTGACTCTACCCATTATGGGGATGACTTAACTGAGGCCAGGAGAGGTTAAGGAACTCAAGGTCAGTGGCTAAGTGGGTGGAGCTGTGACCTGTACCCAGGTCTGTCTGACCTCTGAGCCCAAGGTCTTAGCCTCTGTGGGCTCTGCTGCTGTGGTGGCAGGAAGAGATGCACAGAGAGTGGCAGTGCAGTGCTTCTTGCTTCTTGTGGTTCCTCCAAGGCACCTGCTGTGGCAGGGAGCACAATGTTATTCTGCAGGCACATTTTAGGGATACACCGAGATAGCCAGGCTCCTTGGGTGAAGTTACAGTTCCTGGCGCAGTTCAGCTGGTACACTTCAAATATCCACAACTTTATGAGGTGCTGGGAGCAAAAGTGGGTACAGCAGTGTGGACAACCCCCTTTAATAACTAGAAGTTACAGAGTAAAGGTGCCTCCCCCTCCCCACAGAACTGGAGCATCACCAAGAGATAGAGGGCCTCACCCTTGGGTCAGCCTAGTTTGCTACCTTTGGGAGACATCTGTAGGGTCCTCCCACTCTGCTCTCCATTTGCATTATCTTATTTTCTCTCTGGTTGGGTAACAGACAGGACTGAAGTAGACTGGGCTGCTTGGTGGCTGAGTGTATGCAGGAGAGAAAAGGGCCACTTTCTTGATCGTAAAGAGATACTTCAGTGAGCTCCCAACACTTTGCACCCAGCATGCCATCAGACACCCCTTCCACAACTAAGCATGACCTAAAGTGTGGACAGATATTTTGTTGTTTTTGTATTTATTTTTCCCATTTATAATCAACTTTATTAAAATAAATTTACATACAATAAATGCTCATATTTTAAGCATACACTTTGATCAGTTTTGGCCAGTGTGCAAGTTCACATAGCCAAAACTCCTTCTAGATTTAGACCATTTCGGCCACCGTAAAATGTCCCTCCTGAGACAATGTCTACACACCACGCCAAGGCAACTACTGACATGATCTCTGTCATCACTGGTTGCCTTTGCCTGCTCTAGCTCTTCATATAAAGACAACCATATGCTGTGCATCCTTTTGACTCAACATGGCATTTTTGAGATTCTCCCATGTCAGTTTTTTTCAATTTTTATTTCTGAATAGTATCTCATTGTATCACTGTAAAACAACATATTTACCCATTCCTTGCTTGGTGGACATTGGTTTTTTCCCAGTTTTTGGCTATGATGGAAATAATGCGGCTGTGAACATCTGTGTACACATCTTTTTATAAATATTTTTTTTTTTGATAAATAGCTAGGAGTATAATTTTCTGGATCAGATTGTTACTGTTTAACTTTATAACAGTTTTGTCCCATATGGGATTCCCATTAGCACTGTGTGAGACTTCTAGTTGTCCTACATTCTAGCCTGCATTTGGGTTTGCCATTCTGTTCAATTTTAGCCATTATAGTAGGTATGATACGGTATCCCTGTGTGGTTTTGATTTGCGTTCCGCTGAGAAACGATGATGCTGAGCACTTCCATGTGTATATTGTCTGTATCTGTATCTCTTTTTTTGTGAAGTATCCATTTAATTCTTTGCCATTTTGTACCTTGGGCCTTTACTTTTTGTTGGTATTATTGTTAATTTTTAGGAATCCTTTACATAGTATAGAACCAGGCTTTTTGTCTGGTATTTTTATATACTTACACATATTATTTTCCCTAAGGTTTTGGCTTGCCTTTTCATTTCCTTAATGGTGTTTTTTTGGGGAGGGAAACTTTGATTCCCGGCCTTACAAGAGCTGTTCCTACAGCACGAATATTGAGATCGTCGGTAACTAAGATCAATGGCTGGGGTTACTTCCATTTATCGAAACTGGGGCCTGGGGCTGAATGGGCTGAAAGTGCTAAGGCCAAAAGCGAAAGACTAATGATTTCTCAGAACAAGGAAGTGAGCCTCTTGAAAAATCCCAAATATATTTGAGAGAGTGGGGCAAGGAATGGTTCAACTTTGCAAGAGACTAGAGCTACAGTATGAGCTGGTGAGGAAATAGCAATCAAGGTATTCTGAAATGAACCTTAAGGAAACCTTACTCTTTCCCACAAATATGAAGCATGGGGAATATTTGTTTTCTCTGATGCCTTGCACACATTTCACTAAATCCTTTCAACAGGGAATTGAGCTGAGTTATGACAAAATAGAGTAATTGCTCAGGGTCCCACAAGATAGCCAGTGGCAGGGATTGAGTCCATGGCTGTTTTGCTCTGGGGCCCAGCAGTTGTTACCAACCTGCACTGCTTCCTCACTTCCCTGTCCTAAGTGTGCTTTCTGCAGTTGTGCAGAGTAATTCACTCCTGTCCCTCCAGACTCTCTTTCAAATAGTTGCTGTAATACCATTCAGTCATCTTTTCCCTCCAGGCTCAGTATTCTTTGTTCCTTAACCCGAGACTTGGATGGCTTATTCTCTGGAGTCCTTGCTATTCTCATGTCTTTTTTTGGTCCATCTTGTTTCTCAGCTGAGGTTCCCCGAGATGAATGCAATGTGCCAGGATACTCTGTCTGCACCCAGCAATGTGGGATGTGCTGCAAGACTGTTGGGAGGCCCTGGGAGGAGGCACTGGCCACACCAGCTTTCTGAGCTGGCAAACAAACCATGTTGCTCACCAATTATCCATTGAGAACCCACTTGTGGCAAACAGAAGGCCAGAGGCAGTGGGCTGAGCAGTGGCATGGCAGAGACATCCTCTGTCCTCCTCCAAGCCACACACGCCCCAGATCCTCTCAGTGGATCACACAGGCAACATAAAATAAACAACTCATTGACAAATATAAATCGTGTATGTTTCTCCAAAGTAAGCATGTAAGAAAATATGAGATAGAGAAACAAGAGAGACACCCTCCTTAATATAGGGTGATCAGAGAAAGGTAACATTAGAACCATGACCCAAGGCCTGAGAGTTATCTAGAGTGAGAGCAGAGCATTCCAGGCAAAGGAGATGCATTTGGGATGCAGTAGCTTAGAAATGTCCACTGGTGACCGAGAGTAGACACTGAGGCTGTAAGATGTTTGCCCGGAAATCCTGGACTGGAGATTTCAATTTAGGAGTCCCCAGCACAGAACTGGTTTTTAGTGTTCTGAGACTGGATGAAATCCCAGGGTGGGAGTGTGGAGAAAAAAGGAGTAAAGGGTCCCAGACAGAGCGCTGGGGAACGCCAGCATTTTCTTTGACGTTGAAATGATAAGGAGCCAGTGAAGGCAGCATAGAGGAGCAGCCGGCGGTAACGCAGGAAGAGAGGCAGGGGCGAGCATCACCACGGCAGCACAGCACGCGCACGGCCAAGTGCTTAGCGCTCAAACAACGGCGCACCTGTGGGCTCGTGTGCCTCGCCCAGGAGTGGGGTTTCTCCTTTCACAGTGCTCTCCTTGGGCTGCCCCTACACCCTCCTTCCCCTGACCCAGACCTTCTGCAGTCTCCTGGTCCACTTTTGGTCAGATGTTCTCTGAGGAACGTGAGATGGGATTCCAGAAGTTCCGTTTGTTTTCATCCTCAGAGGAAGAGGCAGCCCATCTCACATCCCTTCAGAGTCCTCTTCTCTGAGCCAGGCGCTTGAGGGTGGGCAGAGGACTGAGATACTTGCCCATCCGTCTCAGTCCTCCTTTGCTTTGCTTAAATCCCTCTGACTCCCCTTCCCTGTTCTCCTCAAGTGCATCCCGGTTAAGAGTTTTCTTGGTGAGAGTCAAGTGCCAGATTCCCTTGCTCTGAAAACTGCTCTTTCTGTCTTCATATTTAGGAGCTTCTCAGAACCCATTATGCAGCGGTGCCTTGCTTGTCTGTAGGTCCACTTTCCGTGGTTTCAGTTAACCAGTCAACCGAGGTCCAGAAGCGGATGATCCACCTTCTGACGCACAGGCAGAAGATCGTTAGTGCCTAATGCTATGTCACCACAGCTACATCACTCACCTCCCTTCACCTCGTCACGTGGGCATTTTACCATCTCATATAATCAGGAGGAAGAAGGGTGAGTACAGTACAGTAAGATATTTTGAGAGAGAGAGAGAGACCACAGTCACAGAACTTTATTACAGTATATTGTTATAATTGTTCCATTTTACCCTCGGTTATTTTTGTTAATCTCTTACTCTGCCTAGTTTATAAATTATACTTCTGCATAGGTGTGTATTTTTAAGAAAAAAACAGTATGTATAGGGTTCGGTACTAGCCATGGTGTCAGGCACCCTATTGTGTATGGAATCTGCCACTTTCAATAATGAGATGTTAGAGGCTTTCATCAGTAGGAGAGAACTAAACATCAACCATGCAGATCAGTCATTGTTCCCAACAGCATAAGGAAATCACTGCAAGAGTCAGAGCCTGGCCCAATGTTGAAGAGAAGCAACAAAGTAACCGTCGCCCACTACTCCGTTCCCTCCACACCCAGCGACTAATCAGGACCTGTGGAAGGTGGTCCTGCTGGTGACATTCTCCCTACACACAGATCCTGACTGTCTGGACTTGGAAACAGGTGCTTTCACCTTGAAAGATTAAAATATTTTCAAGCAATCAGTAAATTCTGTTATTAAATGTTACAGCAGCTAAATTAAATGATAAGAATAACTAGTATTTTGAAATTCTGAACATCTTATAATTAGGCCAGCCTTTAAAAAATATTCCAAGTTAAGGCACATTAGAATGTATTCCACAACATGGAGACAGCCTGACAAAGAAACATTATTCTTAGATTTACAATTAATTACCCTTATGTCTATACCTTGCATTCAATTTGCATATCTTAAAAGTGCTGTAAATTTCACAGGACTCCTTGTTATTTAAGATCATACTGCTTCGTAAAAGTTTCTTCAGTGATAACTTTCTCTTGATTATGTAGTTGTGAGGTCAGTAAATCTGGCTCTACTTTGCTCTCCAATGTTATAATTTTTCTTTTTTTGTGTGTTTTTCATTATTTGGCTCCTTGTTCCTTCTGCCCTCTCATTTATTATTCCCTAAAGAACCACCAGATAGAGAAGCTGCTGGAAGACTAAGTGAGTGGTCAGAGTCTGAGATGGTATCTTTCCCCCACTACGCATTGGTACCGGGTGTCTGACATGTTCTATACATCTTTCTGGTGCCAACCTCATTAAACAAATACAACTTGATGTATAGCTCTCAAGAAATGAAATTTCATGCAATAGATTTGTTCTTGCCCTGACTGGTGTGCTCTGCCCCTCACTTGTCCCTCCATCTCTCCCTCTTCCTTCCTCAGCCCCTTACCCCCAAAGTGAGCTGGTGCGTTGTGATTTCTTGTTGCAATTTCGTATGGTCATCACTGGTTTCATAATCTTTCATTTGACTGAATTTTATGCTCACAGTGAATGCTATCTTTTAAAAAGACTGCATTGGATTTCTTAAATTATTCATAAGGAGCCATTAGCACTAGGTAAAATATTACATATTTTGTAGAATGCCATTAAATACGTTTACCTTGAACTGACACTCATGTGGCACATGCTTTAATCTGTACCTACCTGCTGCCGTATTTTGCTCTTTCTGAAATGACCCCATATCACATGCCACGGTGCTCTTCAAGGGATTCCACTGAAGGGATTCTATGGGGGACTATACCAACCTCTGAGGAGAGGACACACAGCACACTTCTGCAGAATTGTAAATATCAGTTGGAGGCTGTTACAAATAATTTAAAAGATTTAAAAAGAAAGCAACCAGTAGCTGAACAAAACAATTTTTTGTTTGAAAAAAAAAGAAAAGCCACAAACACAATTAGAACTGGGATCACCACTGAAGAGAATTTTAAGCTATTTTTTTTGGGGTTCTGTTTTGTTTTTTTTCAATGCATTTTATTGACGCCATTGACCAAATCCAGGATAAAATTCCACTTGGAAACTGAGTAAATTGTACCGCAGAGGAGTATGCGGGGCCATGCGGCCTAGATTTTGTCTCAGGAGGGTTTGTTTCAGAAAGCCGCCACCTGGTGAGACCACCATCCTTGTGTTTTTGGAACAATGAAGAAAAAAGTCCCCCTCCGTCTTTAATTCTATTTTAAGAACGGCTAGGTAATTTCCCGTGGCTTCCTCTTCTCACGTATTAATTGGCAGTTTATTAAAGCAATTTTTAAAAAGCTAATACCATTGTCATTTCTCCATTACGGCTACCAGAGAACTGAGTGAGAAGGTGTGTCAGGGGAGAAGAAAGCAGCTGGCTGGGGAGGTGCTCCTGGCAAACGTGCCAGGCACGGAAGGTGGCAAGGGCAGCAGCCTGCCCCCACCCCGGGAGGGTGTGGCATTGCGTGAAGGGACAGGAGCCCTACCTCCCTCTCAAAAAGTCTTCCTCTCCCTCCCTTTTCCTCTCTCCCTTCCCTCATACCCAGGTTTCTTCTTACTCCTTCTGGGAGGTGGGTGAATAGAAGACTTTTTACAAATTTATTAATTTCTGACAATGACATGCTTCCTGACAATTCAATATGTAAGTGAGTCCCCGTGATTTCAGAAAGCCCATTTATCCTTGCTTTTGATGGGCTGAATGCAGGGAAAGGAGAAAGTGGCTCTCTCCTCGCTGATTATAATACAATATTTCTATTAAAATAATTTTTAAAAGCCTCCTGAAAATTTGAATAATACTTTTTCAAAGAATATAAAGCTACACTTCAGATTAGCTGTCCTAGAATACCTTGGCAAAAGTACCCAAAGTAGCAAGAGTTTTCCTAGTCTTATGTCCTATATACATCTGTTAAATTACTCTGAGATCTCATTAAATAAAGCTAATGTACTTGTAAAACAGTAGGGAGAGACAGTTTATCATTGTAACTGTTAGAGAGAGCCGTTCTGGTGGGGAGGGAGCCAAGAAGACTAGGTATATGCTGGTCAGTGTAGGTGTTTCTAAGTCATAAATCTTGGCTCTTTCCCGCCTAGTTATTGTGTATTTCTTTAGGTGAGAGATTGATTGTAGCAGCTGAAGATGAATTTGCCCATAGTCTCTTTCTTCTTCTTCTTCTTCTTTTTTTTTTATACTCCTGATGCTTTGCCAAGGTGATAATGTTTTTCTGCCCCCCCTGCAATCATTTGTTTCAGATTAAAAGCATGAAATGGCACAAAGCAACACCGGGAGGTTGGTCTCTGTGGTCAGGCAAACATGAGGGCATGAAGATGTATCACGTCCCAAGCGGGAGGAAGCCCTGGCGGAGCCCCTCAGGATTTATAACTGGCTCACCTGAAGGAGAAACAGGGGCACTTACACCATCAGATACCTGGAAAGGCACTGTCATTTCCTCACCTGGGAGTTTTCAAGCAGATGGTAAAAGGGGTTTAATTTGAAAACACTGAAACATTGTGTATGCTCAAAACCATGACAATTGCGGTTTTATTGTCTCCACTCAGGGAAATGTGTGTCTGGATCATCGTGTGGCCCGAGTGGGGAGAAAAGGTACTTTTCATGAATATATATAGATGCTGAATTTATAAGGATCAATATAGTCACCAAATGTTGTACAACATGTCAGGATATCATAAAAAGCAGGCAGTTCTACATAAAATACCAGCTTAATCTTGGAGATTTTAAAGCCTCATTAAAATGTGGATAAAGTCCATATATGGAAAGGCAGCTTTCAAAAGGTTGAAGTTATATATCTGTAGGGCAGGGATTGTACTGCCACTTCTGAATGTCAGTGGTCTTGTGGGTTGTGGTGGGTGACGGTCAGAGACTTCAGGCTGGGGTGGGTCCTGGTCTGCGGGGATGGTACTGTGGGACTGGGACCAAGTGCCTTCCCGTGCTTCAGGATTCCCCCTCTCCCCTGCAGGACAACAGATTTAGTTAGAGAAGCCACAGGGGACAGGTGAAGTCCTGCTATCTTTGCCAAGCTGGCACATTTGTGGATTTAATTATTTGTTAAATTGGAGGTCAGTTCGCTCTGCAGCAGAGAGGAGGCCAGGAGTGCTACTTCTGGGTCTGGGTGCGTGGTAGAGTGACATGGAGGCTCTGTAGGATCACCTGGAGGTTGGAGGAGAATTGCTTGCTGAGTGGCTCCCTTTAAATGTCCCTGGAAGCCCAAGGGTGAAGTTACTCACTGGGAATTGTTCATGCAAAGAAAATAAGGCTCCTGCTCCCTAGTGTCTAGCGTTCCATTCTCACGTAAACCACAGCATCTGATTGCTGCTGCCACTTTTGCTAGGACTGAGAACAAACCAGCCCTCCTGGAGCCAAGCTGAAGTTGGCACCTGGGATGGAAATCTGGATGGTTTGGGCTTGTTTGCTTGTTTTTCTGGAAAAACTCTGAAAGTCAAGAAAGTACTTTTATCCTGACCTTTCTGCAACACTGGCCCATATTCACTGCTTGTCAGCAGCACACATTGGCAGGGAGTCATCAGTCACTGCCAGCCGTCACTCTATCGCCATTCCCATCAGCCCCATTACCCAGGATCAGGAGAGAGTGGAGCCGTGCGTCAGAAGGATCATTAAACTTGAGGCTCCCAGGTAGCACAGGTAGTCCAGGTGGCCTGTTGTTATTTATAATAAAGGAAAGCACAGCAGAAGCACCTGAGGGTGGCCCAGGAGGCCGGCAGAGGACGCCTGAACAGTGTCATCGCTGAAGGACAGTTAAAAGTGGACTCTCCCCCCTCACTGTAAGCAAAGAGGATTTATTGAACATCTGTTCTGTACATGGCTGGGAAGATTGATTAATTTAATTGCTCACACTTTGCTTAAGTAACATTTGAATACTTAATGTCAAGTTTGAAGGATATTCCAACGTTTGCCTGCACACCTCCTCCTTGAGGTTACAGAGGGAGATTTGGAAGGGGGTGGGAGAGTGTGGCCTTCTGGAGCCCCTTCTCAACTCTTCTTCTGTAGGAGCCTGCAGGAGTTGCCAGTGGGAAAAGCTGCCTCTTTTCATAAAAGCAACTAGTTACTTTTCACATTTTCCCATTGTGATAAATCATTAATGTAATGAGGTTGGATCTTCTTCACTGAGTGGTGGTAATTTTCCCTCTGGTATCAACTGTAGAGACAGTTGAGCATATTATATATTTCTGTACCCTTTAACATAATACCGTAATCGTATGAAAGTACCAGATGAGTTAAAGCTGTAATAATTTATTGCAGGCTATAGTCAGGCAGCATATTTAGAAGGAACTCCTGAAAGTTCTACAGAAAACCAGCCTTTAAAACAGTTCTCAGCTCATCAACACTTGGCCTTTCCCTTGTTCACTGGTTTTCCTTCACCCAGGTGTCAATCTTACCCCATTCAGAGGAAGAGGTACCTTGGAAACTTGAGATGCTCCTTTAATGAAACTTCATTTCAGGAGGGGCTAGGAAAACCTGTGTATTTCATGCACTGAAACCATAACATCAACCTCATGTTGAAAACTAGTCTTTACTGCAACACGCCTAGACCGCAGCATGGAAGTTAATGTTGTGAATGCATTACACAAAGACTTTCTTTCCTTCAAAGAAGTTCTTAAACATCTAAAGTGGGGCTCCATTTGAAAAAGTAGGAAAAAGAATCATATCCAAATTTTCATGACCACGTCTGCAAATGGGAATGAGGCTGTCAACGTTCAGACAAATGGATAGTGTCTGAACTTGGCTTTTAAAAATTGTAGGAAGGCTTGTATTTCGTAAGCTTTTATTTATCTGTAAAAACAAAATATGCCTCTCTCTTTTTCATTCTTTGTAGGACTCTCACTTACTCATTCATCCATTCACTTATCCATTCCACACCGTTTTTTTTGGACTCTCAACTCCTTCTAAAGCAGGAACATTGCTATTTTGTGAGAGACTTCTTTCAGGATTTTATATTAAGGAAGGCTTTCCATTTCAAATATTTAAAAAAAAAACAGGTAAGTTTTTTGAGAGGAGGGAAGATGGGGCAGGGGTGGGTAACGAGGAGGCAGGTTGCAAATTAACTCAACTAGAAAAGGGCACCAGCCTTACATTTCCTATTGTCAGAGACACCATGTGTGACATGCTCACAAAAACGCTTACATCTGGGAGGGCTGGAGCCTAAGAGGCTGCACTCCTAATTTATGGCCCAGAATCAGAGGAAGAAAATCAGAGCTGAAGTGCTGGGAAGGATTCTACCAACCAACTGAGCTCTGGGTTCCAGGGAGACTCCTTAATAGGAGCACGGTGCGTTGTTAGGGATCTACAGCAAAGATGATTCTTAGCAAAGGATGATCTTTGGTCACAGCTGATTGAAGGCAGGTGTGGTATGGGTGGATTCTTTGAAAGATGCCCGTCTGTCCCCTGCTCTGACCGCACACAATACATCCCTCGCCGGGCCTCGGACTGTCAAGGCCAGAGCCAGGTGCCTGGGCTACGCGTATCCTTCTCCATCAGTCATACTGCAGGGAGCAGACAATTAATTCTGGAGCAAAATTGAAAGTCAGAGGCAGAGTCTGAAAGAACAGAATGACAATAATAAAGTGCCCCAGCCTCGCATTAATCTCCCTCACTTCAGGCCTGTCACAGCCGGCCTGGCTGTGACTAATGCCAAGCTTTGCATACAGTGGTCACAGACACGAGCAGCATGCTCCCTTTACAGCGCCCGCGATGCGCTTTGTTGGGTTTTTGACTCCTGTGGAATCACTGAAAAAACACTGCCGCTGGCCGCAGGTAAGGGGACAGAGTTCCTCCATCATACAGCTGGTGATGGCTGCCTGGGTCGGGACCACTGCAGGGGCAATGCAAGGCTCTTCGCTCTCTTTCGCCCTCTCACTAAATACGTATTTCCCTCCTCTTCTCTATTTTTGTATCTCACCTCTCATTCCCAACATCGGACTCAATTCTTCTCTATGTACTCGGGTCTTCCGCCTCTTCCTGCTGGTTCTTGTTGGCTCTCTCTGTTTTTTCCTGGTGAGCTTTTTCCAAGCACAGCTGAGGAAGGCAGGCTGGAGGGATTAGATCAAGTGTGGCTGAGGGTGCAGGTTGCAGGAGGCCGTGTTCACAGAGGAGTGTGCAACAAGTATTTGGGATCGGCTCATTTTCACTGGCTAGCTTTGAAGAAATTCAAATGGGAAATGCTGGTATGCCTGTCCCAAGGTGCAGCTGGTGCCCGCACGGCCATGGGATCGGAGGACCTTGATCACTGCTAGAGCCCACTGACTTTCAGGCCCTACTGGTGAGCTGCGAGGAGGCAGCAGGGGGTGATTAATCAAGTGCAGGATCAGTGAACACCTAAACATATCTAACCCACCAGAGGAAAGGAGAAATGATTTCTCTAACAGGGAATCATGCCACCCTGATTCGACTGAGGTTTTCTGAGTAAAAGAAAAGGAAATCTAGGGAGTAGGCATCATGACAGATTTCAGTAAGATGTGTGGTTTTGGCCTCCAAAAATTGTTTAAAACCCTAGCATTTGGGGACATTCACATTCCTATACATTTGTTTTGGGGACAGGAAACAAAAGGTAAGTTCCCACAGTTATTTCTCAGTTGCAGATTATATTTCCTCAGGGAATGTCTGGCTGAGCTTGTGGAAAAGGTTGCAGATGAGTCAGGATGAGCAGAAAAGTCGTGGGAAGCCTTTCAGGGACGGAAAGGCTGTGAGGATGCAGTTCAGGGGCGTCCAGGACATGGCCTGGTGAAGATACTCTTCCCAAAAGTCATAGGCTTGATCTCTTGATGCAGCCGTAAGAGGCAATAAATTCCTGGGGCGGAGAACAAACCCAAAGCACAATGTCACCTCTGCAAGACATCAGGTGTGTCCAGCTCCCCAAAGGATTGGCCTCTGTGCATGAATTTCATGCCTAGAGAGGGTGTGTTCCCTCTGCTCAGAGCCTGCTGCAGGATGGCCAGTCAGGTAGCCCCAGTGACCTCTGTGGTCATGCCAGGGGCAGTTCAGGCCTCTGCATTTACAGATGCTCAGGAGCTGGCTGGAGCACCAGTACAAAGGTGGGGCTTATCCTTTCCTAATGGCCTTTTGTGTCCTGTCTTTTGTCTTCCACTGTCCCTTGGTGCCCCATCAGTCGGAAGTGATCTTACTGTGGGCAGACTGGAAACTGCTCTGCCACACTATTTTTTGCACCTCTCTAGACTCCACGTGTGTCTCCTCTCTGGGCTTCCATCCAGCTCACCCTTCCCCTCCACACACATCAGGACTGGACAGCCCTGGCTGCCCTAGGCCCAAGGGCGGCCTTCGACAGCACCGAAGTCTTTCACCTCCCTCCTCCTGTTCCTTGCCTATGGGCTTTGTTCCACTGAGCCTTCCCCACACCCATTACTGCTTCTCCACCGCCATCACCTTCCCAGTGTGAAACTGTTGCATGTGTTAAAGACCTGTTTTGTCACAGTGAATTCTCCAACCAATACTCTGCACGCACTTCTCCCCCACCAAAATGCCTTGTTCATGGGCGTTCTAGAAATGCTGGGCAAGAAAAGTTCAACAAATTGCTTATTCCAAGACTTCTCAGGGCCTTTAATTTGTCTTTAATCTGATTTTTAATTTAATACACTGTGACTGCACAGATTGGGCATGTTCATGCAGCCTTCTCCAAACTTCTCTGAACGTTGAAGTTTCGCTGGCACCTGGATTTCAGCCACATGACTAGGACACCCTGGAGAGCCTGCCGTCCTGGCTGAAGTTCCCACTTTGCTCTGGACATGTCTGTGTTCTGAGAGGGAATGCCACGAGAGAAAATGATCATTAACTACCAGAGCAGAATGGTGGATATAATTTTAGACCAGGAACCAGAGGATGTGGTTCTGGGTCTGGCTTCACAGCTTATTAGTTGTGGGTTTGGCTCTGGGGGAACCATTCCCCATGGACCCAGGCCCTTGGCTCTAGATAATGGGTTGGACCTGTCAGACCCTACCAGTGCCTGCCAGCTCACAGGGTTTGAGATTCCATGTACTTGTCAGTCTGCTCTCTCCTCTTCTCCCGTAATTCCACTAACTCTCTCACCCCAGGGACTGAGCCAACTTTTTAGAATGAATGAATTTGGCAGACAAGGGTTAGCTGGCTGATAAGAAAAGAACGTTTCCTCACTGGTCTGCTCAGGCCAGCATGAGCTCACACCTCTTAGACCCACTGATCCATTAATATTGCAAAAGACTTTGATGGACTTCGGGGAATTGTTCAACATTGATTTTATTGTCATCTTTTGCACAAGCAGTAAATAGGCTACCATTTTAGGTACAGAGTAATTATTCCCGAAAAGCAAGACATCAAAATAAAGTTTGTAGTTACTGCCCCGACATTTTGACAGGAGCTGTATAGAAGTCCCAGAGATGTCTCCGAGCTGCTGAAAAGTAAAGATCAGTGAGTTTCGCAGGCAAGAGGGAGGTGTAAAGTGGCCCTGCAGTGGTCACGCCATGTGGTGCAGAGATCCCCGGCTGGCCCCCACACAGGTTGATGTGGAGGAGGTTTTGAGGGGAACCACTTCATGTCCATGAGTGAGCTTTCCCTTCCGTTAGTGCTATAGGTCTTCTAAGGACAATAGGTGACGTGAACACGTCTATTGTTTCAGCCTTGGGGTTTTGCTTACCTGGAAGCAGAAGGCACATATATGGAGAGTGTATCCACCCCATCCAGAAAGTGGGCTTCATTGGGGTGGGGGCACTACAGTAGATTCTACAGGCCAGGGGGGATCTAAAGGCTTGTACCCCTGGCTTCCACAGAGTACTTTTATTTGGACATTGAGGCAAGTCAAATCCTAAGACATCATTTAGGCTTTAACTAAGGACACAATGGCTTTGTCCTCCTGGATGCCATCCTCACCAGTGGGCCACATCTTGGGCTTGGTGGCTGGCTGGCACCTTTCCTTCACTGTGTGTACAGGGAAGAGCTTATGGTACAGACTTCTGCATGGCTGACTGAGTGAAAGTGGCCCTGCATCTGGGAGACCGCTGTCTCTGGCCTCTGAATAGCTCTCTGACTGTCCTCCCTGGTTCCTCACGAGCCCAGGTTCCCTGCCTTTTCTTCTAGATCCTGAACTTGTGTAGTGGGGGATGCTGAAGGCTTATCTGTGTGGGCTTGGACACAATTGCTGAGCATGGTTCTTTAGCATGGACATCTTTTCCTCCAGAGGTAATTGTTTGGGAATGATTTGTCTTTCCTGGGCACCTCTTGGTTTTCTTCTCCAGTGTACTTCTGTCTCTGTTGCGCATATATGCAGTGTCTGGCCTCCTTCCAGTTCAAATATAGAAAATATGCATCCATGCAGTAGCTGGTAGCATCATTTCTATTTGAATCCTAGCATGGAGCAGACACTCATTTAATGTCTTATGGGTGAAAAAGTCATTCTAAGAGCACATGTGAAGAAAGAAAGCTTCTTAACTTGCTTCCTCTGTCTCTGTGAGTCAGCTTAGAATCTTCCTTCCTCTGCCCAACTCCTTCAATGAGCTCAAAGGAGGAATGGTTGTAAATTTATTCTCAAGGAGGATTGGAAAAGTGCTTCTTCTGCAGAAATACTAAGACCCTTGTTTTTCTTTTGGAAGGGGCTTTCTCAAATGACAGAAGGGAACTGAAAACCTCTGGGTTTGCCCTTGGCCTTGCTCAGGTCCCGGGTCTGGTCTCAGCCAGTCAGAGAGGCTGCAGCTTCCTAGGAGGGTCCCGGTGCATGCTCGTCTCGGATCTTTGCACCTCCTCCTCCCTCTGCCTGGATGGGTTCCCTCGGCCCAGCTGCTTGTTCTTCATGGCGCTCAGGCATCTTTTCCTCCAGGAAGACTTCTCTGTTTGTCTGAGGCAGACTGATGTCTGCTCACTAGTTTGTCCTTACCAAGAACTCGCCCCATTGCCTTGAGTGGGCACTTTCTTTGTGCCTCTGCATCCCTTTGCCCTGCCATGGCTAGAGTCACCTTGCCCTGCTCCTGTCCCAGCACCTGTCATAGGTCATGGCACCTGGAAGGTGCTTCATGAACACTCTTGATGGAACGTCAGTCCTGCACATTAAACTAATTACTCTTGACTACATTTGTAAGTGTGAAGAGAGGACTATTTTGTCAATTATCTAGGGATCTTTGTGATTTCTCTAGCTCATTCTTTGAAGATCCTCTCAGATGATCTTTTATTTCTATGCCAAGGGATTCCAAGGAGGAGCTACCAAAGTAGAGGTTTTAATTGTTTGTAATAATAACTATATGATTATTATTAAAATGTCAGCAAAGAGGTGTTCATCCTCAGCTTCATCAGGTTATAACTGACATATAATATTGTGTGAGTTTAAGGGGTACGATGTGTTAATTTGATACACTTACATATTCCCAAATGATTACCACCACAGCAATAGCTAACACCTCCATCACATCACAAAATTACCATTACTTTTTTATGGTGAGAATGGTTGAGATCTACTCTCTTAGCAAGTATATATATATATATATATACACAGTATTAGTAGGTATAAACATCATGCTGTGCTTGTTAATCTTATGTCTAGAAGCTTGTACCCTTTGATCAACTTCTCCCCATTTCATCCACCCTCCCAGCTCCTAGGAACCACCACTCTGCTCTGTTTCTCTGAGTTCTGCTTTTTAAGATTCCACATGTAAGTGAGATCATACAGTGTTTGTCTTTGATTTATTTCATTAGCATAATGTCCTCAAGGTCCATTAATGTTGTCACAAAAAAACAGAATCTTTATGCGTTCATCCATTGATGGACACTTAAATTGTTTCTGTATTTTTGGCTACTGTGAATAATGATTCAGTGAATATGGGGATGCAGATAATCTCTTTGAGATCCTGTTTTAATTTCTTTTGGATATATACCCAGCAATGGGATTGCTAGGTCATATGATGGTTTTATATTTAATTTTTTGAGGTACCTCAAAACTGTTTATCATGGAGCTTTTTTTAAAGCAAGGTGGATCTTTAGGGATGCTAAGTGCTGGGGTGACACACTGTGAGAGCGTCTTGCTGCTGAAGTCACTTGTGAGGACAAGGAAGTCTAATCAATGCAGCCTGTGTGGCGAATGACCTGTGCCCTGTGGTGGGGCAGCAGCTTCTCTGTGCTCAGGCCCTCAACTACCCTCCAGCCAGCAAACAGGAAGAACAGGATTCCCCCATATCAACATCACTGAATCCACTTGGACTCCACAGGAATCACCTCTCCTGCCAATGAGGACATCTCAGTCCTTCATTCTAGTTGGGCCTCTGCAGGTGGCTTTGAGACCATGAGGAAAGTCCCAAGGCCCAAGTCTCAGTCTGTGCATGGGGCATGCGGCCAGACCAAAATGTAAAACAGCCAACTATATGTTTTGTCCCCACGAGGCCAACATTGAGTGAGTTGCAATTTTGAAACATTATTTTCTTTTTTATTTCATTATTTTTTCACTTATGTTTCAGTTAATAATTTTACCATTGTCATTATTCCCATTTCCTATTTTTGATCTTCAGAGGGTCAGCTGAGCCATGAAATGTCACTGGCTGGCTTTCAATTCCTGCTCTGCCACCTGCTCCATATGTCCTTTATCCTTTATATGACATTTATCCTTTCAGCCTCAGTTTCACCATTAGTAAATTAGGAAAATCTTAACCCTTGCTTCCTTGGGTGGCTACTGGTATTAAATGCATGAATGCATGCAACATGCTGGGGAGAGGCTGCACCCCTGCTGCGGAGGCATGGACTTGTGAGAACTCTGTTTTTCTTTGTACAAGTTGACCTGTGCATCCTATATCTGGGACTTAAGGACTGAAGTGCTGGTCTTTTTATGTCTGATTTTTCTGGAAAGTCTCAAAGAAAGGCCTGGACCTGCATTCTCTCTGGGCGTGGCACCATCCCGGCCATCTTCCCAGGCCACGGGAAATCAAAGCCAGAGCATTCAAACTGAAATGCCCCAGGATTATTCTTCTTCCTTTAAAAAAAAAAGGAAAAAAAAACCCATCGCTCTCCTTTTGTGCCATTGCAAACATTGCGACGTTTTTGGCGGGAAGGGGAAGTTATTTTGTGTATGTGTGAACGAGAATTTTGATAGACAGGGTAAGTTGCAATCCAATTCTAAACTATAGATTTTCAAGCAGATTGATGCAACAAATTGTTAGCAAATAGCAGTTTGCAATTTGATGCTAATTAGACATAAGGCAAATATGTGCCATGACAAATTAGCAGGGAACCATACTGCAGAGGATTAGCGAGAGCTGGCTCAGCTCGCACCCGGCTTCGCACACCTCCCTGTAGCCGTTGTCGGCGTCACCGTCGGGGCCCGAGCCAGCCTTGCCTCTCTGTGAGCAGGAAGCTGGAAAGGAGACCAGGAGCATCCCAGGCCAACTCTCAGAGTGAGGTTCTGCATCTTCACTTTCCACCCGTGCCTGCCTGCTGGTCAGCATGTCCTTTCCCAAGAGCTGCAGAAGGTTCTGGGAAGCTCATGTGATATACATGTATTTATGTTATGAATAGAAAAACAATCCTGGGAGCATTAGAAAAGACACACAAGCAGAAAAAAAAAGAAAAGCAAGGAAAATAAAAAAGAAAGAAAGAAATGGAGGGTTTCTCAAATTTGCCGCATCTGAAGTGCCTGTGGGGGATGTTTAAAATAGAAGTCCCCCTTTCTGCTCCGAGGTTTCCAGTTCAGTGGGCCTTTGGAGGTGCCAGGTCACTCCGGAGGTGATTTGCATCCTTGGGGCATCTTTGGGAGAGGAAGGAAGGAAGGAAGGAAAGAACAGAAGGGAGGGAAAGAGAAAAGGAAAGAAAGATAAAGAAAGGAGCTAAGTCTGAAGATAATCACTGTTACTACTATTAGTAATTTGGCATTTTTCATCTATTGGAATCTTTGCTTCCATGAATTATATATCTACACACACACACACACACACACACACACACACAATATACATGTACTTGTTATTTAAAACAAAGAGTGCTCATAGATATGTTGTTTGCAACCTTCTTTTCTCACTTAATTTTACATTAGGTATGTTTTTCCAAGTCCATGGACACAGATCCACATTTTCTTAGTTACACAGTATTGTCTTCTATTAATTCACTCTGCAGTTTAGTCACCCATCCTTTACTGTTGGACACCTGGGTTGCTCGTAGTTTTCTGTTGCTGTCAACACTACAGACTAGGTGAGCTTGGAAATTCGTTTCTGCACACCTGTGTGATTATTCCTAAGGATACATGCCTAGATGACGAACACCTGAGCCACAGAAGAAAGTTTTAAAAATTCTTTTAAAAAATCTTTCTTAATAGATATGCCCTCACCTTCCCAAAAGGTACCGTATTGATATTTGCTTGTCTTTGTTTATCAGTGAGCTTGATCATCTTACATTGCTAACTGCTGGCCTCCCTAGGGTGTGTCTCAGGGCCTCACACGCTCCACAAATAATCAATGGACATTGAATTCATGTCCAAAATTACTTTGCTAAATTTTTCTGTTATACAGATCTCCATGAGATTTTCCATGAGATTTTAAAATCATGGATTCTATGGAGAGAATGCTAATTGTGTGACTGTGGGAATCAAATGAGTAATGCAGTGTTTTTCAATCTTGCCTCATCAGAAGTGCCTGCAGTGGTCTTTAAAATAGAAGTTTCTCTTTGGGCTCTGTGGTTCCAGTTCAGGAGCCTCTGGCTAGGTCAGGTCACTCCCCAGGCAATTCTTATACTTGGGGCATCTTTGGAAAATGCACCTAGAAGGAACAGAATGTTTCCTTCCACCATGGTAACTTTTACTCTTGGGAAGTAAGGGAGCCAGATCCTGGAATAGTTAGATATGAGGGAAATTCACCAGGCTGGCCTTATTGTGGGAAGAAGAGCAGGACCTCCTGCTCTTGGACCCTAGGGTTGCTCCTCCTGATGTCCATCTAGCGACCTGGGTTCAAGCTGCAGGTCTGGACATTGTTATTGTGAACTTGGAAATATCTCTTACCTTCTCAGAGCCTTTGTTCCCTCATCGTGAAATGGGACAAGAGAGATATGAATAATGCACTACAAGGATAAAGATCAGTACTTAATGTGTACTTTCCCATTCTAATGAGCATGGCATGTAGACATGTGTGATGAAAATGCATGAGAGTTTTAAAGTGATCTGGAATTCCATCAGGTACCATGGAAGGTTGTATGGAAGTTGAATATCTCATTATTTTCAGTAATAAGTTTGGAAGCTGTGTTTTTTGGTTCATATATATATATAACTATATGTGTCTATGTCTGTGTTTGTACACAGACATATTCAACTCCCATATGTGGGCAAATATAATCCTATGTCAAAAGAGGTGAGTAGTCACCTCCCTAGAGGCATTTCTTTTTAAAAAGTTTTATTGAGATATAATTAATATATCATATTATTCACCCTTGTAAGGTATATAATTCATTCATTTTAAATCTGACATATAACTTAAGGAAGTTTTCATTTTTCTAATCAGAATGGACCTCATTGAAAAACTATTTGTGAAACTCCTTGACTGTTCATTGTGTTTTTAAATTTAAAAACCACAATAGTTATTTAAATAGATGAAGAAATAATCATGGTAGAAATATCTTTGTATCTGAGTATATGGGAGCCATGTGGATGTACATTTGTATCTGGAATTTTCTTTTTACCTTAATTGATCCTGGGCATATTATTGGTTA
This sequence comes from Manis javanica, assembly GCF_040802235.1. Classification (NCBI taxonomy): domain Eukaryota; kingdom Metazoa; phylum Chordata; class Mammalia; order Pholidota; family Manidae; genus Manis; species Manis javanica. Next base: position 22,248,688 of record NC_133172.1, read on the forward strand.
TGTTTTCTATCTGATCATTGCTTTACTTCTGGAAAATGATTAATTTTTAGTGGTTATTATTTGGCCATCTCATATTATTAGTTCTAATAGATTTTCAGATAATATTTTTTTTAGGCAATCATAAAATATGTAACTAATGATAATTCTTCTTTCTTAAATTTGTATTTTGTGTATCTTTTTCTTATCTTATTGCTTTGGATAGAACTTTCACAAAAATGTTAAATGATGACAGTGATAATGGACATTCTTGTAAAGATTTTTCCTTTAAATTGATGATTCAGTGTTTTGTTATTAGGTTTAATGCGTCATGATTGGTTTGATATAGGTTTTTTGCTTTTAATCGTATAATGGGTGATGATTGGTTTGAGAAAGATTTTTTACTTCTAATCATTAAAGGAGTTAAAATTTTACTTTTAGTATCTTACGCATTTGAGCAATCAAGAATGACCACCAAATTTTGTCAGCTGTCTTCCTCAACTATGAATGATATTATGTATTTCCTTTGTCATGGTTGATATCCTAAATTATATTATTATTATAGTTCTTAGTGTTGAACCATCCTTACCTTCCTTGATAATGGATCATTTGCCATTTTAAATGCACCGCTGATATGATCTGTTGAAGCAGTTTAGGGAGAAGGATAGTCAAAGGTATGGATGTAAGAAAGCGTCTTGAATATTGGCTGAACCATGAGTAAGGTGGCTGGTTCGGACCATTGGGTATGTGAGAGGGAAAGGGGAGATAACACTGAAAAATAAACAGGGATATGGGGACAAAACACTTTGAATCTGGTATCAAAGATCTAAATTCTATATATGTAGATTAATTGTAATGTCTTAAATCATGAGAGGAAGTGAGAGTCTCAGGAGGGCATTTGTAATGAGACAAGAAAACTGATTAGAACTTTGAGAAATATCTACTTTTCACTCAAAAAAATGGTGAAAAGTGCCTTTAAGTCCAGAGAAACAGAGAGAGAAGCAGACAAGAGCAACAGCAAGGAAAGCAAAAGAGGAAAAGAGCTTCAAAGAAGTGGTCAATGGTGATCAAGTGACAGGGGAATGCAAAATAGATTTGGATTTAGTTGGAATATTTTGATGGAGCAGATTTAGGTCAGATTAAAGAGTTAGAGAAGTAAGAGATACTGGTAAAAAGGAAACACTCAGGATAATCTTCTTATCATGATTATTATTATAATGACATATTATTATTGTCATTCACACCCACATTGTTGACATATGATCCAGAAGTTGTATGAAATAATTCAATGATATTAAAACATTATGTGGCTATAGGCGCATGCACAATTACAGGAGCAAAACCAATGAAGTGGAAAAACAGCGGGAAACAACTCAGGAAAACAACATTTAATTTCTTTCTTAAGCCCTCTGGGGGAATTCTCCAGACAGTTTTGAGAATGATCAATAATGAATGTTGCTCTGAATTTATTTTCCTTGCAAATCTTTACTTAAACAGTATATAATAGGTTGTAGCTTGCTAGTTCTCTGGCCTGTCTGGGCCGGTGGGAAGCCCTGGGATTTGGGTAATTGGTTATGACCAGACAAGGTCTGCACCAGATAGGCCAGCCTCTGACTGCTGTGACCTTAAAATTATGGCATCATGATCAGCTAGTGTATCGTTGTTTTCTGAATTTTGAGACTCATTGGTCACTAATGTGAGTCAAATAGGTTTGTGGGTGATCTGCCTAAAAGATATCAAGCAGAGTTATACTTATCCCTGTCATAATAGTGTCCTAACTTCCTTGCTTTCAATTGGTTTCAAGGTAGGAGGAAAAAGGGTTGGTGTTACACCTAGAAACCTTTTAAAAACAAGATCCTGTGGATGCTTATTACTGGAATGCATCTTTGTTGTACAGATGGATAATTTTAGTCTTTTACTTCTTTGGGATATGCACAGGAGAAAGTGCCACCTATTTGACTTTAACCCTCAACATACGTGCCACATAAAGAAAAAGTGGGGGCGATCCTGAATTTATGGGTGTCTTTGTTCCTGACATCAGCTGCGCCTCTAGAACGTACCTGGCAAGTTGCTTCCAGAAAAACAGATCTAGACTCCTCCCATAAGTCAGTTGAACATGACTTCTTTTTTCTTTCCTTTTTTATCTAGTCATAAAGCTTGGGACAAGCTGACCCTACCTACTCTTAGGCAGTGCACCTTGGGCCTCAGTTTGCACCAGTTATCTGAATTGTTTACCAAAAAACACAACACACTAGCCTTCCCCCTTCCCCCCATTAATACTGAGATTCTGATTCACTGGGATTGGTGTGGAGCCTTAGAATCTAAATTATTGACAGGCTCTCTGTGGATTTGAACATCTGTGATTCACAGATTACTCATTATTATTTTTAAAATTTCTTCAGGGTCTGTAGTGATGTCACCTCTCATGCCTGATAGAGGTGATTTGTTTCTTCTCACTTTCTCTTAGTATATCTGTAGAGCAGTTTATTGGCTTTATTGATATTTACAAAGAACCAGGTTTGGTTCTATTAATTTATTGTTCTGTTTTCAATTTCATTGATTTCTGCATTTATTATTTATTTCCTTTTGATTTAATTTGTTCTTTTTTTCTAATTTCTAGAGTAGAAGCTTAGGTTATCAATTTCAGACATTTCTTCTTTCCCATATAAACATTTAATGCTACAAATTCCCATACTGTCACTGCTTTAGTTGTACCCCACATGTCAATATGCTGCATTTCATTTCATGTACTTCAAAACCTTTTCTAATTCCCTTTGACCATTATTTAACTTTTAATCCATTTGTGTCTTTAAATTTAAAGTGGGGTTCTTTGAGACACAATATAGCTGGGTATGATTTTATTTTTTAAGTCTATTCTGATCATTTCTGCCTCTAATTGGGGTGTTTAGGCCATTTATATTAATGTAATTATTAATGCAGTCATGTTTAAATTTACCATCTTGATAATCCTTTTCTGTCAGGCCCATCTGTTTTTGCTTCCCTTTCCTCTTCTTTTTCTGCTTTCATTTAGAGAAACTGAATATGTATTATAATTCTATTTCATCTCCTTTGTTGCCATACCAGCTATAACTCTTTGTTGTGTTAATTTATTGGCTGCAGTATATGTCTGTCACTTATAATGGTCCATCTTCAATTACATTACACCTCACTTCTCATATGGAAAGGCCCTTACAACTACTTACTTGAATTTCTTCCTCTCCTGGTCCTTTTGTTATTGTCAAAATACATTTTACTCCTACATATGTTATAAAACAGTAATACTTTGTTATTATTATTAACCAGTCAATTATCTTTTAAAGATATTACAAAAAAAGAAAATGTTTTATCTTTACCCACATATTTACCATTCCTTTCGTTGGCATTGATTCAGATTTCTATTTGGTATAATTTTACTTCTTCCTACAGAATTTCCTTTATTATTTCTTACATTGCTGGTCTGCTGGTGATGAGTTCTTTCAGCTTTGGTAGGTCTGAAAGGCTGTATTTTACCTTCATTTTTCAAAAATAGTTTTCTTAGTATAGAACTTTAGGTAAGATTTTTTTTCCAGTACATTAAATATGTTGCACTGTCTTCTGGCTTACATTTTTGTTTTTGCTTTTATTTTTTTAAATGGTTATGTTCTGCATTTTATTTCTTGCATAAATTTTTAGTATAATGGCTGCCATTCCATTTATTTTTCAGTGTATAATGTATCTTCTGTTATTTGGCTAATTTAAGATTATCTCTTTATCAATGGTTTTGAGCAATTTTTTATTATGTTATATGTTGTGCTTCTTGTGCTTGGGATTTGTCAAACTTAATTGATTTGTGAATTTATAGTTTTCATGAAATTTGGAAAAGTTTCAGCTACTATGCATTCAAATACTTTTCTTTTCCACCCGTCCTCTGGAACTGCAATTTGTTCAGTTAAAGTTTTCTCATATTTCAATGCTCATTTTTTCAATCTTTTAGTTTTTCTGTGTTTTACTTTGGATAATGCATTTAGTTTTCTTCTTCAATCTCATCTGTTGTTAATCATACCCAGTATATTTTCCATCTCACACATTATATTTTTCATTTTTAGATGTTCAATTTGAATCTTTAATACAATATCTTCCATGTCTTTCCTTAAAATCTTATTCATTCTTTTACCTTATTAAACACACAGAATATATTTATAATAGCTGTTTTAATATTCTTGCACTCTTGCTGGAGCTGGGACTATCACTGCACCAAAATTGAAGCAATTCTCTTCTGAGTACTAAACCCAATGTCCGGTGTATTACGAAGTTTACTCACTCTTGCTGTGTGATGAAGTCTCTGGCCTTCAACAGTTTTTACATTTGCTTCTTTCTGCTAGTTTTCTTCTGGCATTGAGTTATTTCCTCATACAAATGTGCTAATCAGTACAGTTGAAGAATTGAGGGAAACCATCACCAGATCTTAAGAGCTCTTTCTGCAGAAATCTTCTCCCATATGTTCTGCCCCATGAATTATGGATTCCTCTGATTTCTTAAATTCTGAATATTGTCTTCTTAACTGAGGAGGTTCAGTGGGCATTGTCTGGATCCCTCTTCCTTGCACTATACCTGGAAACTATTCATGAAGTAAACTCAGCTGTTGTAGGCATTACCTCATGTATTTTTTGTTTGTTTCACTTGGCTCACTTTATTTCAATATTTAATTTCTTGTAGTAGCATGAAATTGAACCCGCAATATCTCTGAGGTATGTCTGTACAGTATTTTATGGTCTTGGATCCTGTGTGTGTATATGTGTGTGTGCTTCCTATTCTCTTTGTACGGTGGCAGATGGTAACTACACCTATTATTGTGAGCATTTAATAATGTATATAATTTATCAGTCACTAACTTGTTTATCTGAAAAAAATATAACATTGTATATAAACTATATTTCAATAACAAGATGATAAAAGACCACCTCATTAGTTTTCATTCTCTTTGACATTACTATCTTGAGTCGCCTATGGCCCACTGTCTGAAATTCAGTTTCATACAATTTTTTGAGTTGTGAAAAAAATGTAAGACAGGAAGGTAAATTCAGTTCTTTGCTATTCCAACATGTTTCTCCATCATGGTCCTAAGTGGGCTACCTTCATTATTTTTATTAAGGTACCATTGATATACAATCTTATGAAGGTTTCACATGAGCAACATTGTGGTTACTACTACATTCACTCATATTATCAAGTCCCCCCCACACCCCATTGAAGTTACTGTGCATCAGCATAGTAAGATGCTATAGAGCCACTACTTGTCTTCTCTGTGCTCTAGTGCTTTCCCTGTGACCCACCTACATTATGCATGCTAATCATAGTGGCTCTTAATCTCCTTCTCCCTCCCTCCCCACCTGCCCTCCCCAACTCCACCCCTTTGGTAACCACTAGTTCTTGGAGTCTGTGAGTCTGCTGCTGTTTTGTTCCTTCATTTTTACTTTGTTATTATACTCCACAAATGAGTGACATCATTTGGTACTTGTCTTTCTCCGCCTGGCTTATTTCACTGAGCATAATACCCTCTAGCTCCTTCCATGTTGTTGCAAATGGTAGGATTTGTTTTCTTCTTATGGCTGAATAATATTCCATTGTGTATATGTACCACATCTTTATCCAGTCATCTACTGATGGACACTTAGTTTGCTTCAATTTCTTGGCTATTGTAAATAGTGCTGCAAAAAAAATAGGGTTGCATATGTCTTTTTGAATCTGGAATCTTGTTGTCTTTGGGTAAATTCCTAGGAGTGGAATTACTGGGTCAAATGGTGTTTCTATTTTTAATTTTTTGAGGAACCTACATATTACTTTCCACAATGGCTAAAATAATTTACATTCCCACCAACAGTGTAGAAGGTCACGAGCATTTGTTGTTCCTTGACTTTTAGATGTTGGCCATCCTAACTGATTTGAGATGATATCTCATTGTGGTTTTAATTTGCATTTCCCTGATAATTAGCTATGTGGAGCATGTTTTCATGTGCCTGTTGGCCATCTGAATTTCTTCTTTGGAGAAGTGTCTGTTCAGATCCTCTGCCCATTTTTAATTGGGTTATTTGCTTTTTTGGGTGTTGAGGCATATGAGATCTTTATATATTTTAGATGTTAACTCCTTAATGGATATGTCATTTATGAATATATTCTCCCATACAGTAGGATGCCTTTTTGTTGGGTTGCTGGTACCCTTTGCTGTACAGAAGCTTTTTAATTTGATGGAGTTCCATTTATTCAATTTTGCTTTTGTTTCATTTTTGTTTGTGTTCAGGAAAAAATTGCTCATGTTTATATTTAAGACATTTTTGCCTATTTTCTTCTAAGAGTTTTATGGTTTCATGACTTACATTCATGTCTTTGATCCATTTTGAGTTTACTTTTGTGTATGGAGTTAGACAATAATCCAGTTTCATTCTCTTACATGTAGCTGTCCAGTTTTGCCAGCACCAGTGGTTGAAGAGGCTGTCATTTCCCTATTGTATGTCCATGGCTCCTTTATTGTATATAAATTGGTCATATATGTGGGGGTTTATATCTTGGTTCTCTGTTCTGTTCCATTGATCTATGGGTCTGTTCTTGTGAGAGTACCAAATGTTTTTGATTACTATGGCTTTGTAGTAGAGCTTGAAGTTGGGGAGCATAATTCTCCCAGCTTTATTCTCCCTTCTCATGATTGATTTGGCTATTTGGGATCTTTTATGACTGCATATGAATTTTAGAACTATTTGTTCTGGTTGGTTGAAGAATGCTGTTGATATTTTGATAGGGATTGCATTAAATCTGCAAGCAGTGGCAGTTTAAGTTCTTCCTTACCAATCTGGATGCCTTTTATTTCTTTGTGCTATCAGATTGCTGTAGCTAAGACCTGACTGTGTTGAATAAAAGTTGGGAGAGTGGGCATCCTTGTCTTATTCTAGATCTTAGAGGAAAAGCTTTTAGCTTTTTGCTGTTAAATATGATGTTGGTTGTGGGTTTATCATATATAGCCTTTATTATGTTGAGGAATTTGCCCTTTATATGCATTTTGACAGTTTTTATCATGAATGGATGCTGAATATTGTCAAATGCTTTTTCAGCATCTATTGAGATGATCATGTGATTTTGTCCTTCTTTATGTTGATGTGGTGGATGATGTTGATGGATTTTCAAATATTGTAACATCCTTGCATCCCTGGGATGAGTCCCACTTGATCATGATTGATGATCTTTTTGATGTATTTTTTAATTTCATTTGCTAATATTTTGTTGAGTACTTTTACATCTATGGATATTGCATGAAGGACATTGGTATGTAATTTTCTTTTTTTTTTTTTGGTGTCTTTCTGGTTTTGACATTAGAGTGATGAGTATCAGAGAATGAGTTTGAGAGTATTCCCTCCTCTTCTACTGTTTGGAAAACTTTAAGGTGGATGGATCTTCTCTAAATTCAGTAATGAAGCCATCTGGTCCAGGGGTTTTGTTCTTAGATAGTTTTTTTGATTACCAATTCAATTTCATTACTGGAAATTTGTCTGTTTAGATTTTCTGTTTCTTCCTCGGTCAGTCTTGGAAGTTTGTATTTTTCTAGAAAGTTGTCCATTTCTTCCTGGTTATCCAGTTTGTTAGCATATTTTTCATAGTATTCTCTAATAAGTCTTTGTATTTCTGTGGTGCCCATAGTGATTTTTCCTTTCTTCTTTCTCATTCTGTTTATGTGTGCACACTCTTTTTTCCTTGATAAGTCTGGCTAAGAGTCTATTTTGTTAATTTTCTTGAAGAACCAGCTCCTGGTTTCATCGATTCTTTCTATTGCTTTATTCTTCTCAGTTTTATTTATTTCTGCCTGATCTTTAGTATATCCCTTCTTCTACTGATTTTGGCCCTCATTTGTTCTTTTCTTTCTAGTTTCATTAATTGTGAGTTTAGACTGTTCATTTGGGATTGTTCTTTCTTGATGTAAGCCTGTACTGCAATATACTTTCCTCTTAGAACTGCCTTCACTGCATCCCACAGATCTTGTGGTGTTGAATTATTGTTGTCATTTGTCTCCATGTATTGCTTGATTTCTGTTTTTATTTGGTAATTGATCCATTGATTATTTAGGAGCCTGTTGTTAAGCCTCCATGTGTTTGTGGGCTTTTTTGTTTCTTTGCATAATTTATTTCTAGTGTCATACCTTTGTGGTCTGAGAAGGTGATTGGTACAGTTTCAACCCTTCTGAATTTACTGAGGCTCTTTTTGTGGCCTATATGTAATCTATTCTTGATAGTGTTCTATGTGCACTTGAGAAGAATGTGTATCCTGCTGCTTTTGGGTGGAGTGTTATTAGATGTGTATTAGGTACATCTGTTCTAATGTGTTGTTCAGTGCCTCTGTCTCCTTACTTATTTTCTGTCTGGTTGGTCTCTCCTTTAGAGTGAGTGGTGTGTTGAAGTCTCCTAAAAAGAATGCATTGCATTCTATTTCCCCCTATAATTCTGTTAATGTTTGTTTCATATATGTAAGTGCTCCTGTGTTGGGGGCATAGGTATTTATAATGGTTATATCCTCTTGTTGGACTGATCCCTTTATCTTACATACTGTCTCTCTTTGTCTCTTGTTATTTTCTTTTTTTTGAAATCTATTTTGTATGATACAAGTACTACAACTCCCTCTTTTTGTCCCTATTATTTGCACAATATATCTTTTTCCATTCCTTTACCTTTAGTCTATGTATGTCTTTGGGTTTGAAGTGAGTCGCTTGTAGGCAGCATATAGATGGGTCTTTTTAAAAATCCATTCTGTAACTCTGTATCTTTTGATTGGTGCATTCAGTCCATTCACATTTAGGGTGATTATTGATAGATATGTACTTATTTCCATTGCAGGCTTTAGATTCATGGTTACCAAAGGTTCAAAGGCACCAACTTCACTATCTAACAGTCTACCTTAAATCCCTTATTTTGCTATTTCAAACACAATCTAAAGGTTCTTTTTCTTTTTTCTCCCTTCTTTTCCTTCTTCCTCCACTCTTTATATATCAGGTGTCATATTCTATACTCTTTGTGTATCCATTGACTGACATTATGGGTAGTTGGTTTAATTTTGCTTTTGCTTAGTAATTAACTGGTCTACTTCCTTTACTGTGGTTTTATTTTCTCTGATGACAGCTATTTAGCCTTAGGAGAACTTCCATCTATAGCAGTCCCTTTAAAATATACTGTACAGATGGATTGTGGGAACTAAATCCTCTCAACTTTTGCTTATATGGAAATTTTTTAGTCCCTGCTTCAAATTTAAATGATAGTCTTGCTGGGTAGAGTATTCTTGGTTGGAAGCTCTTCTGTTTCATTGCATTAAATATATCATGCCAATTACTTCTGGCCTGTGAGGTTTCTGATGAGAAGTCTGATGGGCTTTCCTTTTTCATGATTTTTTTCTCTGTCTGACTGCTTTTAATACTCTCTCCTTATTCTTGATCTTTGCATTTTAAGTGTTGTCTTCTAGGGTCCCTTTTTTTTTGTAGATCTGTGTACCTCCATGACCTGAGAAATGATTTCCTTCCCCAGCCTGGGGAAATTCTCAGCAATTATTGCCTCAAAGAGACTTTCTACCCCCTTTTCTCTCCTTTCTTCTTCTGGTACCCCTATAATGCAAATATTGTGCTGCAGAATTGGTCACACAGTTCTCTTATTATTCTTTCATTTCTTGAGATTTTTTTCTCTCTGTACCTCAGCTTTGTTTTCCTATTCTCTAATTTCTATTTCATTTACTGCCTCTTCTACCTCATCTAATCTGCTTTAAAATCCCTCTATTGTATGTTTCATTTCAGATGCTGTATTTTCTCAGTTTCTATCTCTTTCTTGAAGTCCTCCCTGAGATCTTGACTATTTTTCTGTAGCTCCATGAGCAGTTTATGATTTTTATTTTGAAGTGTTTATCAAGAAGATTGGTGATTTCAGTTTCACTTAGCCTTCTCTCTGGTGTTTGAGGGATTTTGGTTTGTACAAAACTGTTTTGCCATTTTGTAATTCTAATGATGACTATGGAATTATAACTTTGCTGCCCTCTAGTGCCCAGGAAATTTACTCTCTGGAGCTGCCTTGCCCCTGAGCCGATAAGGGGGTTGCAGGCACTCCACGCCATGCCAGTGACTGATGGGAGAATAAAGCTCTTTCCTGTTTCCTGGCTGCAGTGTCTGTCTGCACTGCCATGTCCAGTGGGCTGAGCATGCAGGGAGGAGCCTCTGCATTATGCCCCCATAGACGCCACAGGTGGGCCACCCTCTGGCTGGTTGGCACAATGGCGGGTCAGCAGGTGTGTGGACTGGTTCCTGCTGGGAGGAAGGAGCAGCAGGCTGCATATTGCAGTGGGAGGCCTTGGTGCTGCATTGCCAGCCACAGGGTGGAGAGTCCGAAGCTCCTGAAATTTCCCAAACTGCTGGGCTGAGTGTGCTAGGATGATTTTGTCCATCTGTCCTTTCTCCCGAGCAGCAAGCTCTGTGTAATCCTTGCCCCTTTAGCAGCCCTCTCACTGTTGGGAAGTCTTTCAAAGTGCCCACCTTTCTTTTGTCCCAGAGCAGCCAGCTGTTGGTATCTGTTCTCCACAAGTGACTGGAATCTCAATCTTTCCAAGTATTCTGCCTGTCTTTGCTTTCCAACCCTTCTAATCTCCAGAGCACCACATAATGTGGGCTCATGCTCTCAGAGCAGATCTCCAGGGGTGTGTGTTTAGCAGTCCTAGGCTTCTACTCTCTCCCTGCTCTGTTTCTCTTCCTCCTGCCTGTGAGCTGTAGTTGAGGGAGGGCTTGGGTCCTGCAGGATTGTGGCTTTGCTACTTTGCCCTTTTCTGTGAAGTCTTCTTTTTTCCCCAGATGTAGGCAGTATTCTCTCATGTTTTCTTTTAGGTCGCTCTTTCAGGATTAGTTGTTTTTGCTGTATTTTCATGTCATATGTCCTTTTGGGAGGAGGTTTCTGCCTCACTTCTCATGCTACCATCTTTTTGGGGTGGCTACCTTCATTTTTAAAAGATATTTTCAGTACTTATATAATTCTATGTCAATAATTATTTTCTTTCTGGCATTTAAAAATAGCTTTCCATTTTTTTCTGGTTTCCATCATTTCTCTAAAGACTTATCTGTCATTCCTACTGTTATTTCTTGTAAGGTAATATTTCTTTTCTTCTGTGATTGCTTTTAAGATTTTTCTTTATCTTTGTTACTAGAAGTTGAATGTTCTGAGGTGTGATTATCTTTGTATTTATGATGTCTAAGGCTTACAGAGCTTCTTGAATCTTACAGGGACTATAGCCTCACAAAGTTTTGGAATCAGCAAATATCTCACAGAGAAAACTGGTGCAGAATGTCAGACACATGTATCTGTAATTCCCCACTCTCTGGAACTTAGTCATTTTAGTGTAGCTACAGTGACAGGCCTGAATTCCAATTTTTGTCTACTCAGCAATGAGGCATTAAGAAGAAATCAAGGTCTGGTCATTCAGGCCTCCTACTCTTTGCGGCCTAGAATTGGTATATGATCCAAGGAGAAAATAAGTATGTGGAATGTGGGCTCACTTTTATGGCCATCCCTTCTTTCCAGGATCATAGCCTTCAATTCTGACTGCTTTAGTAGCTCTTTGATTATTTAAGCAAATATTTATTTTTGTATTTTATCTAGATTTTCTAGTTCAGTAGGAGGATCAGAATCAAAAGTGGGCATCTCCTTGAAATTCCATAGCACACTTAGGACTATTATATATCAGTTCAAACAATAGATGTCATATCATGTTTTAAACTCTTAGGAGCTGAACCAATGGAAGAAAAGGTCACTAAGTCAATTTCATTCATCTCTATAAGCAGGATCTTTGTCCACTATCCATATGAGATTGAATTTTAGGTAATTTAAAAATGCAAGAAAGAAGAGGTGGCAGCCACTGGGCAGCTACTTTTCTCTTCCATTATTGTACCTAGATTATCTCCTAAATTTCTTAGCAAAATTTGCTCAAATATACTTATTTGATAATACTAAATAACCTGTTTGTGATTGCCTAAAAGACTATTTTTATTTCATTATTTTCCAGAATTTTATAAATATTGTTCCATTGTCTTCTTGGATTGCTTGGTACTTTAGTAATACTTGGGGACAACCTTAAGTATCCCTTTGCTACCATAAATACCCCTTTTCTTGATGGGCACTGTACACTGTTCTATCCTGGAACAAATCATTATACATCAGTATTCCTTAGAACATTTTATCCCTCCTGAAAAAAGCTTTAGTTCCTATTTCTTTGCCTCAAATAATTTAGTTCTGTAAGTATTTTCTGACCTAGAATACCATATCTGTATAGGTCTTTAAAAATAAAATGGGGATTTTTCTAACTATTTTGAGTATTTCAAAATCTTTAATGGGAAACAGTGAATTCTCCTAAGAAGTATCTAAATGATAATGAAACCATCAAATGTCTAGTTCTTGTCTTGAAATGTATCAATTCAGGTAATGGTGGTCATCTCAGATGACCTGCAGCTGATTGACATCCAGACATCTTTGATTATAAAAAGAGTGAGAAAATGAATTAATTGTTATTTTGCTTTGTATCTCTAGACACAGTGTTTTAAAGCATGGGATTCATTTAAAAAATAAAAATAAAAAGTTACTGATGATATAAAGTTTGGAACTACTGCTCCTTACAAGGAAAATGGCCATTCATCTCATTGTGAAATGACAGGAATTATCCTGAAGCCACAGTGATGCTGAGGAGGCCCATATGTTATGTTCTTCTCATAACATAGATATTTTAATTGGAATGTACCACTTGGCCACATAGTTCTACTTTGGGGTTCATAGGTCAACTTTGTAATGTTCTTTGGTGGTAAAAGGAACATCTGAGGGAAAAAGATAATAATGAAGCACAGATTTTATTTATTAATAACTCATTATACCTTCATTGGCATCAAGAAGTTCTCTGTATGAAGCTGTCTCTTTCATTATGGACACGTTGATATTGGCATAAAAATATACATAGGACACAGGCATTTAAATACAGATTAATTAGTTGTTGGTTTCAAACTCACTTTGTATTTCTTTATACCAGAAAATCCTGTTGGATATTCATGGTGGTTCCCCATGTACAAGATTAGCATGTAAAATAATTATATATATGTATGTATGAAATGTTTCCCTGTATTTTCTTTTCCTGCTTTTGCCCCATCCCGAGTTAGAATTATTTCAGGCTGATGCTGATGAAATGTCAAATGTTTGGCCTGCAAGAGTGGTGCTTGAAGTACAAAGGGGATGGCAGTCAAGATTCTAGACTAGGCCATCATTGTGCAGTTTCCTTTGTGGGTTTGATTGCCTGTGTGTCAAGAAACCATTTATTTTGTTCATAGTAACAGTGGCTCCCATTTTGATTATTTTCCCCAGACCTTGTTTCTCTCTCTTGGAATTATTCAAAAGAAAATTCTTCTAGTTAGTCAGACCTCCAAAATCTAGTGACTGAGGCAGGAATTCATTGGCTTGTATACATGAAACATGCTTAACTTTAACTGTTATCTGTATAGTAGTAGTTTTATTCAATCCTCTGGATATTTCTCTCTGTGCATGTCAAAGTTCATGACTGCAAGCTCCTGGAGGCCAAGCTCTATATACCCTGTGAATTATTGTAAAGTTTATTTTCTACATAGTTGAATAGCTCTGAAACTTCTTCCTCTTAATTACGTGATACTGTCTAGAAAGTAAACAAGTTTCCACTGCTACTGGAAATTTTATCATGGTGTCTAATGGGCATCATGCAGATGATATTACTGGTCCTTTATCTAAATTGCTTAGCTTTGGAGTGAAGGGATCAGACCATTAAGTTAAGAAGTCTTTGGAAGTCAGGGTTAGATCTAGGAATAAGAGCTATGTAAATAGAGGTATACAGCACTTAGAGATCATTTGGATATTTTTACTTGTAAAATGTTTTCCCAAAATCATTTTAATGTTATATCAATAAAATAAAACACTGGCTGCTGTGTTTGGATCTTCTATGGCCTTCAGAACATATCAGTAGACCATGGCAAAGAGATTAGCCTCTCAGTTATCATTGGTCTTATACTGGGACTCTCATGTTCATTAATCCATATCTCCATTGATTCACCCAGTGAATGAGCAGTACTATGTTCCAGGTGCTGTTAGATTGCTGAGGAGTACATAGTAAACTAAAGAAACAGGAGGCTCTGGGAGAGTGTGGCAGACTGAAGGACTCACATGTATAAAGTGAATGAGAGAGTGAGAGTGGGGTGTTAGTGAAACAGAAAGAACACTAGTATGACTTGAAAATAGTGAACAAAAGTTTTGCAAGGACAATGAGATGAGATATGCAAGGTAGTTGTGATCTGAGTCTAAACCCAAAGGGAAGTTGTTGGAAGATTTGGAACACTGGAGCAACATGCAATGACTAGATTTTAAAAATAGAATTAATTTTTTAGAACAATTTTAGATTTATAGGAAAACTGCGAATATAGTAGAGAAAATTCACTGTACCCCACACTCAGTTTCCCCTATTATTAACATCTTACCTTAGTATGGTACATTTATTACAATGAATGAGTTGCTATTGATACAATATTACTAAGTAAGTCCATACCTTATTCAGATTTCCTTGGTTTTTTACCTGATGTCCTTTTTCTTTCCCAGCATCCCTTCTAAGATACCATATCACATTTAGCTGTCATGTCTTCTCAGGCTTCTCTTGGATGTAATAGTTTTCAGTCTTTTCTTGTTTTTGCTGACGTAGACAGTTTGCATGAAAACTCTTCAAGTATTTTATAGATGGTCCTCTATTGGAATCTGTCTTGTGTTTTAATCATTAAACTGGGCAGATATTATCAGGATTAGATTGGGTTTTTGGGAAGAAGGCAACAGAGGTAAAGTACCATTTTCTTCACTATTGATGGTAACTTCATCATCTGGTTGAGAGTGTATCAGGTTTCTTTCTCCACTACAGAATAACTCATTTTTTTTCCCTTTCTGTATTGTACTTGTCAGAAGGAAGTCCCTGTGTACTCCCTACACTTGAAGAATGGCAAGTTATCCTCTCTTTCATTAAAGGCAGAGCATTTACATTAGTTATTAGGGATTCCTCTGCACAAGAGATTTGTTTTTTCTCTCCATTTATTTATCTATTCACTTATATAAGTACTCCATTGTATTAAGTTAGCATAATTTATTTATATATTCACTTATTAAAGGATATCTTCGTTGCTTCAAGTTTTTGGTAATTATTAATATGAACTTCATAGGCAGGTTTTTGCATGAACTTGTTTTCAAATATGTGTGGACACCTCAGAGGGCAGTTGCTGGGTTGCATGGTAAGATGATGTTTTACTTTGTAGGAAACTACCAAACTGTCTTCCAATGTGGCTATGCCAAAACTGCTGTGCATTCCCAATAGCAATGACTTGAGTTTCTGTTGCATTCTTTTTTTTTTTTTCCCCAGGATTTACTCTCCCCGGAGTTACAACCATTACTTTATTTGCTCAGAATTTTGTGAATTAGTGATTTGGGCTGGGTTCAACTGCATGGTGTTTTGGCTGGCCTGGCATGGGAGCACTCATACAATTGTAGTCATTTGGATTAACCTGAAGTCACCTGGCAGCTCAGCTGGGGCTGTAGAGTCTCAGATGCCTTCATTCACATGCCTGGAGTTTGATGATGGTTGGAGGGTGGGCCTTTCTTTCCATGGTCTCTTGCAGAAAGGAGACTTCAAGCTTCTTCACGTGATGGTGGCAGCATTGCAAGAGGGCAAGAGCAGAAACTTGGTCAAAACCAGCCTCCAGGCCCGCAGAGGTTCGAGAGGAGAGGCAGTAGACTCCACACCTGATGAAGGGAATGTCTAGGTTACATTGCAAAGAGTGGTATAAACAGAGATGAGTGGAATGTTGGTTATTAAACAATTTAATCAATAATTTATAGCTAATCCTGATACTGGGGTTCTTGTTCATGGAGTCAAAGAATGAACTTTGCAAACACTCAAAGTAGGAGAGCAAGGGAGAAGCTTTTATTTACAAATAAAGCGAGAGGACAGAGCTCCTGGCTCACACCAGGGGGGGACAAGAGAGTTCCTGTTGCTCTGCATTCTTATCAGAATTTGGTGTTGCCAGTTTTTTGTTTTTTCAGTTACTTTAATATGCATATGGTGGTATCTCATTGTTGTTTTACTTTATAATTCCCTAATGATAAATGATGTTGAGCATCTTTTCACATATTTATCTGCCCATCTGTATAGCTTCTTCTGTGAGTTGTTTGTTCAGATTTTTTGCCTATTTTTAAATAAAGTGGTTTTCTCATTATTGAGTTTAAGTGTTCTTTGTATATTTTGGATACAATTCCTTTGTCAGATATGTGTTTTGCAAATATTTTCTCTCAGATATGGCTTGTCTTTTCATTCTCTTAAAAGTGTCTTTCAGAAAGCAGAGGTTTTAATTTGTATAAAGCCCAGTTTATTAATATTTTCATTTTTGGATCATGCTTTCGGTGTTGTATGTAAGTACTCATTGTGAAACCCAGTGTTGCCTAGATTTTCTTTTCTGTTTTCTTCTAGAAGTTTTATATTTTTTCATTTTTCATTTTGGCATAAGATCTATTTTGAGTTAATTTTGGTGAAAAGTATAAAGTCTATGTTTAGACTTTTTTGGTATATGGGCAAAGAATTAATTAGGCATCATTTTCAGAAAAGACTCTTCTTTTACATTGAACTGCTTTTAACATTTTGTCAAAGATGTATTGGAAGTCTTTGGATCTAATTCTGAACATTCTAGTCAATTACATTGATCTATAGATCTAATCTTTCACTAGTACCACACTTTTGATTTCTGTAACTTTATAATGCGTCTTGAGATCAGGTTGTGTGTGTCTTCTAACTTTATTATTCATATAACAGTATTATGTTGGCCATTATAGGTATTTGCCTTTCCATACATATATTAGAAGTAGTTTATCAATATCTGCAAAATAACTTCTTGTGATTTTGATTGGGACTGCCTTGAATTAAGTTGCAAAGAATTGACATTTTAACAATATTGAGTCTTCTAATCCATGAACATGGAATATCCTTTCATTTATTAGATTTTTTTATTTCTTTAATCAGAGTTTTATAGTTTTTTGCATACATATGGATCTTATACAGAAAAATTTTTACCTAAGTATTTCATCTTTTGGGTGCTACTGTAAGTGGTATTTTAAAAAATTCCACATTCCAATTATTTTTGCTGCAGAGGAAAGTGTTAATCTTCATATTGCTACCTTCTATACTCACTAATTTCAGGAGATTTTTTTCAACAATTTTTTGGGATTTTCTGCATAACCATGTCATCTGTGAACAAAGACAGCTTTACCTCTTCCTTCCCAATGTATACATTCTATTTCCCTTTCATTTGTTCTGCACAATATAGGATTTCCAGTAAAATGATAAATAATAGCAGTGAGAAGATATATCCCCCTTTTTTGCCAGTCATAAGGGTAAAGCATCCAGTTTCTCACCTCTATGTATGATAGTAGTTATTGTTTTTTGTATATGTTCTTTATCATATTGAGGAATTTCCCAGTTTGCTGAGCAATTTTTACTGTGGCTGGTTGTTGGATTTTGTCCAATGCTATGTTGGCCTCATAGAATGAATTAGGAAGTATTCCTTCTGTTTCTATTTTCTGGAAGAAATGATTGAAAGCAGATATAATTTCTACTTAGATGTTTGGTACAATTCACCAGTGAACACATCTGGGCCTGATGTTTTTTCTTTTTTTTTGGAAGTTGTTAATTATTGATTTATTTTATTTATTAGGTATAGATTAATTCATAATATCTCTTTTTCCATGTGTGAGTTTTGGTAATATGTGTCTTTCAAGAAACTGGTCCATTTCATCTAAGTTACGAAATTGAACAGAGCATTAAAATACATGAAGCAAAAACTGGTAGAGCAGAAACAAATAAATACACAATTATACTTGGACTTCAACATACCATTATTGGTAATTATTAGAACTACTAGACAGAAAACCAGCAAGGAAGTAGAATCGATCAACTAACAGGATTGAATTGACATTTATAGAACAATCTTCTCAACAATGACAGAATGCATGTTTTTGCAAGCACCCTTGGAAAATTCACTGATGTAGACCTTATCCTGTGTCATAAAATAACTCAACACATTCACAATAATTGAAATCTTACAGAATGCTCTCTGACCATAGTAGAATAAAACTAGAAATCAATGATAGAGACACAACAGGAAAACTCCATACTTGGAAGTTATACATGCACATTTATGATTTCTAGATCTTCTTGTGGATTGATTCGTTTATCATTATGTGATATCCTTCTTTGTCCTAAATGATTTTCTTTGCTTTGAAATCTATTATTAGTGTATAAAAGTCTGATGGGTATAATAAAAGTCTGATTTTAGTGAAGTTGCATTTTCTTCTCTTTTTTTAAATGTATCTTTTTTCCATCCTTTTATATTCAGCCTATCTAGTAGCTAGGTTTGAAGTGAGTTTCTTGTAGACAGCATATAGTTGCTGTTTTTAAATTTACTTTGTATATATGTAACTTTTAGGTGTTATATTTAGACTATTTACATTTTAAGTAATTATTAATGTATTAAGATTTAAGTCCATGATTTTATTGTTGACTTTCTATTTTTCCCTCAGTTCCTTTTTACTCTGTTTCTTTTTCTTGCTTTCTTTTGGGTTAATGGAACATTTTTTAGAGTTCCATTTTCATTTACTTGTAATGTTTCTTAGTATATCACATTGTGTAGTTTCTTTAGTGGTACTTAAATCTTACCATATGCGTAATGTTTTACCACTTCAAATGAAGTGTAAAAATCTTACTTCACTTTAGTAACATTACTTTCCCTATAATTGTTTTAAGTAATTCTTCTCTATATATTGAGTGCCACATCTGATGGTGTTATAACTTTTGCTTCAAAGATAAAGAAACTTGTGAGGTGAAGGATAATCTGTTGTTTTTACTTGTTTTTTACCCATTCTACTTTTCTTACCTTGTGAAATTATCAGCCTTCTTTTGTTAATCATTTCTTTTTGTTTGGGGAGAACTTCTTTTGTGCATTTTGCAAAGGATGGGGGTATAACAACAAATTCTATTAGTTTTCATTTGCTCAAAAATGTCTCTATTTTCCCTGTCCTTATGAAGGATGATAATCCTGCCAGATACAGGATTCAAGGTTGACAGTACTTTTCTCCTAAGACTTGAAAAATATCGTGTCCCTTTCTTCTGGCTCCCATAGTTTCAGATGAGAAATCTGTTATCTTTCAGATTCTTTCATTTCTTTCATCTTGTCTTTAGTTTTCAGTATTTTGGTTAAAGGTTTTCTCTGCTATCCCAAAATAGAACATTTCTATGAAAACTTTCATAGGTTGAAAGGGCATAAAGTGAAGAAGCATTTGCCATTAATTTATATGGAAATTGTTTTTGAGAATTCCTAGATCCCATAAAATAACCTCTCAGCTTTTCTGATACTTTAGAACACATCTTGCTAACAGTTGTGCAGAATAAATTGAGATAAAGCACAGTTCAAAGTTATGGCATGCTTAATGTTGAAATGTTGAGTGTAGAAAGAGCTTGGTGGTGTCATTCTCACTGGTTGGGATGCACACTGCTTCCATAACTGTTTGCTGCAAAAAAAAAAATGTTGAATTCTATTTTTGTTTCTTTGCCTTTTTCTTTCATGAAAGCAAAAGTCCTTCAGTTAGTGAAATGTTTTTAGGATAATAAAAACAGGTACTAATATAGGTCTTTCATAAAAGTGAAGTAAGTTGTGCAAAATGAAGTTTTGGAAAGTGAAAAGTGAGAGATATCTGGATTGTGTGTCTTGGTGTGAGTTACTTTGGATTTATCATTCAGTTTCATGACTGTGTAAGTGTATGTTCTTCACCAAATTTTGGGAGTTTTCAGATATTATTTCTTTGACTACTTTTCAGTTCTACTATCTCTTTTTTTTCCTTCTGGAACATTAACAATGTGAGCGTTAGGTCTTTTTGTTTTGCAGATCTCTGAGGCTCTGTTAAATTTTTCTCTCTGTTGTTCCAATTAAGCAAATACTACTGATGTGTCTTCAAGTTCATTGCTTCTATCCTCTATCATCTCTGATTTACTATTGAGCTCATCAGTGGGTTTTGTATTTTTCAGTTTATAATTTCCATTTGGTTCTTTTTTTATAACTTCTATTTCTTTGTTGCTATTTTCTATTTTCTCATTTGTTTCATGAGAATTTTTAAATGATTATTGAAATGTTTTTAGGATGGCTGCTCTAAAATCTTGGGTAAATCACTTCTGATTCATCTTGGTATTTACCTTAAAACACAAGACACTTAAAAAAATTAAGGCCTTTTTAAAAAGCATTTTTGAATAAAAGAATTGTACCTTGGGCCCTGGCCATGATGAAGTTGGTGATTCAGAGCCCCCCACCTTCCATCTGCACAGACAGCCCATCCAGGCTGCATGGGGGGGTGTGAAGGGGGCCCAGAGGTCAGAGACAGCTCTACTCCACAGCCCTCAGAGCAGGAAGCACACCACTGGGGCCGCCTTTCATGACCGCCCTCCTGCCTCCTATGTGACCCCAGGGCCTATCACCAAGCACTTCCATGTGTGGTTATTTGATTGATACCTGTGGAGTGAGACAGGTTGTCATCTTCCTTCATTCAAATTATGGGCTTCCTGGTCTTGGTATGAGGTATGAATTTAGATTGAACCATATACATTTTGATTGTTTTGTTAGAGGATTCTCGATCTTGTTTAAATCTATTTTCAGAGCAGTTATTCTGTTTAGTTAGTGTGCAGTTTCTGGTCTAATTTTGTGGACTTCAGTTCCAAAGACATTCTAGTTTTCTGAGCCCTTGTCGTGTTGTTCTGGTCTGCTTCAATCTGGTGCTGCTGAGGGTCCCGGTCAATCACTGTTAGTGTCTATGTGGAGACAGAGGAGTTTTCCTGGGATGCCTGCTATTGCTGAGTGACCTTGTGAGGAGGAGAGGCAGAAGCTAGTGGGCCTGGATTTCATCCCCCTGGTTGGATACCAGGAGAAAAAGCATTTAGTTGCTTCCACTTTGCTGCTTGCAGATTGTATTGCCTATTGATATTTGGTTATGCAGTTGGGTGTGGAATATCCTGGAGCTTTGCTGATGATCAGATGCTTCAGGACCCTGGTTGTAAAACGAGGGTCAGATATCTGGGCTTTTCTGCTTCCACTACTTCCTGCAAGTCTGACCATTCTTCAGGGTGTGAATTGTGGAGCAGGGCTGGGATTTCCCAGGTCTTCGCTGGGTTTCCCCTTTCCCAGTCCTTTGGCTTCACTTGTGTGTGGTGTGTGTGTGTGCGTGTGTGTACACTCAGTGACAGTTTCAGTTTCAGTCTTCTCTGAAACCTAGTCTGGGAGGATATGGAGGATAAAAAGGAAACCTAGAGGAACTCATCATGTCATCATTCAAGTTGAGGTTCCTGGCCAATCCACCCTCTTCTTTTCAGCTTTTGGAGTCCCTTTTTCATTGTTTGTTGAACTATTTCCTGACATTTAGTGGTATTTGGAGGGCAAAGGCAGGGAAAGGTGACTGGATGCCATCTTGTTCCTGAACTGGAAGTCTGATTTATATTTTTAATATCAAAATTAAATAAACTAATGTTCATATTTTTGTCCTTTATTCCTGTAGATAAACCTTTCCATTGGATAAGAAAGCCTTTGGGATCCAAATGGAAGCATTATTCCCTACTTACATAAGGCCCTCTTTCTCCACTTCTTGTCTCTACTAGAATCGTCTGACCTTTCTGCTTGCACTTAATGTGGATACTTTGTAACTTTGCCTTTTGGCATAATGCCTGCCTTCACTAGCTTGTTTGCTTTATTACTGTCAGTCCCTGATGGATCCTCACCTCTGTGATGGGGATATTTTTCTGCTTAACTTACGCTGTCCCAGGCCTAGATTGGAGCTCTATGCAGAAATCTAAAAATAAATGGTTTCAGTGATAGTGGGGTGAGGGTTTAGAAATGATAGTAAGAAGAGAGTTGCTTAATCTTGCAGCACTTCTATTTGCCCACAGTCCCTGTCTTGATACTTTCTGACAGTAAAATCTTCCCTTTGGCTGCTAGTCATCCCATGGAGTGTAAGCTAGTATCCAAGTTAACCCTTGGAAAGAAGTAGGGCTGCTGGCCTATCGGAAGGAGGAATATTTAAGGGAAGTTCCTTACTCTTGAGAACTTCTCTTCAAGACGGTTGTCTTCACTGTAAGCAACTTAAGGGAACTCTCCAGGGAATGCATTGATGGTCCCATTTTCAAGGGTCAGGGACATCATCTGTTACATTCTCATATCCCTAGAGATGGTGAGTTACCAGGGTTAACTTACTGATGAAAAAGGGCAGTAGGCTAGGGTATGTGTGTGCTTGAAGCAATATACCAGCCTCTGATTTGGGGTGGGGGTGGGGGTGAGGGGCGGTTTTTGGCTGGGCTTCTTGGTGCCTGCATCCCAAAGTTGCAGTGAACTCTGAAACCATCCTCTAGGCCAAGTCCTTCATGGTGGCATCCAGGACCAACCCAGAGCTGGATCACATTTACAGTGAGCTGGCCAAGCTTCAAGCACAGTGCCCCTACTTTTAGGAAGCCAATAGGTTTGGGGAGGGAACAAACTCCAATCCCAAACACAAGAACCTAGGAGAAGACAAGGTATAGGAGCTGTATCAGTGGTGACTCATAAGTCACAGTCCTATTGATGGAAGGTGTCATGTGAAGTGGTAGCTTAGGGGTGGAGGTTTGTACAGGGATGCCAGGTGTGGCAGAAGGAAATGCCTGTTTCCACCAAATGGTCTATTGGGTGGAATCTTGTCTACATAGAGGAAGACAATTCTTAAGCCACTGCCACTCTTGTCCCTTCTCTTTTCCCCCACCTCATGTTTCACGGCTGTTGCAGCCTCAGGGCCTTTGTACATGCTGTCCTGTCTGCCTGGAACACTCTTTCCCTAAATCTTTGCATGCTGTATCCTGGTCTTCCCAGGTTCAACTCAAATGCCACCTCTTTATGGAGGCTTTCTCTCACCACCCATATTTGTCACTCCCCATCATTGTCCTGCTTTGTTGTACATGATCTTAAATCAATACAAGACCTTGGGAGTAAGGACTTGATCCATGACCCTTGTTCCATGTTTCTTCAGGACCCAAATACACGTCTGGCATTCTCAGTTGAAAGAATGAATATGTCCACAATACATCAGGTTATTTTTTTCCTCAAGACATTGTTTGACACAACGGGAACACGGCAGATACAAATCTCAACCCTGTCAGAAAGCAGAAGGATTTGTTTGGGAAAATGAAACAAAATATATTTTTAAGCTCCATAAACATATGATGAATGCTAACAAGGTATTTTCAAAATAAGAAGCACATAGAAACAGCTTATGTTTCTGGTCAAATGAAGTTGTAATCAAATCGTTATCAAAGCAAAAAAAAAGGAATCAAAATGAGTTAGAAGAGTTTTTTGGAAAGATTCAGCAACTTAACTGAAATGAAGTGGTTTCCTTGTTAAATCTTGTTGCTTCTTCTAAGGGGACACAATTTCTCCATGGAAGCAAGGTGGTGTCTCAGCCTGCTGGCACTCTGAAGGGACAAAGAATCATTGCCACTGATTCACTGTGCTCTCAGGCCAAAAGGACGTCCACACAAAGGTTTGTCTGCAAGGCTGTGCCTTGCTGTCCAGACCAGCAGAAACAGCCTACCAGCAGAAATGCTTAATGACTAAGCCCAGACCGGGGGAGTCACATGGCTACAGCTTTGTTCCTAAGAAGCCAGCCAATTAGCAATCCTAGTTATTATTTACATTTCGTACAATATATCACTAAACTTGTGTTGATGATTTATCATTTATATTATGCTGTTGTCAGCATAATTTATTCAGATCATGCTGAGATACCTGGAAAATTAAGTAAAAGAAAAAGAAATGACATTGAATCCATTGGTTCTCAAAGATATTTCTTAGCTTCTTCTCTCTCTCTCTCTTTTAATGAGGATATATGTTAAGAAAAATCATGGATCACTTAGCTATTAAATTGTTGCAGGATCATCTGCATTAAAGGTTGCTCAGTATTCTTTTTTGGAGGATGACTTGGGCTTTCATTTGATTTTTGTCTGATCATTTGCTTTCAGTCTACTGTTCTAGAGCAAAAAAAAAAAAAGTAAACGCTATTGTCTTTAAAGTAAAGTTGTGTGGATTAATATGAGACTGGAGCCTTCTTTGCCAATTTATAAAACATCCTTATCTTCTGCTTTATATTCTATTTGCCCCACCCTCTTGGAAATAACTGTGTTATCAGAATTAGAGATAAAATACTCTTGTCATTGAAGCTGTTAATCCTCTAGTCATTATAGAAAAGCTGTCACTGAGGCAGAGGAAGGGTTTGGGGCATCGGAGTCCTGGGTTCCAGTCCTGATGCTGACCAGCTTGCTTGTGACACTAGGAGTCACTGAAGCTCTCAGGGCTTCTGTTTCCTAATTAGTGGGCATGGTGTTTCTCAAAATGTGATTTGTGGATCTCAGCATCATGCTTACTGGGTCCACTCCAGGCCTGCAGAATCAGGATGTCTGGGAGACGCACAGGGGGGCCTGTTTGACAAATGTCACAGGTGGTACTTCTGTGCAATTGAAAATCACTGGGCTAGGATATTCCTTTCACTTTCATCTCCAGTCTTCCTGGAGTTCTAAATACTCTTATAAGCAGAGTGTTTTGCATATTCCTGAAACTGTATGAAAAACATACTTTTAATAACTGGCTCTTATTTTAAAAGCTGCATAGGATCTTGCTATTAAAAAGGACTCTTAAATGAATTATTTATGGTACGAATTATCCTTCATAATATGAGTACTTCTCCCATTTGCCACCAATTGATTGATCTTGGATTTTCTTCAAGAGCCGTCCATGCATGTCATCTGGTACACCTGGCAGGTGTTTGCCTGGAGAAGAATGATTTTCACAAAGTAGCCTTTTCAGTTTCCCTATGTTGAGCTGGTAATCGGCACCCAGAGCAAGTTCATGGATTGCAGGCATGATGCTATGAAACCTTAGGAGTTCCCAGGCTAGAGTCAGGATCGGAACCCAGGGCTCTGATGCCCCAAACCCTACGTCTACCTCAGTGAATGCTTTTCATTTGGACAAGAATGTTGCTTCTCTGAACCGTTTGAGATTCCAAGTCTCAGATCTGCCTGGGAAATTAAATAAGGAATTCTTCTAGGTCTCAGGGAAAATACCATTGTATACACTTGCCAGAAGATTCACATAGGGAGAGCACCTTTTCCTCAGGGATTTTAGGGGACCTGTGGTATCACTCTTGGGAGGTGGACCCACTCTCTACATCATAACCTGAAGGTAATTTGCAGGTGGGAGCTACCTGCTAGTCCTCTGACTGCCTCAGAGCTGCATCTACAAATCCCTTTCACGTCATCTGCCGTCTCCCACCCTCTGACAAAGCTCAGTTACTTGACTGTTACCATCGACTGACACCACAAAGCTTCCAGTTAAATCTGTTCCGCTTGTAGCAGTGCTAGGGAATCTCTCTCTACTCTTAGACTCCAAGCTGCATGAGGTCAGGGGCCATGTTTCACCCCTCTCTCTTGCTGGCTGTATTGCAAAGGCCTGCTGAAGGCTTGCTGATTGTCTGAACCCCTGGTTCAGGCTGACCCTGTTCCTGCCCACCCACTGCACCAGGTCATGCATCATTGGAAGATGGTCACAGTTGCTCCCAATGCAGGTCCTGCCTGTGTGGAGAATCCTCTTTCTCTGTTTATCCCAGGTTTTCTTCCTCTCCTTTTAGAATCCACTCCATCCATTCCATGGCACTGTATCATACGGTCCCAGTGCTCAGCTGTGGTTCTAATGATCAGAGTGCTGATAGGTCCAGTGGTGGGCACGTGATAATTGGATTTATTTATTTTTTGATTTGGGGTCCAGGGAGACAAGTTTGTTTCTCTCAAGCAGTGGAAATGTTGGGGGAAGCCAGAATGCCCACCTTGGCCGGGTGAGAGATGGGGAGGCAGTGAGCAGAGGGCGTACTGGTGAGCGGTAAAGGGCTCTGCATGCTTTGCCTCCCTTGGACCCAGACCTGTTCTTGTAGTTCCGTGAGATACCCAGAGGGTGTTTTTGGTAAATCCATCTGGTTTTGACACTTGTAACAAAGGTTCGAAAGTGCAATGAACTTTCTAATTAGTCAACTCTCTCTCTCTCCCTTTCTTCCAAATCTCCAAATTTTAATGGAACCCTATGAATAGATCTGAATGCCTGAGGTACCTATATGGAAGAGATGTGACATTTATCCCTTATGTGAAAAAAACCCCAGAACATTAAAATGTGTAATGCACTTTGTGATGTTATGGCTTCAGATTCTCTTCTCAGTTGAATTATAAGTGTCATAAGCTAGTCCTGTATATATTTTCTTGTTCGACTTCTAGGCTGGACTTATTTCCACTTAAAAGTAGGTGAAATTTTTCATTTAAGAGTATTTTAGAATTATTACTGACTATTACTATTTAAAAAGTTATCAGATACAAGAAGAAAACATTCTGGAGGTGGGGGAATATGTATATGGATAGTGGGAATTATTTATGTGATATTCCACCAGCCTGCTAATTTCAAGTTCCAAGAACTGAAACTATAAAGGCCCAAAGACCTAGCACTTTGTCACCACTGCAGACCACTGCAGTGGCTACACAAGGGTGTCACATGCCTCCCATTAGAGAACATCTGGGCAACTAGATTTTCTAGTTATTTGAAGGCTAACTTCCCAAGTCTTTGTATTTTTTAGTTTAAATTTTGAAAATGATTTTTAATATCTGCATATTTTTTCCTGTTTTGGTGTACTGCAGAATTCACATGGGTCATATACCTGTGGATCAAATTCCTGATCACAGTTGGGAAGGTAGATCTTGTCATAAGACATGACTTGTACATAGATATAGAAAGGGGTGCTGGATGAAATCACCATTGGCCTTTAGTATCTAACCTAGAAGTTGACTTTCTGTGTAAATCTCCAATACCAGTTTTTTTTTATATGCAAGAAAGATATTCATTTTTCTGTAGTATGTTTAGGAAGTCATGTTAATTTTGAACTTGAAGTGATGCCTAGTTAAGAGATTTTGGAAGATGTACATTCAGGTGAGCATGAGCTATTGTTTGCTTGACTGACGAACGCCCTCTTTGGATTCATTGGCTTTTGATGATTGGCTGTAGTTCTTTTGCGTTCCTGGACCGGGCAGAGGTGAATGGCCATTTTGCTAGAGTTCATTTTCAGACAAGCCTGGTTCCCAGTGGACTGTGGGGGGCTAGCCCTAGTTATGGAGGATGTTACGGGGCAAAGCGCCACTTCGGTGTCTCCTTACGCAACATGCTGACTATATGTGATCACTGGTAAGTGTCATGAATTCTCTTTAAAGAGTGACAGATTCTGAATGTGCTGTGAATCCCCTGCCATGCAAAGCAATTCATTTGACTGACAACTTTGTCAAGGACTGTGTTGCCCAAGATGTAAAATGTATGAAGTGGTCCTGGGAAAGAGTAACTGAAGGAATAAATTGGAACCATATGGGATAATGAAATAAAGGGCCACAGTGGGTGAGGGAGGTTAGAGAGGAGAAAACATCAAGAGCAGGGCATCAATACTTTGGTCTAAGTAGCCACCAATGAACCCCAGCTGACTCAGAGAAGCCCTGGTTCATTATTGCCTCAGTTTATCTCCAATATACATGCAAAATATGACACTAAGAAGATATCAGATGGCTTCCAGAAAGACTGTGTCCACAGGGACTTCAGTTCACCAACACAGAGCCCTATTTACAAGGAGGCAATGAACCTCGTGAGTCTGCTGCCCGGTTCCTGGCAGAGTTGTTCTGTAAGGTCTGAGTCCATTCTCAAGATAACTAGCTACAATCTGCAAAAGGAAAGTGCCTCATGGAAACGCCATGTCTTCACACGTTGGTGTCTGCTAGTCATGGGAAAATGAAAAACATCTTTTGTAAATTTGCATTATGTTTTTCAAAATAAAATTTTCAGCTGTGTAGAAATAATCAATCCTCATCTTTGTAAATATGAAGTAGGATAGTAGACAAATGCATACATCCATAGCTGCTCTTTCTGAACACACACGTACACATGTGTACTCACACACATGCATACACACTGATGTGGTTATTGGTTATAACTTGGTCAGGTTAGAACAAAAGCAACAGACATCTGCCTGTCACCAAGCACACCCCAAGCTTGTGCCTGTCTATCAGCCCCACTAGCAGCAATTACACAGTCCATGGGTGTGATGAGCTGCAAACTAAACATTTGTAAAAAGGCTGTAATTAATGCAATTAGCTATTTACACGATAGCCCATAATGAATCCAAAGGCATCGTTATTGACTATTGAGTAAATAATCTGACATTAAAAAGTCAATGATCTGTAAATGAAAAATTCTTTTTTTAAAGGAGGAAAGATGAAGGAAAGAAAATTAAGGAAAAGAGGAAAACAAGCAAAAAAAACTCAGCAAAGATGTCATTGCATAATAGTCCATTATGCCTCCAATTGAGCTGTCATGAATTCTCAAAGAAATAATTGCACAATAGACCATAATGGCTTAATCGTGTCAACATCTTTGCATTTACATATTTTTTTAATCAATGGAAATTAAATACAAAAATGGGTCTTTGGGTTTCCATCCTCATTTTTACCATTGTGATTGGGGGTGGAACGAAAATAGGGTTCTTTCTGTCACCTTCAAGGGAGGCAACAGTCCCTGGAAGTCTACCAGATGTGTCTATTGGTACTTGGTTTGTGGATGCTGGAAGGGTGCTGGAGAGACCCAGAGAACCATGCTCCTGGGAAGGGGAATGGTCTGCAGTACCTTGCTGGCTGTTGCCGCAGGAACCAGCAGCTGTGAACTTTGGTGTTGCCCAGG
Source organism: Manis javanica (assembly GCF_040802235.1). Classification (NCBI taxonomy): domain Eukaryota; kingdom Metazoa; phylum Chordata; class Mammalia; order Pholidota; family Manidae; genus Manis; species Manis javanica. Next base: position 22,277,588 of record NC_133172.1, read on the forward strand.
GCCTGGCATGTGGTGACCTCTGAACTTCTGCAGGAACACAGGCTTGCTCTCTCTCCCCTGTGTGTGCCTTTCTGGTTCCAACCATTTGTCACGCATGGATAAAGACCTATAAGCAAGGTGCTTCTCTCCAATGCCAACTCCCTAAGTAACTTGACCCCTGAGCGATTCACAATTACTCATGTGCAACCTATTTTTCTATCACCCTTACCTGCTCTGGATTCGAACAGTATAGCTCAATGATGTGCTGTGGTTAAATATAGCAGTACCAAGTGATCCTCATTCCCCATTTTTTTCTACTCTCCACAGCCTCTTTTGTGGGGCAGGATTGGTTCAGTTTAGTTTTGTAGGCCATTTAACTCCCTAGGGTTTACCTTAAAAAGCCTTTACTGTATGTAGGCAATCATGGATCCATCTGCATCCATCTTAACATCTATTTATCTATCATCTCTCTGTCTATTATTTATCATTTACCTATCAACTATCTATACATATACATACACACAAATATATGCAATTTTAAATCCTGATATTTGTGCTTAAAGCTGCAGTGGGCAGAGAAGTGCAAGGCAGAAGAGGCACCCTGGGGCTTGGAAGCTGATGTCCTTTCTACCTGTTCATGGCATGAATTTTAAGAAGGCTGTGTGTGGTTAGACGGGAGCTCCAGTGAGGACCGGTGGCAGCTATTGCCTTGGAGCACTTCAGAGTCCAAGGGTGACCAACTGGCTTTCTCTTAGAGTTTGACCTGTAGAAGAAATATTAGCTAATGTCTGCAAAGAGCTTTATACTTACAAAATACACTAACATACTTTAATTCCAGTTGCTCCTCACGACGAAGCTCATTAGCAGTTGTAAGAGTAATTGTGGCCATTTCTGGCTCAGCACCTTTATGCTGTGCTGCACCCTGCATAGTTCTGACATTTGCTCACGGCCCTTGCCTGCCCCCAGAACACTGCGTAGGGCTCACTCAGAGCATTTCTTGAATGATTAAGTGGATCAGTTGCACGCTGAGGTATAAATCTCCATTTTGCAGTAAGTCATCAGGCTCAGAAAAGTATATTAACTTGCCCAGTGTTGCACAGCGACTCAATGGAAGAGCTGGTCTTTGAAACCAGATTTTGCAGTCTCCCAAGCCTGGGCCACTCTCTTTCCACTTTATAGAGGAAACAACAGATTTAGAGAATTTTTAGGCCCAAGGACATCGGGCCAGAGTTGTGCTGGGTCTGTCCATATTTGCTTCTGCTGGGGACCATGATCAGGAGCTCGAGCAGCTCCACGTGTCTCATCTCACCTGAGAGCCTCTCACCTGGGAAACCTGTGTCCCTTTCTTCATTACCACGGAAAGTGATGAGGGTTGATGGGGCAGAATGCCTCGTCTGTGGGGCTGGGGAGGGGTCTGGAGTTATAAGGGGGTGCTCCTTGTGCTGTGCCCTACCCCCAGCACGACAAGGAACTTGAGCAGGACTGAATCTTGCACCTGCATTTTTAGAGAACTTTATGGCTTTTCAACTGCTTTTCCCCTGGTGAATAGGCAAAATTTGCTTGCTTTTTTGATAGGCCAACACAATTATCATTTGGTTGATTCTGATTCATGAGGGGGTAATATGTGGGTAAGAATAGGCTGGATACCCTGGACTGGATGAGGGCAGAGCTGTGTCTTCACCAACATGAGGGGAATGGGGCAACAGAGCTCTGCCCTTTCTGAGGAGTAGTTGGGGCCGCTGTGCCACTTGCCCCAGGTATAGGCGGAACAAAGCAAGTGGGGTGTGCCCAGCTAAGGGACGGCTCTGGTGATACTCAGCACTCACCGGTAGGCCCAGGGACCTCTTATGGGCCACCGTATGGTGCCACCTTTGTTCCTGTTCAGAATCTCAAGGTGGAGGAAGATGAGCTGTGTTAGCCAAGTACTGGGGTTTCTGAACAGGGCTGTGAGTTTTTGTACTTTTTGTCTCACAGTCCCCTTCAGTAGGAGACTATCTCTACCATCTCTCACCAGTGTGATGGCTTTCAAGCATTGTTGCCTTTACTGTTGATTAAACAAAACAAAGCTGATTGCAGCAGGTGGCTCAGAATAGACAGGAGTAGGTATTGCTACCAGCACACTAAGAAACCATTTATCAAAGTTTTATCTGATCCAAAGCTCTGGATTTATCAGTTCCTGCTTATAAATGGCATCAAGCCAAGCCCTGTCTGAGTGTGTCTGGGGCTGGTTTTGCTCCTCTACAGTGCTGCACCCAGTGGGACATGGCCTTGAGTAGCGTGGCTAATGAAGCACACTTGGGGAGGAGGCAGGAGTGCATGCAGGATTTTGCTCCAAGAGGCAGGAACATGTACTGACTTGGGGATGGGTGCTCTCTTGGTAAGGACTGTACACACATCCTGCCTAGGGAAGTGGGCTTTGGGGTTCTTACTGGGGTGGGGGAGGCACTCAGGCCAATTGTTAAGTCACAATAATTATCAGAAACTTACTACACGGTGGAATGAAGGTTCTAGCTTTCTTTATTAAGAGAAGTGTTATCCAGAGGATGCTTCAAACCCTTACAAGAGCAGTGACTAGAAAGCATGATGGTAAGGTCTTCTCTTAAAAGATTTCAAACTTAGCAGACAGAAGGATTGACAGATTTGTCTACATAAAAGTCAAAAGAAAATCCATCTAGGGAAATGTCATACACATGAGGCAAAATGGAAGTGTCAGACTGGAAGGAAATATTTGCAGCATGTATATTATAGACAACCTCGTGTAAATTACATAAAGTAGAGCTTTGGTCTTACCCCTGTGTCCTTACTGAAAAGACAGGAAATGGTACTTTTAAAGGCACAAGAGTAGGAGAAATGGTATATTAAATAGCAGCAGTAGAATTTTGGAAGGTGGGAAACAAATGGGTGAGTAGTAAAGTTCTTGGAGGAGTAGAGAATATCAATTCCCAAGCCAGTAGGGAAAGCAAAGAGTCCACAAATTTATAGCATGGGATACCACAGAGGCTCAAGAGTTGGCAGAATCTGTTTAAAGAAAATCACAGCTCCTTGTTCCTCCCCACCCCCATGAAGTTAGAAGATAAACTTGAGAGAATTATCCAGAAAGTAGCACAAAAAGAAAAACCAAGTATAGAAAATAGGAGATAAGGGATAAAAAGTATCAAAGGAATGCTATAGGAAGCATCTAGATCTGAGTAATAGAAGTTCCAGAGAGAACAGAGAAAATGGAGACTAGGAGATCATTGAAGAAATAATTCAGGAAAATTTCCTATGACTGCAGAATAACAGTTTCCATACTGAAAGCCAAGTTCAATTGATGAACATGGGTCTGCACAGCACCCTATCACTGAGAAATTTATAGCTAACAAGAACACAAAATTCTACAATGGGAGGGAGAGAGACAGAGACAGATGAAAAAAGAGAGCTTCGGTCTTCTCATCAACAACATTGGAAATTCATTCTGAAGGAAAATGATGTCCATTTTGGAATACTCTACCCAGCCAAACTATCAATCAAGTATGACCATAGAATAGAGACATTCTCAGGCACACAAGTTCTCAAATAATTTGCTTCCTACATATCAGAAAACTAGGGGCAGATGTGCTTCACCAAAACGAGAGAGTCAACTAGAGAGAGAAAGACAATACAGGAAGCAGGAGATTCAGCACAGGTGAAGGTGAGGGCCATCCCACAATGACGGCTGCAAGCCAGGCATGGGGGAGACATTTCAAGGAAATAGAATTGGTGATGCATTTGCACTTCTTGAGAAATGATTTGGACAATTAGAGAAAAACCTGGGGTTGGATTAGTGAAAAGCATATGGAAAACTAAGAAAGCAAAGGAACACCTATTACCTCTAAGGAAACAAAAGGTTTTCAAGAAAGGAAATGTAATAATTGTTTACAAACAAACATTTGTGAATAGCATTTACATGGTCGTAATGATATAACACCAAATATTGAACTAATTAACATTATGATACACTGTTAATGAGAGGATAGGGAATGGAACAAGGGTATGTGTGTAGTGAGGATGGGGAAAGAAAGAATTAAATTCTCACCTTTCAAAGTGAAAAGTTCATAGGTAATGCCTAACTGAAAAAATGTCAAGAAGCAGAGACACAGAACTGCTATTGAGAGACATGGAAATAAATGCCAAAATGATCAGCTGAAGAGGTAAAAGTGATTGCCTCGGTGGAAGGGAAAATGGAGAGAGTGTGTGTGGGTGGAATGCTGCTTTCTATAACAGACTTATTATGCTTAAAACTATTATACTCTTTAAAGTGGTGGCTAGACCATAAAAACTGAGTTGATTGTAGGTCAAAAATGGTCAAAATATCAAAAATTATGTGTGATTCAGTCTAATAGGTGCAAATAAGACCTTGAAAAAAATACTAAAAAGTGGTACTAGGTTTGTTTGTTTTTCTTTCTTTATTGAGATATAATTGACATGTAAACATTGTGTAAATTTAAGATGCATAACATGTTGATTTGATGCATTTATAAATATCAAAATGATTATCACTATAGTGTTAGTGAATATCTCCATTACCTCACATAATTATCATGTCTTTTTGGGTGAAATCTACTCTCCTGTATATAATACAGTATTATTAGCTAAAATCTCCGTGATGTATACTAGGTCCCCAGAACTTGTTTATCTTATAGCTGGATGTTTGTATCTTTTGACCAACATCTCTCCATTTCTCCCACTCCTCAGTCCTTGGTAACCCATTTTATGGTCTGTTCCCGTGAGCTTTTCTGTGACTTTTTAGATTCCACATATAATAATATCATTCAGTATTTGTCTTTCTCTGATTTATTTCACTTACCATAATGTCCTCAAATTTCATCCACGCTGAAGCAAATGGCAGGACTTCGTTCTTTCTCATGCCAGAATAATATTCATATATATACCCCACATATTCTTTATCCATTGATTGATTGATGGGAATTAGGATCTTTTCACACCTTGGCTATTTATTACAAATAATGCTGCAATGAACATGGTGATGTAAATATCTCTTTGAGACCCTGTTTTCATCTCCTTTAGATATATGCAAAGAAGTAGGATTGCTGGATGATACTTATGTTTTTTTCTAAGTTTTATGATTTCATGACTTACATTCAGGTCTTTGATTCATTTTGAATTTACTTTTGTGTGGGTTAGACAGTGATCCAGTTTCATTCTCTTACAATGTAGCTGTACAGTTTTGCCAACACCAGCTGTTGAAGAGGCTGTCATTTCCCCATTGTATGTCTGTGGCTCCTTTATCATATATTAATTGACCATATATGTTTGGGTTAATGTCTGGAGTCTCTACTCTGTTTCACTGGTCTGTGGGTCTGTTCTTGTGCCAGTACCAAATTGTCTTAATTACTGTGGCTTTGTAGTAGAGCTTGAAGTTGGGGAGTGAGATCTCCCCCACTTTATTCTTCCTTCTCAGGATTGCTTTGGCTATTTGGGGTCGTTGGTGGTTCCATATGAATTTTAGAACTATTTGTTCCAGTTCACTGTTGGTATTTTGATAGGGATTGCATTGAATCTGTAGATTGCTTTACACAGGATGGCCATTTTGACAATATTAATTCTTCCTAGCCAAGAGCATGGGATGAGTTTCCATTTGTTAGTGTTCTCTTTAATTTCTCTTAAGAGTATCTTGTAGTTTTCAGGGTACAGGTCTTTCACTACCTTGGTTAGGTTTATTCCTAGGTATTTTATTCTTTTTGATGCATTTGTGAATGGAATTGTTTTCCTGATTCTCTTTCTATTAGTTCATTGTTAGTGCATAGGAAAGCCACAGATTTCTGTGTGTTAATTTTGTATCCTACAACTTTGCTGAATTCCAGTATTAATTCTAGTAGTTTTGGAGTAGAGTCTTTAGGGTTCTTTATGTACAATATCATGTCATTTGCAAATAGTGACAGTTTGACTTCTTCTTTACCAAACTGGATTCCTTGTGTTTCTTTGTTTTGTCTGATTGCTGTGGTTAGGACCTCCAGTACTATGTTGAATAACAGTGGGGAGAGTGGGCATCCCTGTCTTGTTTCCAATCTTAGAGGAAGTGCTTTCAGCTTCTCACTGTTAAGTATGATGTTGGTTGTGGGTTTATTATATATGGTCTTTATTATGTTGAGGTACTTGCCCTCTATACCCATTTTGTTGAGAGTTTTTATCATGAATGGATGTTGAATTTTGTCGTATGCTTTTTCAGCATCTATGGAGATGATTATGTGGTCTTTGTCCTTTTTGTTGATGTGGTGGATGATGTTGATGGAATTTTGAATGTTGTACCATCCTTGCATCCCTGAGATGAATCCCACTTGGTCATGGTGTATGATCCTCTTGATGTATTTTTTGAGTTTGGTTTGCTAATATTTTGTTGGATGTTTTTGCATCTATGTTCATCAGGGATATTGGTCTGTAGTTTTCTTTTTTGGTGGGGTCTTTGCCTGGTTTTGGTATTAGGGTGATGCTGGCCTCATAGAATGAGTCTGGAAGTATTCCCTCCTCTTCTACTTTTTGGCAAACTTTAAGGAGAATGGGTAATATGTCTTCTCTGCATGTCTGATAAAATTCCGCCGTAAATCTTTTTGGCCTGGGGGTTTTGCTCTTGGGTAGTTTTTTGATTACTGCTTCAATTTTGTTGCTGGTAATTGGTCTGTTTAGTTTTTGTGTTTCTTCCTTGGTCAGTCTTGGAAGGTTGTATTTTTCTAGGAAGTTGTCCATTTCTTCTAGGTTTTCCAGCTTGTTAGCATATAGATTCTCATAGTATTCTCTCATGATTCTTTGTATTTTGGTATGTTATGATTTTTCTTTTCTCATTTTTCTGATTCTGTTGATTTGTATGGATTCTCTTTTCCTCTTAATAAGTCTGGCTAGGGCTTTATCTATTTTGTTTATTTTCTCAAAGAACCAACTCTTGGTTTCATTGATTTTTTCTATTGTTTTATTCTCAATATTATTTATTTCTCATTTGATCTTTATTATGTCCCTCCTTCTGCTGACTTTGGGCCTCATTTGTTCTTCTTTTTCCAGTTTCAATAATTGTGACTTTATACTATTCATTTGGGATTGTTCTTCCTGTTTTAAAAAGGCCTGGATTGCTATATACTTTCCTCTTAGAACTGCTTTCACTGTGTCCCAGAGAAGTTGGGGTTTTGTACTGTTTTTGTCATTTGTCTCCATATATTGCTTGATCTTTATTTTAATTTAGTTATTGATCCATTGATTATTTAGGGGCATGTTGTTAAGCCTCCATGTGTTTGTGAACATTTTTGCTTTCTTTGTACAATTTATTTCTAGTTTTATACCTTTGTGGTCTGAGAAGTTGGTTGGTAGAATTTCAATCTTTTTGAATTTACTGAGGCTCTTTTTGCTGCCTAGTATGTGGTCTATTCTGGGAAATGTTCCATGTGCACTTGAGAAGAATGTGTATCCTGCTGCTTTTGGGTGTAGAGTTCTGTAGATGTCTGTTAGGTCCATCTGTTCTAGTGTGGTGGTCAGTGTCTCTGTGTCCTTACTTATTTTCTGTGTGGTGGATCTGTCCTTTGGAGTGAGTGGTGTGTTGAAGTCTCCTAAAATGAATGCATTGCATTCTACTTACTCCTTTAATTCTGTTAGTATTTGTTTCACATATGTTGGTGCTCCTGTATTGGGTACATATATATTTATTGTGGTTACATTCCCTTGTTGGACTGACCCCTTTATCATTATGTAATGTCCTTCTTTATCTCTTGTTACTTTCTTTGTTTTGAAGTCTATTTTGTCTGATACTAGTACTGCAACACCTGCTTTTTTCTCCCTATTGTTTGCATGAAATATCTTTTTCCATCCCTTGACTTTTAGTCTGTATATGTCTCTGGGTTTGAGGCGAGTCTCTTATAAACAGCATATAGATGGGTGTTGCTTTTTTATCCATTCTGTTACTCTGTGTCTTTTGATTTTGGCATTCAGTCCATTTACATTTAGGGTGATTATTGAAAGATATGTACTTATTGCCTTTGCAGGCTTTAGATTCGTGGTTACCGAGCATTCAAGGGTAGCTTCTTTACTATCTAACCATCTAACTTAACTTGCTTATTAAGCTGTTATGAACGCAGTCTGATGATTCTTTCTTTTTCTCCCTTCTTATTCTTCCCCCTCCATTCTGTATATGTTGGGTGTTTTATTCTGTGCTCTTTTGTGTTTCCTTTGACTGCTTTTCTGAGTAGTTGATTTTATTTTCTGCCTTTAGTTAGTATTTGGTTGGTCTGTTTTCTTTGTTGTGATTTTATTTTCTCTGGTGACATCTATTTTGCCTTAGGAGTGCTTCCATCTAGAGCAGTTCCTCTAAAATATCTTGTAGAGGTAGTTTGTGGGTGGCAAATTCCCTCAACTTTTGCTTGTCTGGGAATTATTTAATCCTTCCTTCACATTTAAATGATAATCGTGCTGGATACAGTATTCTTGGTTCAAGGCCCTTCTGTTTCATCACATTAAATATATCATGCCATTCTCTTCTGGCCTGTAAGTTTTCTGTTGAGAAGTCTGATGATAGCCTGATGGGTTTTCCTTTGTAGGTGACCTTTTTTCTCTCTCTGGTTGCCTTTAATACTCTGTCCTTGTCCTTGATTTTTGCCATTTTAATTATTGTATGTCTTGGTGTTGTCCTCCTTGGGTCCCTTGTGTTCAAAGTTCTGTGGGCTTCCGTGGTCTGAGAGACTATTTCCTCCCCCAGTTTAGGGAAGTTTTCAGCAATTATTTCTTCAAATACACTTTCTATCCCTTTTTCTCTCTCTTCATCTTCTGGTACCCCTATAATGTGAATATTGTTCCTTTTGGATTGGTCACACAGTTCTCTTAATATTCTTTCATTCCTGGAGATCCTTTTATCTCTCTCTGCCTCACCGTCTCTGTGTTCCTGTTCTCTGATTTCTATTCCATCAATGGCCTCTTGCATCTCATCCAGACTGCTCTTAAGTCCTTCTGGGGAGTGTTTTATTTCTGTATTCTCCCTCCTAACTTTATCCTTTAGCTCTTGCATGTTTCTCTGCAGGTCCATCAGCATGGTTATGACCTTTATTTTGAATTATTTTTCAGGAAGATTGGTTAAATCTATCTCCCCAGGTTCCCTCTCAGGGGTTGTCTGGGTGGTTCTGGACTGGATGAGATTCTTCTGCCTTTTCTTGGCTTTAGAGGTAGTTGTGGGCAGTTGGCACATGTGTCAGCTGGGAGAACAATGTCTTTTCCTGCTTGCTGGTCACCTTGCCCTCCTCTGCTGCCTGTGCCAGTTACCCACACATGGGGAGCAGCTTCCAGTTTTATTTCCTGAGCTGCTGTGGGTGGGGCAGCCATTGGAGCATCCAAGAGCCCTGTGGGGAGGTGTAGGTGTGCTGGGTGTGCTCTCCTGCGAGAACGGCAACCCTTGGCACCATGTCCCGGCTTCCTCTGTGTGTGCTGGCGGGGCCTCTGAGTCTGGCCTGGGTGGCTGCAGAGGAGGCTCTGGGTGGTTGTTGTGGGCATGATCGCTCTCAGGCTGCTCCCTTTCTTTAGAGGGGCTGTGCAGGAGGGGGAATAGATGGGAGGCTTTTTATCACTGTGAGGGGCTTCAGAGCTGCACTGTCATCCAGGGGGTTAGGGCACCTGGAGTTCCCCGGGATTCCCAGCTGCTCGGCTGAGTGTGCCGGGATGCTTCTGTCCAGCTGTGAGGCCCCTGTCCCTTTAAGACTTTCAAAAAGCACTCGCTTTTCTTTTGTCCCAGGGCGCTGGCTGCGGGGACCCGCTCACAGATTTTACTGTTCCATTTCCCTAACATCCAGCGCACCACACAACGTGTGTCTGCACTCCCGGTGCGGATGACTAGGGCTGGGTATTTAGCAGTCCTGGGCTCCCACTCCTTCTCCACTTCCGACTCCTCTCCTCCAGCTGGAGAGCTGGGGTGGGGTGGGCATTCCGGTCCCGCCGGGCCACGTCTTGTATTTTACCCCCTTCATGAGGTGCTGAGTTCTCGCAGATGTAGATGTAGCCTGGCTGTTGTACTGTATCCTCTGGTCTCTCTTTTAGGGTTAGTTGTATTTGTTGTATTTTCAAAAAGTATATGGTTTTGGGAGGAGATTTCTGCTGCCCTACTCACGCCACCATCTTTGCTTCTCCGTCTGCAAGAAGAGTTTTTTTTTTAAGGGAAGTAACTTTTGAACCAGGCTTTATAGAGGTATATTTCTTTTGTTTAAGTGGAATGCTTGAATGTCTCTTTGCCTACAAACATTATGAGTTCCTTGAAAAGAGGCCCATTCTATACTGTTCATTGATATTCATTAAATATTTGGTGAATGAGTTTGTTGAAAATAATAAACCCATGAAAAGCTCAAGTGGTCATCTTTCCCTTGGTTACTAGCTTGTGGCTTTATATTCTAACTGATGGTAATCCATTCTTCCCTTCACCTCCGCTTGTCTGAATTAGCTGATACCAGCCCAGACTCAGGGCATCCAGAGCTTTCATGGGGCAGAGAAGTACGTTCCTTCAGAGAGGGGTGTGGGGTGTAGCGGCAGCTTGGTGAGTGTGCTGGGGAAGGAGACATGGCTGCTGCTGACCTTTAATAGAGAAAAGAGCAAGTTGTCCCCTTGGGAATTCAAATGGAATAGCCCTTTGTACAGAATGAAGAGATGGGGTGTGGGGCACCTTTAGTTACTATAGACTGTGAACTGGAACATATGAATCAGAAAATGGAAAAGGGTTTAGAATATTCTTCTTTAAGCACAGAAGCAAAAACACAAAACTCATATTATATTTTGAACTTTTCAGGTTCACCTTAGAAGCCATCTCTCCCTAAAAATGGCTTTGTTTTTATGTCATAATTTTCTCCCTTCTTTTCTTCACTGATTCCTTTCTTCCTAACTATTGCTAAAGGCCCATTAAGAGCTAGGCATTGGGGATACACCAGTAAATGGGAGAGAGTAGGTCCTAAGCCACCCGGGGCTTACCTTCCCACACATGTGGTGTCAATGCTAGTGTCTTCATCTGAAGACTTGTTCAGGCGAGGACACTGAAGCCAGAGCTCAAGGACACACAACTGGTATGGTAAACCAGCATTTTGATCCATAGCTCCCAAACCTTTACTCCAGCAGGTAGCCTTCAACTGTACTGTGCTGGTGCAGGCTGATTTTATGTCCCTTGAAATCACTTCTTAAGATTATCCAGTTAGCCTCTGAACTGCCAGGAGCAGCAGCAGAGTGTCCCTTTCCAGTATCTTTTGGAGTAATCAGCACAGTGCTATATAGCTTCTCAAGATGGCCTGAATTGATTATGACATGGATTATTGGGAAAGAGTTCTCCCTTCTGCCTGGCACCAGGCATGAACTTGTTAGACTTTGATCCCAATTCTAGACTTTGCACACAGAAGACAAACAGGGAAAGGAGACATTTTTGCAGTGAGTAGGGCAGCATCTGCTGTGGGACAGGAATCATGCCAGCCCAGACTGCAGTAATGAGGAAGGCACTGTGCCCATGCCAGTCCTTTGGCATTCCTTGTGGAACTTGGCAGGGGTAACATAAACATCTCACTGGGAGTCATGGGGAGGAGGGTATAGGATCTGAGGGTCACAGGTCAAGTGGTGGTAGATTCAGACTGTTCCCGTAAGAGATGCCTTTGTAGTCCCTGAAGGAGGGAGAAAGAGGGCTTCCCAGCATTGCCTACACAAGCAAGCAAGAAGAATTGGGTGTATGGACTGCTTGGGGAGATGATGTGTCTTACAGCAAAGCCATAACCTAGGCTTCATGCAAATGCTTAAATGTCCACAAAGGCATGTGCTTACTGAGGGCAAAAAGGGCTGGACGTGTACTTGGAAAATGTTTAGACTTTACTGTGTAGGCCATTGACAGTCTCTTTTGGCAGGGACAGTGGCAAGATCCAAATATGTTCAGAAAGTTCACTCTGGGGGCAGGAGAGGTGTGCTGGGATTGCAGCAATGGATGAGAAAGAGGCTGAGGACCTGTTCTAAGGCATTTTCCAGGAGGGCAGATGGAAGGGGTGGAAGCGATTTACAAGTGTTAGGTAAAGAAGGATAAAAGAGACTGACTACTGGGTACCTGGCTGGATGGTGGTGCTGTGGTTAGCAATTGAGTGTGAGGCCCTGTGATTCCAGAGAAAAGTTTGGGCTAGAGATGTAATTTTGAGAATTACCAGAGTGGATGTGCCCTGGCTGCTGTGTGCATGGCTGATGAGATCAGTCAGGGAGAGTGAAGAGGTGGACTCAAGAACAGAAATGTAGATGTCGCCTGCAGGAGGACCTGAGAAACGGAGACCACTAAGGCAGGCAGAGAAGATGGAGGGAGAGGATTATCTCAGAAGCCAGTACAGCATAAACCTTCTGGAAGGTAAAAAAGAGAGCAAGACTTGTGATCAAACTCATGCCAGAGCTTGATCCGTTTTCCAGGATATTCTGTTGTGTTCCGGGCCTTCTCTTCACTATAAAGCTTATGTATCTTATTAAATATCCTTTCAGGCTCCCCCAAATCCATGTGTTTAGGCACTATGGGGTTGCTTCTCAGAATCTTGAATACACTTCTCTTTATTGGAAATTGAGGTCATGTCCCTGAGAAAAAGGGATATGCTTGCCTGGGCTCAGAGTCATCAGGAAAAGAAAGGCCGAGTGTCTGTCACTGGATCTCAAGGATGGAACCGACTTTTGGGCACCCTGTCCTTTGTTGAAAAAATTAAATCTGTAAATAGTTTATTAAGGTTGGAAATGCTGCCAGCGACCCTTTGAAAACAGATACAACATCTTTAAGAGATTGCGAAGGTAAATCTTATTGTCTGGGGAAATGACTTCTGCACAGTTATTTCTTTTATTGCTCTGCTGAATGTGACGGCATTACTCAGTTTAATAAATCCTAGTGTATCTCTCAGTCCATGTAGGCTGATATAAATATCTCCAGTTATGTCACATTACCACCTTTGTACAGTTATACTGGGCCCTGATGACTGGGGTCTGATAAATGCAAAACCTCATTTGGTTTGTGAGTGATTGAGCGCTAACACTGTTTAGATTTCTTAATATACTTGTATTAGCATGAATAAGTAATGAGCATGCCAGGCTTTTTTGAATATTTGATTGTATCTTTGTAATGGATTTGTGTCTCTTTCTTTGTGCTAATGTCATTGTAACTTTGTTGGTGTCATAACTCCAAGCCATGGCAATTGATCTTTATCACCCCATCTTGAGTCAATCACCCTCTCCTTGCCCAACTGTAGCCTGCTCTGACTTTCTTTCCCAAGCAATTTAGCATGTTGTCTTTTTGAGGAGGGGTGCCGGTCACCACCCTGTCTTCAGGGAATGCCTTTCCCGCTTTGTAAAGAGCAAGCTTTAGATTTTCAAATGAGGTGGAGAGAGCCAACTGTCCGAAGTTGACAATGTTCGCATGAAAGTAAAGCTATCAAATCTGAGCCATGTCCAAACTGTTATCCCCAGCAAAACCCTATCAACCTGCTCATTACTATGGAGCTGATGGATCTACCATTGTATATGCAGCCTTTAAAAGCTAGAGTCCCTGAGACAGAGAGGACTCCTTTCATAAGCATAGAAAGTTATCTACAACATTTATAAAAGTCTCCTCCTTTAATGAGGGTTTTCTTGTCTGATGTGAATAGAGCACACAAAAAATTTGTCCTTATATGCAGCAGCCAAATATTTTATGCTTGTGGAGTGAATTTCTCAAACCTGTTAATAATTGATATCCCAGTTCAAACACCTAGCATGGCAGTTCACCTGCTTTGAGGCTGGATCCATATGCGAATGTGGCTACCAGGATTAACAGTTCCGTGGGTGCCCACCAAGAAGGCCAGTGATCCAGCCAGCACCATGTGCTCATGGGGCAGAGAAAGTGGCACAGAGATACTATGAATTTGGAAAGAGCCATGAGCACACTTACTGTGCAGGGACCTGCCTGCATTTCCATTGTCCTGCTAAGTCACTTAGTTGAGTAGGAGCTCTGGCTTACACTGAACCCATTAGTGATGATGAGGACATAAAAATGGGTTTGCGGTTTTCCCATCTTCCATGTCACGGCAGAAGTCTGGCAGAGAAGGTACTTTCATGAAATGATAACTACAATGTGTTCATCGGATCTCTGATAAATAATAATAATTGTTATAATGATCATTATAATAAACCTGGTTTGAACTTCTAATTATTTTTCTCTATGCACATATTTTTGGTTTTTAGCCACACTGTATACACATAGAATAAACAATATGGATTTGGGCTTTCAATTCTGTTTATTCTGCAGTTATCTTCCCTCACCCCAGCTCTTAGGATCTACAACCCGGCCCTCTCCTCTTTCTTATTGTTCAGCTTGTCACAGGCGTTTTCTGTGTGCCCTTGGTCTCTGCTTTCCTGCCTCCTATTAGCTGCTCAGAGCGCAGTCACCCGCTTCTGTGCTGGATCTTTTGCACACTGCTAACTGTTTTGCAAGGATGCCAGGGACTACCTCATGGCTGGGCCTCAGGATTCCCTCTCTGTTCTCACTCATCTGCCTGTCCCACAGCACTGGTCTCTGGAGATCAGCTTCTCTCCTTGTGAGCCCTCTAAACCTTGGTACTGGGGAACCAATCTCCTCTGCCTTTCCTGCCCCAGAGCTCCTGGGCCCTCCAAGAATATGACCTGCTACTCTCCTTTACTGAGTGCACAACCTGTAAGCATCCTCACCCGTAGGGTATAGGCTGAGCTGTATGTCCCCAAGTACATATGCTGAGGCCCAGTTCCTCAGAATGTGACTACTCAGAGATAGGGCTTTTAAAGAAGAAATTAAGTTAAAATGAGGATGTTAGGGTGGGCTCTACTCCAGTATGACTATTGTCCTTATAAGGAGAAGGAATTTGGACACACAGAAGGACACCTGTTATCAGATAATTGTGATGGCTCAGATGTGAGGGGTGACAGACGTTAAGCCTGCTGTCTTTGCTCTTCCCAGGAAGTAGGGTGGAGGTCTTGGGAAGCACAGGGAAACCAAATGTGGTCACTGCGGGTCTCTGACTAGGGAATTCACAAGTTCCAGCCGGAAGAAGGGTCTGAACAGTGGGAGCTGTACAGCGTAACTGTGCAGAGGACTTAGGCAGAACTGAGCCTTTACTAAACCCCTGGGCCCAGTGCAGGACTTGAGGAAGACATGACCTAGGTGTGCCTTGGGGTTACGAAAGTGCCAATAACCCTGGGTCAAGGTTGGGTCCCAGAGGGATTAGAGTCAAGCAGCTTTAATTTCCCTGATGAAAGAAGGGAGTTAATAAGACTCTGACCCAGGGAGCATCCAGGTCAATCCAGGTCCCCTGGGAGTGAATTAAAAGTAAACTGGTTTAGGGGAAGGGCACAGGTGAACAGCCGTGAGATTTAGTCAGAGAAGAGGCAAACAGTCTGAACCTCAGAGGGAAACCATAGAATGACACAGCCAGAGCAGAAAAATTGGTGCAGGATGAAAGAGAACTTTCCCCAGTGGGTCTGGAGTTCTGGAGAAAGAACAGTTGAAGACGACGGCTCCCATTTCATAATCTCACGTTTTCAAGTGATGGAGGTGAGGTGATGAGAAATCCCCCCTACCACAGGCACTACTGTCTAGAGACAACACTGCTTTCCAAAAATTTGCAGGGCCTGGAATTCACCCCTTATTTCTCCTTTAAAAAAATGGTGATTTTTTTTTTTTTTAGTTAAAGATTCAAAGATCTTTTGAGGCCAGTGGGATACTGCACATGCGTATTTCATTAAGAAAAAGCATATGACATAAGCCCCGTGTTCTGGTGTCATCATTCCTGCTTTGCATGGGGTAGGAACACCTTTCTCTGATATTTTCATCACATAAATGTGAGCCACCCTGAACCTTGTTGTTACCCCTTTCTTCTTTTTTCACTAGTGTTTTCCTCTGATGTGGTTGTATAGAGAAAATGCATACACACCACACACACACACACACACACACACATGCACATGCATACATATACCCCATAGCCAGATGCATTCTGATTTCCTCTGTTCTGCTGAAATCAGGCCTCTCCCACTATACGTCACAGGACGATAGGGGGAAAAAAAAGTGTTAAAATATCTACAATTTGTGTGTGTCTCTTTCTCCATGAACCATCAGTCGAGTTGAATGCCTATAGCAAGCCAACTGCTCTGTAGATTTTGTCCTGATTATTAAACACTGAATATGAAAAGCTAAGCATATAGAAGAAGAGTTATCCTCTAGTTTATGTAAAGTCAGCAGTGGAAATAAAAATTGTGGCATGTACGTAGATGTTTATTTGCCTTACCTTATAGTCACACTGCAGAGCTTTGTCTTCTGTGCCAAAGTTTTTTTCCCAGTGATGACAATGGATTATTTCTGTAAGCAAGTGTTCTATCCATTATTAAATTGATTATTCAAATCTCATTTAAAAAAAGAAGCCAGATGGCAATTTTCCATTATTTGTTGCTACTGACAACCACCAACCCTAAACTGAAAGATTTTCCTTTTTTTTCCCCTACTGGCTGAAGAGCCTGCTGCATTTCCATGCAGACCAAATGTAGATCCCATATTGGTAACAAATAGCCAATTACCAAACAAGACTGTAGTTATTGATTATTTTAGAATCATTTTTGCATTGACAGAGCTGTTGTTCTTTTGATGATTCCATAATTAACTTATCTATATTCAGGCACAATAACTTTGTTCCCTGTAGTCATTCGGATGTAAGCATTATTGTTGTTATTTAGTTGTCATGACGGCAAGAAACATGTTTTTACATGTCCAGCATCCTGGTTATTTTAAGATCCTAATAAGTATGCCTTGCTAATGAATCAGAATAATGGTGATTCTGCAAAAGGATAATTTTAAAATTCTAAGGGAGGCTTAAAATCTAAATGCAAGATAATTGCTTGCACTTGTGATAATCATGAGGCATGTTCCTTTCACTGCATGTGCTTGTGTGTGCATTCCCACATGTGACCTCTTCCTCTTCTCTATGTCAGTGCATTTGTATATTTCTGTTTGGAGTTATCATGCTCTATGGAGGTAGGCCTTCCACTGGAGTATCTTCTAAAACCAGCATTTGTCAGATGGTCTCATGGCTGGGGCTGTGCTCAGCAGGCTTGTGCTCTGAAAAACTTATTTTGTCAAATTCCATAGTTGCTAATTTTTAGCAATGTATGTGTGTGTGTGTGTGTGTGTGTGAATCCACCTCCTGAGATGTCTTCTGTATGTATGTAAGTGGGATTTGTTTTAAGTAACTGAAACTAGGCAGATCATACTTCTAATTCATTGGGTTCTTGCAATTCAGTGTGTTTTCCCTGTCATGACTCCAGCTTCACCTGGTGTTTTGGGTGGGTTGATCCTGCCAGGAGAAAGGGCTTCCCAGTGGCATAAGAGACTCATTTGCTTTCTCCATGAAATACACAGACACAGAGGTCTTTGGAAACATCCTCAGGAGATTGAAACTGTAGCCTCTGTAAGTTCAAGAGGATTTTTGAAACTTTCTGATTAACAGTTAGCTAATTCCCTTGGCCTAGGGAGAAGCCTAATAAACATTTTGGTCAGTGTGCTTAATTCAAACTCTGGCCGAAAGTCAGCATCTTCTGACTTTGTAAAACTGGGATTATTCATCTTTTGAAGAATGCCTGGGTGTTCAGGGAGGATTGGGGTGGGAGATAGGATGTCTCCTTTCCCTACTGCTTTCTGGAGAACTTCCAAACAATTTAGTAGCCAATGATCAGTTCCATATTGAATGTACCCTATGAGCTACTTCCTCCCACACCCCCCAAGTAAAATTCCTCTCTAGTATCAAGAGGCACTTCCTGGTAGATATTGTTTACTAGAAATGTGCTTTGGTTCTGCAATTCAGAATATCTACTGTGGCAGTTGTAAGAAACAAAATATTAACATATAAATGCTGTAATGGTAAAAATGTGCTAGCATACATGTTAAGTTTCTAATCAAACATTGCAAAAATGCATTAATCAGTATTTCATAGTTCATTACAGTCTGACTAATTTTGAAATCCCTCATGTAAATTGATTAAATGTCTTCTGCAGGCAGATAAATGGGCTTTTGTTTTAAGCAACCTTTACTGAGAAAACCATAATTTTCTGTGACTCAATTCTTGCACATTTGTGACTGGTGCTCTTTAGGCTCATTCTAGATGATATAGAATTTTCCTGTTTGCAACTGGAACCTACAAACTGATATAATATACTCCATGGTCCTAAGTATTTCATGAGCATCTACTCTGGGTCCCAAGATTTTTGCTAAGTATTGAGGGGAAAATAAGGAAGGCATGAGATATGATCTTTCTCCTTATGGAGAGAGATGACTCATACAGATGAACAACAAACAGCAAAAATATGCATACTTAACCAGGACTGGACTGAGGAGCACAGCTTTCTTTACTTACAAAAAATATAAACCAACTCTGGATAGCTTTTAAAAAGGGCAGGGTGTTTATTTATTGGCAGGATTCTGGAGTTGTTTCCATGTTAAAACATGGAGATGACAGAGGCCTGGAGTTAAAGAAATCAACACTTTCAGGACTTTCTGTCTTTACTTCTCTGACTTGCTTCCTTGACTGTCAGCCTCCCCACAAGACTGGCACCTCCTCCCACATAGTTCTGACCTTACCTCCCCAGTTGAAAGAAGCTTTCCCTACCAGTTCCAGTTAGGAACTTCTTAGGAAGGACTCTGATTGGCTCAGCTGGTCATTTGAGCCAATCAATGTGGCATGTAGAAGGAATCTGATTGGCTCAGCTGAATCACTTGGACCAATCACTGTGTCCTACAAAAGGACTTTGATTGGCTCAACTGACTCCTTGGACCAATCACTGTGGCTTTCCAAAGATTTATGATTGGCTTAGCTCTACAATTTTCCCACAGCCTCAGTCAACAGGGCATGGGGTATAAATGAATTGCCTGCCAGCTCCCTGAGACATGAGGGCGGCAATGAGAGTCAGAGGTGCTTCCTGAAGAGGCAAACGTGGTCATATAACAATGAAGGGGGGATATAGGGCAGGGAGAGGGGAAAGCATTGGCAAAAGTACCCAGTTGGGAAGTGATGGAAATATCTGATCTAGGAGGACAGTGTAGGTGGGAATATTAGGAGATAAAAGAGACAGGACTATGTGAGGCCAACAGTGGTGGAACTTGGAACTTATCAGAAAGCTTGTTCTTGTGGGACCAGGAAATAGTGAAATACTGGATGTTCCAAAACAAAGAAGAAAATTGATGTCGGCCAAGTTGCATGGATGGGGGTGAGGTCTAAGAGATGCAGTTTGCTGGTTCTGTGAGCTGGGAATGAAATGAAGAGAGATTGGTCCAGGAGGTGCAGTAGGGTGCAAGAGAGAGGGTGTATTTGAGGGCCTTCTCCTGGGAAGAGATAACAAAGCTGGGTGGCAGAGAAGGAGTGTGGTGATCAAACCCAAGAACTTTGAGGAATGGGGTGTTTGGGAAAGATCTTTTTACGGGATGTCATAATAAATAATGACTATAATGGTAACTCACACACACTGAGTACTCTTACATTCCAGGCACCTTGCTAAGTGTTTACATGGCCCAATGATTCTGTCAGGTAGATAGTATTATTGTCCCCATTTTGCATGACAAAACAGGCACAGAGAAGCTAAGCTGCATGCTCACAATCATACAGATGTTGAGTGGTGGAGCTGGCTTTTGAGCCCAGCAGGCTGGCTCCATATTCCACTCAGAATGAGTTTAGTTGTGACCAGGTTGAACTTCAGGTGGCATTGGCCCACCCCGCTCACGGTGCCCAGGTCAGAGGAGAGACTTTGGAACAATTTGAAGGGAGATGGAGAATGGATTAAAAGAATAACCATGGCTTGGGACTCAGTGGGAAGGAGAGATGAAAGGTCAAAAGGGATTCTAAATTCCAAACTTGGAGAGCTGAGGGAAGACCACTGATCCATCAGTGCTGATTTGTTTGCCAGAAAAAAAAACAGTGGCTTCATTCAAATGAAAGTCTTTGTCACAGTCTTGCTTTTTAAAGAAAGAAAGACTAAAGAGTGATTCCAGTGTGGGGTCTGGATCCCCAGATCAGTGAGTTACATACTCTCAGGTGGTTGCATAAGGACTTTTTTGGGTAATATTTTTATTTTAATGTATATCAGAAGAAACATAGCTAGCACATGGAAATCATGAATTTGACAGAGCTCATTGCTTAAGATGAGGATGAATATTTTTTTCTTAGGCAAATATTTTTAAAAAAGTAGATTTTAGAACAGATGGTATGCAGATAGGACAAAAATTGCCAGGATGGATTGAAAAATGAGAGTTTTGGGAAATGCTGGGCCAAGGTCAGATTTCCAAGTCCTGGCCCCAGCAAGCAGGTCCCATCCTGCCTCTATTTCTAATCAGACTCTTAACTCCTGACTTGCACACATTTTTTCCTTTAGGGCAGCCATAGCTGCTTCTCACCACTCCCCTACACACCGGGGAGTGTCCATATCCATCCTTTCCTTCTTTCTTGCTGTCTGCACTCCCTGTATATTCATTTCTTCTTACCAGAAACCTACTTTTCACTTCAGAATCCTGTGCTGTCATTCACTTATTCCAAGAGTAGTGAATGCAGATGCCTATTGGGGCCACTCAGGTAAGGTAAATGAATAAAGTGGGCAGGCAATAAGACTATACAGCATGGCAAGGATTCTGGGGGAACTTGAGAAATGATGCTTTGCCCAAAAGTAGTCAAATATAATTTATAAACATACTGGCTCTCCAGAGAGAATGCAGAGTCAGCCTGGATTTGTTCTTGAAGCTGCTGTTTGCTACTTCCATCATATGTCTATGGGCCACACGGTAAGTGTCAGACACAGGGTACAAAGGAGGTGAATTTGTACCAGAGAAGGCCACTGCTGGGGAGCTGGGCACACACTCTGTAGAGGTCTGTGAACTTTGTGGACATGGGCATCTGTGCTGTGGGAAAACAGCTTGGACAAGTACTTCCCCTTCTCTGTGGAGCCTTCCCTGATTGCCATTATTTCCCTCTGCATCGGAGTTGATTTCTCTTTCCTTTATACACACACATCCTGTGAAGAGGACCCTGAGGACTGGTAGTTTTGAAGCAGGTTGGGGATGCTCCCAGGAGAATTTATAGCTACAGTGACATGTGCTGAGACAGAGGGGATCTCCTATCTTGAATGTCAATAAATGTTATGGGAGGATCAGACTTCACAGGTTGGTCTAAACTGGCCCTATTTTCAAGACAAAACCTACCACAGGATTCTATAAGGTGCCCAAGGCTGGAGACTCCTGGCCTTCTCGCAGAGCCTCCCTGTTAGCTGAACCCTCTATGATAGCATCACAAGTTGTCATCCCATTTTACCGATAATGAAACATAATGAAAGTGGCTGATGACTGTTCTCCTATTCCTCATCTCCCCTGGCCTCCACTCTGTCCCTGCTTGTTAGCTGATCCCACTGGGCAGTTAAATTCACTGCTTACCAATGTCTCCAGAAAGCAACTATCAGGCCAGATGCTGAATAGAGATGAAGCCCTCAGAACTCCAGGCCACAAAACTCTCAGTGTGATTGGGGAATCAGGTGTCCACCCAGAGCAGACAATGAGAGTCATAATAGATGCCTATTCCAAATGTGTGGGGCATACCTGGGGGGAGCAGACTTGAAAGGGGACAAGAGAGGGGGAGGAATTGGAGAGGGAGGTCTCCCCAGAAGAGGCCTTCCGGACCCAGATGGGACTGTGCTCAGAGAGAGCATGTGGTGACAGCAACACCGGGGGGCTCTAAGTTCCAGACCAAACTAGAAAATGTGCATGGAATGTATGTATGAGATGTAAAGTCTGATTATGAAATGCAGTGTCACATGTCCTCTTTAACACATTGTCATTAACAAGGCACCTCCTTTCAGCTGACACTCTAGCAGGAGATGGTCTTTGAAGGCCCTCAGGATTGTAAATGGTTCTGCTATAGTCAGATAAAAAGTCAGTTAAAAAAAAAGGCAAAGTGATTCTTAAACTGATTTTGTGCCTGAGTTTTCACTCCTCTTGGCTAAAATTATTGAAGTTTTGATGGATTTTTTTTCTTTTGGTTGTCATGACTGATCTCTTCAGTATTCATGAGACTCAAAAGTAACTGGTGGAGCTGAAAGCCACAGCCTTA
Organism: Manis javanica; assembly: GCF_040802235.1. Lineage (NCBI taxonomy): Eukaryota > Metazoa > Chordata > Mammalia > Pholidota > Manidae > Manis > Manis javanica. The sequence continues at coordinate 22,299,682 of NC_133172.1, forward strand.
AGTGACATTTGTTCTGGTCACCTGGATCAACTAATGTGGTGGATAGATGCAGGACAAGCCGGGTCTGCATGGGGCATGTGGAAGGGATCAATTTCCTTTGAACAAATCACAGGGAATCCTGGAGATGGCATCTGCCCACAAAATGACCTCTGACTATTTTTAGTTTTCTTTCAGTTTCATCTGAGTAGAAAAAGCTCTGTGTGGAGAACAGAGAGTCCAAGTTTACTTTTTTCTTTTCTTTTTCTTTTCTTCTTCAGTTTTTCAGTCTGATCTCTGCATTGCCAAGTTCTGAGTCTTTGGAAACATTGATCCAATCCTCTGTGTGTCATTAATAAAATTGTGACTTAAGTATTGTTCCCAAGGATGTTATAAGGGGGAGACCACAGATAGAGAGGTAAGCTCTTTTTTCCTTTTGTCTGAATGATACTACTTATATCTGAGTAATTAGTTCATCAGTCTTATCTGATGCAGGGACAAGATGCAAAGGTGAGGTTTTGTTTTTAATGATGTTATGAATTTGTTTACCTGGATTCCTCCCCAGCAAGCAATGAGTAAGCCCTGGAATGCTTGTCTTCTACATTTAAAATATTGACAAATCTCAGGTGCCAAGTTATTCTCTCTGTGTATCTAACATTTCCCTCATCCTGCCATCTAAGGGAAGCTTTCATGCCATGCTTTAGTGCCAAGAGCATCTTCCGGGATAAATGGTAACCTCAGCAGAAAGGATGCCTCTCAGGTCGTGTTTCACATCTTGACAAATCAATAGCTTCAAACCTGCCAGGCCTCACTCTCACTTGGATCAACATTTAGATTCACCTCTTTGGAGACCATGTTCATTCCTGTGCGTCTCCATGGGCTGCTTCCATAAAGGAGTCTTTGGATTAATTGGCTCCAGGGACTCATTTCTGGGTGTGGTTTCATTAAGCTTTATTCAGGTATGGAAGTGAGAATCAAGTGTGTGTGGAGATGGAGTGGGGGTGGGAGTAGGCTGAGTGGAGAGGCCATGCTTGGTCCCCCTGGGGTGATGAGGAGGCGAGGACAGGAGGGCTTCCTGGGGCACAGGTCTCAGAGCACGGACAATAGGAGGATGCTGGCTGGAGTTGCTGGGGAGAGAGCCATGTGCCCAGCCTTCTCAGCCAGGACAAATGAAAAGCTCGCCACCCAGCACCTTCTCAAAGTATGGCCTTCACCTTTTATTGGGATGTCAGACCGGTGTAAAGGATGGGGCCTTACTTGGGAGGTTGTGATGATGTGAAGTGAACCCTATCGGGGGAGTATTTCTACCTTCCGTGCTGCAGGAACACGCAGCTGCCTTCCCAGCGGAGGGCTGACGGGTGTGTTCTGTGGTACAAAGAGTGGCAATCATTTGCTCCTTTTGCCCTCCCAGCCCCCAGTCTCCTTGGTGGGGGGGTGGGTAACAGCACTTCAATTTCCTTTCAGAAGAGGACCCTCCCCCTCCCCCTCACCCCACTGTATACAGCCTTAATAGGCCTGTGGACCAAAGGGTGCTGCTGTCCCACCCAGGCCCAGGGGGTGCATGTGGCCCCAGACTAGTCAACTGTATTCTCTTCTGGGACTGTGAATCTTGAGCAGGGTGCTGGGAGAACAGAAAAAAAAAATGGTTGCCACAGATGATATCCAAAGGCCATGCTCTGACAGGAGCCTGGGTTAATCCCTGCTGCTGAGCTCCCAGATTTGCCCTGTCTCGCCCTTTGCTGAGCCTGCTTCCAAAGCCTTCTTTTTTGATTCTGGAATCTGGAGCTGCCCCACAGCATTCTGGAACATTCTTCTGTGCGACAGTTGATTCCAGTCACTTACAGATGCCCATGACATGAGTAATACATGTATTTTGAAGGTCTGTGGCAGAATCTAACTTTTTATGTGTGTGGGAGAGAGGTCTTGTTATCACTGATCAGTCTCCATGCATCAAAGGTTTCCTGTGATGGAGGAGGACTGGCTGGAGGGATTGGAAAATGTGTGTCACACTGGGACAGAAACCATTTTGCATATACTGATGACACAATAGTAGTAGGTGATATTTGATTTCTTACTGTGTGCCAAATGTTGGGCTTAAGGACATGATAAGAAAAATATTTTCATTCTCACAAAAACTTTATGTGGTTGGCATGGTATCATCCCATTTTATAGATGAAAAACTGAGGCCCGGATGTGAAGGAACTTGACCTGAGCCACCCTGGAAGTGGCAGAAATGACGCTTGAACCTTGGGGCTTCCTCCAAGGCTCTTGGTCTCTGCTGTTTATTCTGTGCTGATTTTCAGGTTTGTGTCTATGACTAATTCTGTGGTTCTCAACCAGGGGTGCGTCTGCTCCCCAGGGGACATTTTTCAATGTATGTAGACATTTCGCTTCTCTTGCCAGAAGAGGGGGCTGCTACTGGCATCTTGTGCGTAGAGGCCGGGGATGCTGCGAAGCGTCCTGATACCCCGGAGAGCCCCGGACAGACTATCAAGGAGCACCGAGGCAGAGGCTCAGAGAGCCTTCCTCTACGCCATCTGAACCTCCAAAGGCTTGGGGTGCTTGGGCCAGAAATGGGGGCAGGTGGAACCCAGAGCGGGAAGGAAATGCTTCCTTTGTAACCTCTGTGTTCCTCATTCTTCTTCCTCTTCCTTTTTTTACTGCTGTTTTGAGAAAAACAATAGTTTCCTCCTTCCTTCATCCCAGTACTTCCTTGAGCCTTTAGCCACTTTAGAAATGTTTTTGCTGGCTTGGAGTCATCCAGCCACTGCTTATTAATAATTTCCCCCTTGGCATTTGCAGCCGCATCCACGCTAATGGCTCGGCTCAGGCAAGGCCCGCCGTCAGGACGGCCGCATCACGTTAGGCGCCGCCGTGTCCAGGGGATTCAACTTCATTTTTGCTGCCCAGAAAGAGGCCTAACCAGTTACGGTGAAAAGGACCTAAGAGCTTGAAGATCACACCACAGGGCTGAAGGCAACTAAGGAACCGTGGTGATCTGTCAGATAAATAAATATGTTCTTCCGAAATTGTCTAAAGCTTTATTTATAGAAGGGGCCCAAAAGGTTTGGAAGGAATATGCTTAAGAAGCTCTTAGCAATTCTGGCAATCCTCACAGAGTTGAATGAAACACTTTAATGGTGGTTTTCTTTTTAGAGAAGCAGCATTTGCTTTAGTCACCATTTGAGAATAGATAAGGAAAAAAAGGGGGGGGGACTGATCACGTGATTCTGGAGGTAGGCCAGGAGGTGATGCCGGAGGTGACAGGGGGCACTGCTGGTCTGAGCCGTCAGGGAGGCAAGGGTGCCGGTGCCTGGGCGCTGTGTCGGGGATCGGGGGTGGCAGGGGGGAGCAGGGAGGGCTCTGCGCCAGGGAAGGGTGTGAGGACACAGGCGAGAAGGCGGGATGAGGTGGGCTTGCCTGGGTGTGGATAGACTGAGTCAGAGTGGTCACTTGGGAAAGGAGGGGGATGCAGGCTTGGAGCCAGAAACAGTGTGCTGACTAGTGGTCCAGGCCTCCTGTCCCCTAGTTACAGGCCATTTGTGTGGGTGTGATTTCCCTGAGGGACAGAGAGGAGCAGGAAGGTCGCATGCAGGAAGAACCAGATTTCCTACCAGACTTCAGAGATCATCTGCCCTCATGCGCTCCTCTTCTCCCCTTCATCCTCAACCCAAGATCAGGTCTTCCCCCTGGGAGCCCAGTACTCCGCACTCTGATGAATCCGTCTGCGTCGGCGGGGGTGGGGGGAGGGCTCGGAGAGGAGAGAGCGGCTGGCCGACTGCGGGAGGCCCCGAAGCCCGGGAGGTGGCCCCGGGGTCTTGAGCCAAGGCCCCAGGCCTCTGCCCCGTATCTTCCAGGCCTCTGGCTGCCGCCGCTCATCATGGTAGCCTTCCTCTCTCTCTTTGTGGGTTGACCAAGGGCTTTGGGTCCTGTGTCCTCTGCTACCGAGGAGTTGCTCCCAGCCAAGGCTCCTCAGAAAAGAGATTTCTGTCTGGTGGCTTTACCCGCCCAGAAATGGCCAATAGGAAATCTGAGTAAGAGATCATCAGGATGTTCTCACCGACTCAGTTACACCCCAGTCTCAATTTGCTATATCCGACCACATGTCAATCTAAGGCTTAGTTATGTTTCTCTGTTTGGACCCCGCCCAACTAGTTCAGGAACTGGGCAAACTCCCTGAAGGTAGACTTGTGGGATCATCCCTGGTGAACCAGATCCTCCAGATGCCAGGAGTCCAAGGGTAGCCCGCGTATGGTCTCCTTCCACATCTCCTTGCAGTTAGAAATTGTCTCCCACTAATGTAACCACTTTCTCTTGATTTTTTTTTTCTTAAGGAGCCAAACCACATGTGTGAGGTTTCATGGAAATAGTCATTTTCTTGGCAAACTTTGAATTTATAAAATTCCCACAGTGTGGGGACTCAGGGGAGGGCCCTTGGAATTGATATGGAGAGGCCAACGGGGCAATCTGTTTCCCTGATGACTTGTGCCACAGAGCAGAGCACAGTGTGCTAAGCAGACCTTGAGTGAACTGGCACCGGGTGGGTGACGGTCAAAGAGAGACTTGCCAAACTGTGAACCTGTTCATGACGGTGGGAAACCTCGGAGCCCCAGACCCTGCTCAGTCGTGGACACGCAGTCAACATGGCCGGCACATGGGCAGGCCGGGTAGACAGTCTCTGTGTTCCAGGCTGCATGGAATACATGCACGATTTCAGAGATTACCTTTGACTGGGGGAAAATGAATTGTATGATCCAGGATTTGAACAGATTAAAAACATTAAAAAAAATGCTTGCTTCTGTTTCTATTGTATTTCCACTTTACTGCTGGTGATTTCTCCTTTGACTCACTAACGGGAACGCACTTTTTCTTGGTACAGCCATTACCTCTTCCTGCTACTTTCCAGGTCACTAATTTTTCTGCTTAGAGTTCATTCTGTTTAGACTGATATGCTGTCTCTTTTAATGAGGTTATTTCTGGGTTATTAGCCTTCCTGTTATATGATACCTTATGTGGAGGCCCTAATTGATGTAAATCAAACACAGCTTGCAGAAAAAAATCAAAGTCATTCTTCAGACATTTGGTGGATCTTGGGGCATCTCAGGATTTCAGTGTTTAAAACTGTATTTTCAACAAGAGGTAGCTAATAACACAAATAAATCCTTTCTTATTCGTAAATTAGCAGGTTCAAAGAAGTGGAAATTGAAGGAGAGCATTGGCATTTTGGTTTGCTGAATAAGCTTTAGACAGAAATTAGACTGAAAAGTATCGAGTGGGAGGGGTTTAATTGTACAGTTCAATAACCTTGCCAACATATTTTTATTAAGGCATTCTTACATAAGCCATTAAGCTTTAGGTTAATTTTTACAGATATTTTCTGGCCATAGTTAACGAAGAGGCATAAAATGAAGCAAAAGAAAGCATTTCCTCTAGAAGTCCGACCTAAGTCTCATGGCGTAGCTCCACTCGGGAGGGTTTCTGTGGCTGTATGGCCATCTGAGGGGCTGGGGTTATGTTCATATTAGCAGGAGGAGGTGGCTTTTTTTCTCATTTTGCTCCTGGACATTAGCTCTGTCACAAGAGGTTCTGACGTGGAGGCATATTATTTTTATCTTGAAAGAAAGAAAAATATGGTTTGTTCTCTTTTCTCCTTAAGGTCTTGTTCATTCATTATGTTCCCTGCCTGTCTCTGAGAGAAATTGCTCTATGCCTGGGAAGGTGTGGCCAGCACAGAGCATTCAAGAGGGAGCCCTTGGCAGAAGACCTGGGACTCTTGGTGGGGGTGGGGACTGGGTGGCAAATGGGGAAGGTGGAGGCAGCGGTAACACCCAAAGGTTACACCTGCACTGGGTGTTCTTGGAATAGCAGAAGGTGGGAATGTTGGGAGCAGACCATCTGGGTTAGATGCTGCCTCTGTCCCTTAATATCCATGTGATACTAGGGAAGGGCCTTACCTGGTTATTAAAGCATTGGAAATGCACAGGTGAACCGACCTGACCTGACTCTCCAGATCCCCAAAGCCGTGTGGAGTTCTCCTCTGCCTTACTTCTCCTGAGATGCACACATGGCCCTGGTTTGGCACAAAGATATTATCTCCTGCACAGGGCTGCTTCGAGGAATTCAAGAATGTGAATAAAGTAATCTGTAAACTACCAGACACCCTGTAAAATGTTTACTGTGGGGTCTTGATGGTGACAGTCACAGAGGTCTGAGGAGAGTCCAGGAGGACATTGCCCTAGAGTGTCCTAGCCCAGCCTTGTGGCCAGTGGATGTTCGGTCACTGGGCACCATCGGATCAAGGCCTGAGGTGGTTCTTTCCTGCAGTCCTGAGCCATCTCTTAGTTCTGAATGCCATGGTGGAGACAGCGTTAAGAAGGTCAAAACAACAGGAGACAGTTACTACATTCTTGGAATCATGGTTGTTCACCCAGGAAGAATACAGGCTGACCTTGGGCATCACAGGAGACACACTTAGAAGGCTGGGACTAGGTTGTGGCTATTTCCTGTGATTCCACCCCGACTCAGGTGGGCCCACAGTCCTGTCCATCTGGAGGTGAGAGTTCCTGACTGGCTGCCCAGAGGGAGGGAGAGCTTGGCTTCTCTACTCTGTATAATCTATTTATTAGCATTTACAGTAATTTCCTGTCATACATCCTAAGTTTCTGGAAGAAACACTCAATTTGTATCATTGAATCATGGAGAATGAGGTAAGGATTCAAAATCCCTCTAGTACAGTGGTTCCCAAACTTTCTTCTAAAAGAATTATTCACTTTATATATTTTAAAATAAACTTCCTTTTAAGTGTTTACATTCAGTTTTAAAGGAAAGTATGTACCAATTTGGTATCTGGAACCAAATTCATCATTTGCCACAAAGAAGGGATAATTCTGAAATAGCCAGGATGCCATTCCCATCTGCCTGCTCTGCTGCCCACAGAGGCTCCAATGCATGCACAGGATACCCATAATGCACACAGAACAATACACAACACAGGTGACACGGAAACACAGGACACAAACACATGGTATATTCAATAGATTCAACTCACAGCACACATGACACAAACAACATACCACACACAGTACAGACACCTCACACACTATGCCTACCCTCACACCTACCATCACACTCACAGCCACCACATGCACACACACATACGGAGAGGCCACACTCTGAAGAAAAAGAAATGTGGATGGAAAACTCAGAATGTAAGCGGTAGTTATCTTTAGGTGGTGGTATTTTGGTAATTATCGTTTCTTTGTTGTTCTTCCTTGCATTGCCTAAATTTCCTACAAGGAATGGGTACTGATTTGTAACTTTTAAAGAGAATCAATATTTTATAAGCCAGTGGTTCCTTCCTGTGGCAGCCCCTGGCCCCTGAGGATCAGGGGTCTGATGCCCATCACGTGGTGTTCCTGGCAGGAGAGGGATCTGGTGGCCTGAGGAATCCAGGGAGATCCCGAGAGGGTATCGCTCAGCCCTGGGCCTGCCATCTCTCCAGCTCTACAGCTGATTTGGCTCCAAGGATGCCAGGGGAGGACTGGGCTTTGGCTCCCCTTAGGGCGTGTGGCCCACTCCCACTATGCTACCGTCACCCCACTATTTTGTTCCATTTAAATTGATACTGTGTCCTCAGTCCTCCCATTTGCTTTTGACCTAATGTGCTTTGTTACTGACCTGAGGCTGTTTTCATTTCTGTGCCTGGATTCGGTCTTTCACTCAATGGACTTAATACTGTGGGCAGGTACCCAATGGCAGACTCTGTATTTCAGTAAATAAGCAATCTCCAGCTGTGAATCAGGCACTGTGCCAGGCTCCACAAGGTAGATCTGGTGCCCTCATGGGGAAAGGCAGGCTCTGAATTACTGAAATTTGTTCATTGTTTGATATTGACAGGGCTGACCTGATATTCAGAGACTTAACATTAGCCACAATGACAAATGATATTCAAGCAGAATTGCAGTAAAGGATAGCAAACTTTTGTCTCTCTCATTCTTACACATCACTTCTACCAGGCAGAAGAGCATAAAGGACTAGGCATTCACATCCTGGCTTTTCAATTTGTCCTGTTTAATATGTACTCCAACTAATTTCTTCTGGATTTGCAGAGCCATGCTGTTCCACCTTCCAGGGGCAACCCAGGTTCCCTGAGAGGTAAGCCTTGCTTTGGGAACTTGATACCTTCCAAGCTCCACACTGCTTGCTTTTTTGGGGTGGTGATCTTAGGCATGGAATCTAGTAAGGGCTAAGGCCCTGGGACTGAAAAACATTGTTGTGTTGCAGTCATGAGTCAGTGAGACACCTGGAGAAAATATGGTAATACAAGGGTTTCCAAAATCTTTTTCATTTTCCCTTTCTAAATGAGGCTTGAACATTGTGTCAGTCTCCACTGGGGTGGCAGGTTTCTTATTTTGCCTGTGTTTTCTCAGAACCTAAAGAGAGCAGGGCCATTGGGGGTCTGGTGCTGGTGCTGGTGATTTCATAAAGAAGCTAAGCTGTGGAAGTGTAATGAGCAAGGGGACTCACACACAGGGTGTAGTCACCAGATGGACTTCAGTGGTTGAGGGAACAGGTCTGAGGTTTAAGGGTGGGCTGAGCAAAGATGGGGTGAAAAAATTATTTCATGCCAAAGAAACAGCATGCATGGGAATCGTGGGGCAGAAAAGGACAAGGATGCATGGAACCACATGGGGGCCAAGAGCAACAAAGGAGAGAGAGGGAGCTGGCACCAAGCTGAGACTGCAGCTGGCTGGGAGGTGGCCAGGGGGCGCTATTCAGTTTTGGGGTTTATGCACAAGGCACTTTAACACATAAAAGATATGTTTTTAAAGTGTATTCAGCAATATTTAAACCATTCAAAAATATGAATAATAATTCAAACCACACCACCTGTACTCAACATTGCTTGGCTCAAGGCTGACTCTCTCCCCTTCTCCACACTACCCGTGCACGGAAGGGCTAACCCTTCTGGGTCCCCCTCTGGCTTCCTGTCGGGTTTGGCCAGGAGAAGGCCCAGCAGGAGACTGGAGGAAGCAATGAGGAGGGTGTGTTTCTGCCCCAGCTCCCGTCCTTCAGCCAGGATTTCCTGGCTGTAGCTGTCTGCACCCACTGTCCACCTTGTCTCTTTAGCCCAGCCAGTGGAAAAATCCTGAGGATCCCTGTGGTCTCCCAGCACCCTGACTTTACCTTTGAAACAGCTCACCCAGCTGAGTGTGTCTGCAGTTTTCTGCAGGTACCTGCCACCCAGCCTAGGGAATATAAGGACCAGTGCACTTATGTATCTCTCTTCTGTTAGAGCCTCTTCTTAGCTCTCAAAAGTAATCACTGTGCTTGATGTGGCATTCTCATTCCCCTGCTTGATTTTAGTCTATCATGTGCAGTAGTGTCAGCACTCTGCCAGGTCCCCTCCCTTCCCATCTCTGTGCAGTTTGGGGATCACCTCCCAATTTTCAGCAATAGCACTTTTTTGTTTGTTTGTTTTGTCTGAGGACTTTTTCTGGCCATCAGAGTCTAGTTATTCATTCATTACAAGTCCACTTACTTGTGGCAGGCCATAAGTACCTAGAAATTAATGGCTCCTCCCCAACAGCCTTCAAAGTTGGACAGGAGGTGGTGTCTAAATAGCTCCTGCACCCCTCTGATGCAATATCTGGGGCACAGAGTTTCTCTTCAGGATTAAGTACCAATTATTCATAATGGTAGCTGGCTTAGTATTGTAACTCTTATCCCTCTCACTTCCTCTCTCCTTACTAGTGTTCCTCGGACTGGCTCCCAAATAAACTATCTGCACTTCAGTCCTGATGTCATGTTGCCTTTTGTGGAAACTGTGATATGTATTTGTCTCTAAGCCAACACAGTATTTTGCTTACTTCTAGGCTTTATGAAATAGATACTATATTGTCTGAATTTTTTTGTAATTTGCATCTGTTGTACATCATGTTGTTCAGATTCATCCATAATGGTATCAGTTTCTGTAGTTAATTCATTTTTACTGCTGTATAATATTCCATTGTATGAGTAGTCATTTTCCTTTGAAAAGCCCATACATATTTCTTTTGCTATTTTAAGAAATACTGCCATAAGCATTCTTATATTTATAGCTGTATATGTGTATCTTTATCTTTATATATATGTAAAAGGTTTTCTTGACTAAACATCTAGGAGTGGAGTTGTTACCTTCTAAAGTATGCAAATTTTCAAATTTAGTTATTCTCCAGAGTGATTGTATCAAGTTACATGCTCTCTAGCAGCATTTTGGGATTCTTATTGCTTTATATCCTGCCAACTTGATATTGTCAGACTTCTCCATACCTTCCCATTTATAGGGAGGTGTCATTATAGTTTCAAATTTCATTTCCTTGATTAATAAGAAGTAGAGCACTTTTCATATGTATATGGATCATTTTTGAGAATGGCTGGTTTATATTTCTTCTTTTGGGTTGACTTTTTTTCTCTTTTTGAATTTTTAAAAAACTTTAAAATATTCTGGGTATAATTATTTGTCTATTAAAAATATGTTGCAAATATCTTCTCCCAATCTGTAGCTTATCTCCTCTTCTTTTTTTATAGTCTCTTTGAATGAACAGAAGCATTACATGATTTTAAGGGTAGAAGAAATGGCATGATGTGGTTGTACTTTTATAATGGTGTCTCTGGTGCTTTGATGAATTTATGGGGTTTTATGGAGATGAGAAAGAAGTAGGTGTTAAAAATTCTAAAAAAAATTCAGATTTCATCCAAGATAGGGTAGCAGGGTCTGGATTTATCTTCCTGCCTGAAAAACAAAGGAAAAAATGTATATTTAAAATTGCACTGGTTATTAGGCAATACAAGACACATATTCCTGAGAGACGAAAAACAAATGAGATGATCTCTCTAATTGCTCCAGCTCACTGCCTGGTAGGAGGCTCTAACCCACAGTGAAGGGCAAGGGAATGACAAAGCAAAATGGACAAATCCACAATTGTAATCTGAGATTTCAGTATTCTTTTCTCATTAAGTGATAAATGAAGTTGAGAGAAAATCATTAAAGGAATAGAAGATTTGAACAATGCTATCAACCAACTTTCCTAATTGATACTTATAGACCACTCCATTCAAACACAATAGAATGCACTTTTTAAACTGCACATGGGACTTTATCAAGACAGAATAAATTTTGGATCACAAAAATAAACCCAATGAATGTGAAAGGATTCAGATCATGTAGAATATGTTCTCTAACCACAGTGGAAGTAGATGAGAAGTCAATAACATAAATATGTGGAAAATCCTCAAATATTTGGAGAATAAACAACACACTTCTAAATAACCTCTCAGAAAATAAAAATTGAAATTTGAAAGTATTTTGAATTTCATGAAATGAAAACACAGTATGTTAGTGTTTGTAAGGAGCCAGTTAAAGCAGCATTTAGAGGGAAATTTATAGCACTACATATCTGTATTTAGAAATGGAGATCTCAAATGAATTATCTCAGCTTCCAACTTTAGTAACTAGAAAGAAAAAGAACAAATGAAACCCAAAGTAAGCAGAAGAATATAACAATAGAGATCAGAATGGAAATAACTGAACTAGAAAACAGAAAAAGAAATAAAAGAATAAAGAAAAGAAAAAGAAACCAAAAGCATGTTCTTTGTGAAGTTGGATAAGACCAGTAAATCTCTAGCTATTCTGATCCGGAAAAAAAGAGCAAAGGCAATAATTACCAATATCAGGAAAGATGATACACTTTCTTTATATATTAAGAAGATAAAAAGGGAATATTAGAAATAACATTATACAAATAAATTCATTAACTTAAATGAAATAGAAAAATTTCTCAAAAGACACAAACCACCAAAGATTACTCAAGAAAAACTACACAAACTGAATAACCCTGTATTTATCAGAGAAAATAAATTTTTGTTGACATCTTCCCACCAGGAAAACTCTAGGCCATCCAGTTTCACCTGTGTGATCTACCAAGCTTTTAAGAAAGATACAATATCAATTCTACACAAGCTCCTTCAGAAAATAGAAGAGGAGAGAATACTTACCAACTAATTCTATAAGACCAGAATAACCCTGACAGTAAAAATCAGACAAGAAAGTATAAGAAAATTAGAGTCCAATATTCTTCAACATAGGTTCAAAGGTTCTTAAATATTTTTTTTAAGAAAATCAAATCCAACAGGTAAAAAGGATTATATATCATGAGGAGAGATTTGGGTGATAGCTAGGGCGTGGGAGTTGAGAGAGGAATTTTTGCAGTGAAAGACTAGAGTGCATTTAAATACTTAATAGAAAAGAACTTGTACCCATAGATGCAATAATGGACTGCGGTCTTTTGTAGATCAGTTTCTCAACTCTGGTTGTGCATTCAAATTGCCTGGAGAACTTTGAAAATATGAAAGTTTGAAACCCAGCCACTCTCCCTGTACCTCCCAGACATCACTCCTGGAGTGAGACTGGAACTTTTTCTTTTTTTAAAAAAATAAAAGCTCTCCAAGTGATTCAAATATGCAGCCATGGTTAAAAACCATTGTCCTGAAGATACAGGCTGGGATCCCAAGCATAGGTGAAGCAGCTGGCTCAGGGTGTGGGTGCCCTGTTCTTACTGTAACAGGAAGAATGGAAGGGAGGAAGGGAAGAAAGAAAGAAGGAAAATGGGAACAGATGCAGCTAAGTTTACCTTCTGATGGGTGAATGTTATAGTGGGTCCCCTTAGTTGGTTTTATATTTTTAGCAATCTGCACAAAGTGACCCTATACCTCTGAGTAACCAACCAGAGATTGCCAGACAAGGGGAATGAGGGGGAGAGTGAAGGACTCCCCCAAGGTTACAGAGCGGTTGAGTTGGGACAGGTGACTAATTTCCTGGATCCTGTCAAACCATGACATTGCATGTCTAATGGGTCTCAGTCTCCTCAACCCAATCAAATAAGCAGCTGAGTTTGGGGTGAGTTTGGGAAGGAGGAGAAAACTCCAGACTTCTCGAGTTTTCTCCTTTGGCAGACTCCTGTGCATTGGACCCCAATTCATTCCAAAGTGGCAAGGACTGAAGAATGCCAGCATATCCTCAGGGGAACAAATATTTGTTGTAAGCCTTCAAAAGGCTTACCTGAGAGAACATAGTATTTTTTTAAAATCACCATCTCTTCATATTGGTTTTACTATGAAACAAATAATTTGCATTCAACTAATACTAGAGTCCGAGGTTAGTGGAACTTCTGGGTCTAATAAGATGGATTGATGTGTACTACCTACATGTTTGCCTTTTGTAAATAAGGGATGATGTAGTCACTGAAATTCCAACACCAGCAGAACCTCATCGGTTGCTTTTTACTTTTCTTGCTTAATGATTTTGAAATTGACTTCTCTAGTCTTTCATTGATTAGCATGGTTGCAGAATGTGTTTAGAAGAGACTCAAACCTCAATGTTGCTGATCCAATCCCAAATATGACTTTCCTTTTAACTCTAACAATTTTCCATTTGTTTTCAGAGTCAGGATGGCAAATGGGATCTAGGGACCTGTGAAATCACACAGGTGATGAGTTTGAGAAATTTCTGACTCTCTTGCTTGGAAATTTCCCTGCCCAGGGGCCATGAAGTTTGAGACCCCAGAGAGGATTTTGACAGGGCTTGGGAAGAAAATGGAAGGGTTTTGCTGGCCAAACATATATCAAACAGTTTTAGCATTTGTTACTTCCAGTGTATGGACCAGCCAGCACTTACAGACAGGACAAAACACAAATTTAATGAAAACTTAATAAACTTTCAGACCAGAGAAGTCTTTAAACTATACTGAAAGAAGTATTTAAACTATTGTATCTACCAGCTTATGAAAGAGAGATAGTACTGGCATTCACCTGGGAACTATCTTCAGTAATAAATTTGGATGGGATTCCATCTGGTGTTCTTATCTATTCTTTTTATATGGTGCAGTATGCAGGTGCAGGGGAATGTGGCTGGAGAAAAAAATGCACTTAAAAACTATAATGGACTGGAGTTTGCCACTTCATTCTCTTGGCAAGTTAGCAGTTGCAAAATAAGATGGTGGGGTCTTGCAGTGTGGGGGTTCATTCTGAGAACTGCAGCTAATGAGCAGAAGTTTGCCAAAAAGGGATAGGATTATCAGTTAAGATTTAAATAAATATATTGGTCTATTAACATACAGTGAAATGCATAGATTTTAAATGCAAAGTCTGATCATGTTTGAAAAATGTGCACATCTACGTCCACTTAAAAAATACAGCGCTTTAAGACATTCCAGGAAATTACTTCATAGCCCTTCCCAGTAAATTCTTGCTACATTTCTACAGAGATGATCACCGTTCTGACTATCACCATTATTTAGTTTTATTTATTTACATAAGTCGAGTCATACAGTACACATTCTTTTGTTCAAAATGATTCTTTTGACATTCTTCTGTATTACTGCATGTATCAGTAGTTCATTCTTCTATTTCTGAGTAGTATACCTTTGTATGAAAAACCACAATTTATCTATTCCATTGTTGATGGAATTTGGGTTGTTTCTTTTTCTTTATTTTTTTTTGCTGCTTTTAACATTCTTGTGCAAGTATTTTTGTGGGTATGTTTTTATTTCTCTTAGATAAATATCAAGGAGTGGAATCCTGGGTCATGGAGTAGGTATATGAGTAATTTTAAAAGAAATTGCCAAGTCAGTTTCCAAAGTAGCTGCACCACTTTATTCTACCAACATCAGTGCATTGGAGTTCCAGGTGCTCCATATTCTCAACAATGTTGGATGTGTCACTTTTTTTTTAACTTTTGGTATCATTAATATACAATCATATGAGCAACATATGGTTACTAGATTCCCCCCATTATGTAATCCCCACCACATACCCCACTACAGTCACTGTCCATCAGCGTAGTATGATGCTAGAGAGTCACTACTTGTCTTCTCTGTGCTATACTGCTCTCCCCATGCCCACCCCTACATTATGTGTGCTAATCGTAATGCTCCTTATTCCCCTTCTCCCTCCCTTCCCATCCATCCCCCAGTTCCTTTCCCTTTTGCAGCTGTTGGTCCATTCTTGGGTTCTGTGAGTCTGCTGCTGTTTTGTTCCTTCACTTTTTGCTTTGTTCTTATGCTCCATAGATGAGTGTAATCGTCTGGTACTTGTCTTTCTCTGTCTGGCTTATTTCACTGAGCATAATACCCTCTAGCTCCATCCATGTTGTTGCAAATGGTAGGATTTGTTTTCCTCTTATGGCTGAATAATATTCCATTGTGTATATGTACCACATCTTCTTTATCCATTCATCTACTGATGGACACTTAGGTTGCTTCCAATTCTTGGCTATTATAAATAGTGGTGTGATAAACATAGGGGTGCATATGTTTTTTTGAATCTGGGATCCTGCATTCTTAGGGTAAATTCTTAGGAGTGAAATTCTTAGGTCAAATGGTATTTCTATTTTTAGTTTTTGAGGAACCTCCATATGGCTTTACACAATGGTTGCACTAGTTTACATTCCCACCAGCAGTGTAGGAGGGTTTCCCTTTCTCCACATTTCCTCCAGCATTTGTTGTTCCTATTCTTTTCTATGTTGGCCATCCTAACTGGTGTGAGCTGATATCTCATTGTGGTTTTAATTTGCATTTCCCTGATAATTAGTGATGTGGAGCATCTTTTTATGTGCCTGTTGGCCATGTGAATGTCTTCTTTGGAGAAGTATCTGTTCATATCCTCTGCCCATTTTTAAACAGGGTTATTTGCTTTTTGGGTGTTGAGGCACTTGAGTTCTTTATATATTTTGGATGTCAACCCCTTGTCAGATATGTCATTAAAAATATATTCTCCCATACTGTAGGATGACTTTTTACTCTGATGATGGTGTTCTTTGCTGTACAGAAGCTTTTTAACATGATGTAGTCCCATTTGTTCATTTTTTATTTTGTTTCCCTTTCTCGAGGAGATGTGTTCAGGAAAAAGTTGCTCATGTTTATGCTCAAGAAATTTTTGCCTATGTTTTCTTCTAAGAGTTTTATGGTTTCATGACTTACATTCAGGTCTTTGATCCATGTTGAGTTTACTTTTGTGTATGGGGTTAGACAATAATCCAGTTTAATTCTCTTGCATGTAGCTATCCAGTTTTGCCAACATCAGCTGTTGAAGAGGCTGTCATTTCCCCATTGTATATCCATGGCTCCTTTATTGTATATTAATTGACCATATATGGTTGGGTTTATATCTGGGCTCTCTAGTCTGTTCCATTGGTCTAGGGGTCTGTTCTTGTGCCAGTACCAAATTGTCTTGAGTACTATGGCTTTGTAGTAGAGCTTGACATCAGGGAACATAATCCCCTCCACTTTATTCTTCCTTCTCTGGATTGCTTTGGCTATTCAGAGTCATTTGTGGTTCCATATGAGTTTTATAACTACTTGCTCTAGTTCATTGAAGAATGCTGTTGGTATTTTGATAGGGATTGTATTGAATCTGTAGATTGCTTTAGGCAGGATGGCCATTTTGACAATATTAATTCTTCCTATCCATGAGAACTGGATGTGTTTCTATTTATTCGTAACTTCTTTAATTTCTCTCCTTGTAGTTTTCAGAGTATAGGTCTTTCACTTCCTTGGTTACATTTATTCCTAGGTATTTTATTCTTTTTGATGCAGTTGTGAATGAAATTGTTTTCCTGATTTCTCTTTCTGCTAGTTCATTGTTAGTGTACAGTAGTGCAACAGATTTCTGTGTATTATTGTTGTATCCTGAAACTTTGCTGAATTCAGATATTAGATCGAGTAGTTTTGGAGTGGATTCTTTAGGAGTTTTTATGTAGAATATCATGTCATTTGCAAACAGGGACAGTTTGACTTCTACCTTGCCAATCAGGATGCCTTTTACTTCTTTGCATTGTCTGATTGCTGTGGCTAGGACCTCCAGAACTACGTCGAATAAAAGTTGGGAGAGTGGGCATCCTTGTCTTGTTCGTGATCTTAAAGGAAAAGCTTTCAGCTTCTCACTGTTAAATATAATGTTGTCTGTGGGCTTGTCATATATGGTCTTTATTATGTTGAGGTAATTGCCCTCTATACCCATTTTGTTGAGAGCTTTTATCATGAATGAATGTTGAATTTTTTCAAATGCTTTTTCAGCATTTATGGAGATGATCATGTGGTTTTTGTCCTTCTTTTTGTTGATGTGATGGATGATGTTGATGAATTTTTGAATGTTGTACTATCCTTATATCACTGGAATAAATCCTACTTGATCATGATGGATGATCTTTTTGATGTATTTTTGAATTCAGCTTGCTAATATTTTGTTGAGTATTTTTGCATCTATGTTCATCAGGGATATTGGTCTGTAATTTTCTTTTTTTGTGGTGTCTTTGCCTGGTTTTGGTATTAGAGTGATGCTGGTCTCATAGAATGAGTTTGGGAGTATTCCCTCCTCTTCTACTTTTTGGAAAACTTTAAGGAGGATGGGTATTAGGTCTTCACCAAATTTTTTAATAAAATTCAGCAGTGACACCAACTGGTCCAGGAATTTTTTTCTTAGGTAGATTTTTGAATACCAATCCAATTTCCTTGCTGGTAATTGATCTATTCAGATTTTATGTTTCTTCCTGGGTCAGCCTTGGAAGATTGTATTTTTCTAGAAAGTTGTCCATTTCTTCTAGGTTATCCAGTTTGTTAGCATATAATTTTTCATAGCATTCTCTGATAATTTTTATATTTCTGTGGTGTCTGTCTTGATTTTTCCTTTCTTATTTCTGATTCTGTTTATGTGTGTATTCTCTCTTTTTTCTTGGTATCTATTTTTTATTTATCTATGTTGATATCTTTTTTCTTTATCTATTTTTGTTCATTTTCTCAAAGAACCAGATCCTGCTTTCTTTTGATTCTTTCAATTGTTTTATTCTTCTTTATTTTATTTATTTATGCTCTAATCTTTATTATGTCTCTCCTTCTACTGTCTTTGGACCTCATTTATTCTTCTTTTCCTAGGTTCATTAATCATGAGTTTAGACTGTTCTTTTGGGATTGTTCTTCTTTCCTGCAGTAGGCCTGTATTGCAATATACTTCCCTCTTAGCATGGTCTTAGCTGCATCCCACAGATCTTGTGGTGTTGCATTATTGTTGTCATTTGTCTCCATATGTTGCTTGATCTCTGTTTTTTATTTGGTCATTGATCCATTGATTATTTAGGAGTATGTTTTTAAGCCTCCACGTGTTTGTGGGTTTTTTCATTTTCTTTGTGTAATTAATTTCTAGTTTTATACCTTTGAGATCTGAGAAGCTGGTTGGTATAATTTCATTGTTTTTGAATTTACTGAGGCTTTTTTTTGTGGCATAGTATATGACCTATTCTTGAAAATGTTCCATGTGCACTTGAGAAGAATGTGTATTCTGTTGCTTTTCGGTGGAGTGTTCTGTAGATGTCTGTTAGGTCTATCTGTTCTAATACGTTGTTCAGTGCCTCTGTTGAGTAATTAGTTGCTCTACTTTGCTTTGGTTTTATTTCCCCTGGTGACAGCTATTTAGCCTTAGGAATACTTCCATCTGTAGCAGTCCCTCCAAAATGCACTGTAGAGGTGGTTTGTGGGAGGTAAATTCTCTCAGCTTTTGCTTATCTGAAAATTTTTTAATCCCTCCTTCAGATTTAAATAACCTTGCTGGGTAGATTTTGAACTCCTTCTATTGTATTCATTGCATTAAATATATCATGCCACTCCCTTCTGGCCTGTAAGGTTTTTGTTGAGAAATCTGATGATAACCTGATGGGTTTTCCTTTGTATGTGATCTATTTTCTCTCTCTAGCTGCTTTTAAAAGTCTGCCCTTATTCTTGATCTTTGCCATTTTAATTATTATATGTCTTGATGTTGTCTTCCTTGGGTCCCTTGTGTTGGGAGATTTGTGCACCTTCATGGCCTGAGAGACTATCTCCTTCCCCAGATTGGGGAAGTTTTCAGCAGTTACCTCCTCAGTGACACTTTCTATCCCTTTCCTTCTCTCTTCTTCTTCTGGTACCCCTATAATGTGAATATTGCTCCATTTGGATTGATCACACAGTTCTCTCAATATTTTTTCACTTTTAGAGATCCTTTCTTCTCTCTGTGCCTCAGATTCTTTGTTTTCCTCTTTTCTAATTTCTCTTCCATTTACACTCTCTTCTACTACATCTAATCTGCTTTTATATGCCTCCATTGTGTGTTGCATTTCAGATATGGAATTTCTTAATGATTGAATCTCTCCATCCTAAATTTGTCCCTGAATTCTTGAGTATTTTTCTGTACTTCCATGAGCATGTTTATGATTTTTATTTTGAACTCTCTTTCAGGAAGATTGGTGGGTTCCATTTCATTTGGCCCTTTTTCTGGGGTTTGTGAGATTTTGGTCTGAACCAGGTTCATTTGACATTTCATATTTGTATGAGTCACCCTCAAGTGACCAGAAACTCCAATCTCTGGAGCTGCTTATCCCCTGGAGTTAGGTGGGGGGTTGCAGGGGAGTGGCACTGATGTCTGGGGTTAAGAAAGAGCTGTTTCCTGATTTCCAGCTGCAGTGCCTGTCTCCAGTGTCAGAGCCAGTGGGTCGAGCACACAGGTGTAACCCTCTGTGCTTTGCGTCTGTAGCTGTCATAGGTGGGGCCTTCTTCTGGCTGGCTTGATGCCAGGGCAGTGACTTCTGGTGCTAGCAGGCCAGGAGGAAGGCACAGCAGGCTGCATATCACAGTGGGGTGCCCCAGAGCTGAGTAGCCAGCCAGGGGGATGGAGCGCCTTAAACTCCTGAAAGTTCCCAACCTGCTTGGCAGAGTGTACCCAGACAATCTTGTCCACTTATCCCTTCTCCTGCACAGGAAGCTCCATGCAAACCCCGTCCCTTCAGCAGCCCTTTCACTGCTAGGAAGCCTCTCAGACTGCCTGCCTTTCATTTGTCCTAGAGCGGCCGGATGTGGATCCCTGACCTCCACAAATGCTGGAATCTCAGTCTTTCAAGAATTCTGCCTGTCTCAGCTCTCCAGTACCACTAATCTCCAGAGCACCATGTAATGTAGGTTTGTGGCAGATCTCCAGGGCTGTGTGTTCAGCATTCCTCAGCTTCCATCCTCTCCCACTCCAGTTTTCTTTGAGCTGGGGAGGGGGAAGGGCTTGGGTCTTGCCATATCAAGGCTTTGGTACGTTACCATGTTTCGTGAGGTCTGCTCTGTTCTCCAGGTGTATGCATTCTGGTGCAGCCTTCTTTCCTGTTGCTCTTTTAGGATTAGTTGTATTAACTATATTTTCATATTATATGTGGTTTTGGCAGGAGTTCTGTGTCTCACCTCTCATACTGCCATCTTGAATGAATCTCCTGGATGTGTCGCTCTTTTTAACTTTAACCATTCTAAGGTTTGAAATGGTATCTCATTACAGTTTTAGTGTGCATGTCCAATGATTAATGATTGTAAGCACTTTGGTATATGCATACTGGACCTTCATATATCTCCTTATTCATGAAGTGTATGTTCAAGTCTTTTGCTCAAATGTATTGGAGTGTCTTCTTATTGTGTTGGAGGACTTTATGTATTCTAAATGCAAGTTATTTACTGTATTTCACTGAGTATCTGGCTTGCCTGTTCATTTATTTATCAATATCTTTTGATGAGAAGTTTTTAATTTTGATGGAAGTAAATTTATTTATTTTTCTTTTATATTTAATGTTTTTGTTTTTCGCTAAGAAATCTTTAGATTTAGGATTAGGTCTAGTTCACATTGAATTAATTATTGTCTATGGTTTGATATAGGAATTAAAGAAATTTTTTTTCCATACAGATACTGGCATGTTTCAGAAGTTTTTGTTGAAAAGACTTATTATTTCCCTATTCATTTTTATGGTGACTTTGTCAAGTGGATTTATTTCTAGGCTCTTTATTCTGCTCCACTGATTATCCTGTCTTTCTTATACAAAAGCCATAGTATCTCTCTTACTATTATTTTCTAACAAGTCTGAAATCCTTTGTCCTTTCTCAAAATTGCTTTGACTGTATTAGATATATTTGTATATAATTTTTAGAATCAGCTTTTCAGTTTGGATTCTTGGATTTTGTTTGGTGTATAATTCAATAAAAAGATCTACTTGGGAAGAATTGACATCTTGGAAGTATTGAGAATTTCAGTCTAAAATATAGCAATAGGTTTTTAATTTAGATATTTAAAATTTTCCCTCAGTGATTATATGTTGTTTTAGGGTAAATTTCTTGCACATCTTTTGTTAAATTTATCTCTATGTATTTTGTCTTTTGAGTGCTATTTTAAATGATAGAATCCAAATTTTTATTGCTAATATGTAGAAATACAATTTTATTTTGTATATTTACCTTGTATATTGTGATATTAGTAAGCTCATTTATTAGTTCAAGTATTATTATTTTTCTTAATTTCCTTAGGATTATTTCCCTATATAATACTGTTAGCTGTGAATATTTATCATTTTACTACCTCTTTCACAATTGTTATGCTTTTTTCTTTTTCCTGTGCCTTCTCGAATTTGTGAGGAATTTGAGTACAAAGAGAGCAGATACCCCTTGCCTTCTTCATCTTGGAAATCTGTGAGTTTTTCACTATTAAGGAAATTTTTAGCTATAAATTTCCTGTAGAAGTCATTATCATATTGAGGACATTTCCTACTATTTCTGTTTTTCTTAAAAGTGTGATGTTGTATTTTACAAAGGTGTTTTGTTCTGTCCATTTGATTGATTAGATGACATTTCTGCTTTGTTTTTTAATGTGGTGAATTACAATTGGTTTTCAATGTTAAACTAGCCCTGCATTTTGGTGATAATATCAACTTGTTTAATATTAATTATTCTTTTTTATGTACTGCTGGATCAAATTTTCTAATACTCTATAATGGATTTTATCATCCATAATATTGAGGGATATTGGTCCTTACTGTTCCTTTCTTATAATGTCCTTGTCTGATTTTGCTATGAGGATTATGAAGGCTTTATAAAATAATATGGGAAATGTTCCCCCTTTTCTACTTTTTGAGAGTTTGTGAAAGATTGATATTTTTTATTCTGTAAGTATTTTAGAGAATGTACTAGTGAAGCCATCTGTTTCTGATGCTTTCTTTGTGGGAAGGTTTTAGTGATGAATGTAATTTTTTAATAGAAATAGCACTAGTTTAGTTTTCTACTTTTCTTGAAGATGTACTTGAATATTTCAATTATTCTAAATAATTTTTTCTATTTCATCCAAACTGTCAAACTTCTGAGCATTATATCCCTGTATTATCTCTTTCATGTCCGTAGGATCTGTAGTAATGTTTCTTATTTTTGGTATGGGCAATTTGTGTTTCTGTTTTTTCCTTGATCAGTATTGGTAGGAGTTTATCAGTTTTATTTATCATTTCAAAGATCTTTTTGACGACTTAATTATTTTCTAACCTCTGTTTACTTTTGGTTTAATTTCTTCCTTTTCTGGACATTTCAGTTGGAAAATTAGATCTTTGATTTTAAACTTTTTACTTTTGTAAGTCAAGCAATTAAAGCTATAAAATTACCTCAAATACTGTTTTACCTGTATCCCATAAATTTTAAAATGTTGTGTTTTCATGATCATTCCATTTAAATTGGTTTATAATATTCCAATATTCCTTTTCCTTATAGATTTTATATTTTGTGTACTTGTTCTACTATCAATCACTGGAGAGAAAATAAAAGTCTCAGTTATAATTCTAAATTTTTCTATTTCTCTTACTAGTTTTGTCAATATTTGCTTCATGTAATTTGAAGACCTACTGATTTGTGAACATTCATTCAGGATGGCTTCTTGATTAATTGACCTTTTATCAGTATGAAATGTTTTTCTGTTATTAAGAATATTTTGTATCTTGAAATCTTTGATTATAATATAGCTGTGTTACCTTTCTCAATTTTATTGCTTATGTATCTTTTTTCATCTCTTTACTTTTAACATATCTTTGTCTTTATATTTAAAGAGTGTTTTTGATACACAGAAAATAGTTTGGTCTCAATATTTTGCCTAACATTAATGACATTTAGTAGTATTATTGTTATTGTTGGGTTAAAGTCTACATATTTAGCTCTATTTATTTTCTATTTGCTTGATGTTAATTTTTTTCCACTGTTGGATTACTTGAAAATTTTTAGTATTACTTTTTTTAAAATTGAGGTATAACTAACACACATTATATTAGTTTCAGGTGTACAATATAATGATCTAACATTTGTATACATTGCAAAATGATCACCACAATGTTTATTTACCATGTCACCATGCTAAGTTACAAAATATTTTGTGATGAGGAGTTTTAAGATTTACTTTCTTAACAGCTTTCAAATTTGCAATACAATATTATTGACAATATTATTTAGTCACTATGCCATATGTTACATTTCCATGACTTATTTATTTTATAACTGGAAGTTTGTACCTCTTGATCCCCTTCACCTATTTCACCCACCCTCTGGCCCCTCACTGTGACCTCTGGCAACCACCAATCTCTTCTGTGTTTATGAATTTTGTTTTGTGTGTTCATTTGTTTTGCTTTTTAGATTTCACATATATGTGAAATGATGTGGTATTTGTCTTTCTGTGTCTGACTTATTTTACTTAGCAAAATAACCTTAAGGTCTATCCATGTTGTCATAAATGACAATATTTCATTTTTTTAAATAAATAAAGAATGCTAAGTAGTATTCTGTTGTATATATATGTACCATATCTTCTTTATCCATTCACCTATCAGTGGACACTAGGTTGCTTCTGTACCTTGGCTGTTGTAAATAATGCTGCATTGAACATAGGGGTGTATGTATCTTTTCAAGTTAGTGTTTTCATTTTCTTTCCGTAAATACCTAGAAGTGAAATTGCTGAATCATATGTTATTTCTACTTTTAGTTTTTGGGAAACCTCCACACTACTGTTATATACTGTAACTGCATAACAGTTATACCATTTTATATTCCCATCAACAGTGTATGAGGCTTCCTTTCTGTCTTCATACACACCATCACTTGTTATTTCTTGTCTTTTTGATAATAGCTATTCTGACAGGTGTGAGGTAATAGCTAATTGTGATTTTGAATTGCATCTCTATGTCTTTGCAAAGGTATCTATTCCGATCTCCTGCCTATTTTTTAATTGCATTATTTGAATTTTTGTTATTGAGCTGTATGAATTCTTTATGTATTTTGGGTATTAACCCCTTATAGGAGATACAATTTGAAAATATTTTCTCCCATTCAGTAGATCATGTGTTTATTTTTAAATGGTTTCCTTCACTGTGAAACAGATTTTTAGTTTAATGTAGTTCCATTGGTTTATTTCTGCTTTTGTTACCATTGCCTTTGAGGTCAAATCCAAAAAAAAATATTGCCAAGAGCAACATCAAGGAGATTACTACCTATGTTTTCCTCTAGAAATTTTATGGCATTTGGTCTTACATTCAAGTATTTAATCAATTTTGAGTTAATTTTAATGTATGGTGTAAGATAGCTGCCAGTTTCATTCTTTTGCATTTGGCTCTCCAGGTTCCCCGACACCATTTATTGGAGAGACTGTCCTTTCCTCAATGTATATTCTTGCCTCTTTTGTCATAAAGTAATTGGCCATTACTGCTTGGGTTTATTTCTGGGCTCTCTAATTGGTTCCACTGATCTATGTGTCAGTTTTGATGCTAATAGCATACTGTTTTGATTACTATAACCTTGTGACATAGTGTGAAGTCAGGGAGCTTGGTGCCTCCAGCTTGTTCTTTCTTAAGATTGTTTTGGCTATATGGGATTTTTTCGTCATTCCATACAGATTTCAGGATTGCTTGTTCTATTTCTGTGAAAAATGACATGGAATTTTGATAAATTTTGTATTGAATCTATAGATTACTTTGGATAATGTAGAAATTTTACAGTATTAATTCTTCCAATCCCTCCATGAGCATGAAATATCTTTCCCTTTATTTGTGTCTTCTTAAATTTTTTCATCAATGTCTTATAGTTTTCATTGTACAGGTCTTTCATGAACTTGGCTGTATTTCTTCCTAGGTATTTTATTACTTTTGATGCAGTTGTAAATGAGACTGTTTTCATAATTTGTCTGATAGTTCATTGTTACTATGTAAAAATGCAACAGATTTTTGTATATTGAATTGTACCCTGCAATTTAACTGAACTTACTTCTTCCCAATGTTTTGTGTTTTTGATGTCACATTTGACACTTTTTATTTTGTGTAACCTTTAACTAATTGTAATTGTAGTTATTTTACTACTTTTGTCTTTTAACCTTCATACTAGCTTTACAAGAGGTTAGGCTACTTCCTTTACTATATAACTACCATTAGCAGTGAGGTTTTCACTTTCATATGTTTTCTTATTATTAACTAGTGCCCTTTGTTTTCAGATTAAAGTGTTGCTTTACCCTTTGTTATAGGGAAGGTTTAGTGGCAATAAACTCTACCTTTTGCTTGTCTGGAAAGTTTTTTGTCTCTCATTCAATTCTGAATGATAACCTTGCTGGGAAGATTTTTCTTGTTTGGATTTTTTTTCCTATTAGTACTTTGAATATATCATGCATTTTTTCTGGGCTGCAAAGTTTCTGATGAGAAATATCCTTATAGTCTTATGTGGGCTCCAGAAAAACAAACAAGTTGTTTTTCTCACTGCTTTTAAGATACTTTCTTTATCATTTACTTTGGATATTTTAATTGTAATATATCTTGGTATGGGTCTTTTTGGGTTCATCTTATTTGAAATCCTCTGGGTTTTCAGTATCTGGGTGCTGTTTCCTTCCCCAAGTTAGGGACTTTTTCAGCCATTATTTCATCAAATAAATTTTGTGCCTTTTTCTCTTCTCCTTCTGGGACTCCTATAATGTGAATATTATTCTGTTTGATGTTGTCTTATTTGTTCCTTAGGCGACTTTCATTTCTTAAAATTCTCTTTTTCTTTTTGCAGCTTTGTTTGGGTGAATTCCAATACCCTGTCTTCTAGCTCAGTGATTCTTTTTATGCTCCATCTATTCAGCTATTGAACCTCTGTAGAGTATTTCTCAGTTTAGTTACTGTATTCTTCAGCTTTGTGATTTCTATTTGGTGCTCTCTTATTTTTTCTATTTCTTTGTGGAAGTTCTCACTGTATTTATCCATTCTTCTCCTGAGTTTGGTGGGCATCTTTATGACCATTACTTTGAACTGTTTCAGATAAATTACTTATCTCTGTTTCATTAAGGTTTTGTTCTGACATTTTATCTTGTTCTTTCATTTGGAATATATTTTTTTGTTTCCTCATTTTGCTTACTCCCTGTGTTTGTTTCTATGTATTAGGCAGAACAGCTATCTCTCCCAGTCTTAAGGTCCATCTCCTACAGAAGACCACTCTTTATCTTTCCACCTTGTTCTAGCTCTTGGTTTTCTCCTAAACTTTCTCTGTTTCAGACTTGTGGGGTCCAGAAATGCAACCTCCCTTGGCCAGCAAAGCCAGGTACTCAAAGGGCATTCCCTGTGTGGGCTATGCTCACTTGCTAGATCAGGTGGCAGCCATGAGAGTGGCACAGGGGGCAGGGTTTTTACTTGCCAGTTCTAGCAGGCTAGAGTGAGAATCCAAGAATGATGTTGGCCTGCATTGATGTCAGCAAGGGAGAAGGAGAGCGCAAAGACAGTTCCTGCCCGTATCAATGCTAGTAAGATAGAGGTAGAACATCAAAAATGGTGTGTACCTGCTCCTCATTCCATGGAGAGAGGCCCACCATGCTTCTGGCAGATGCCTGAAGGTTAGCAAATTAATGTCCTTCACATATACTCTAGGTGCATTTCAATTTGCTGCTTTTTGCAGGGTCCTGGAACAAATGAATCTGCATAAGAGCCCTGTGAGAGAAGAATTTCTGTTCCTTACAAGTCCATGTTTCTCCTGGATGTAAGTTCCATAGGTTTTCAAAGCCAGATGTTTTTGGCTGGGTAATCTCTCCAGTGCAGGGTCCAAGGGTTGGGGGTGACTGATGTGGGGCACAAATC
Source organism: Manis javanica (assembly GCF_040802235.1). Lineage (NCBI taxonomy): Eukaryota > Metazoa > Chordata > Mammalia > Pholidota > Manidae > Manis > Manis javanica. The sequence continues at coordinate 22,326,632 of NC_133172.1, forward strand.
CTTTGGTCGTCAGAATGTGAATTTTTGATGCCCCTTTGACTCCTCCCAGTTGTCAGTTGCTTTGCTGGGTATGGGGTTTTTGGTGAAAGTACATTTCTGCCTCTCTGACCCACTTCAATATGGCCTTTTTACTCTCTGTTTAGAGGATCTGTTCAGCTAGTTTTCATGTTCTTTTTTTTTCAGGGGAAATTGTTGCATATATAGTTGAAAATTTATTGGGTCTATGGGAGGAGGTGAGTTCAGGATGCCACCACCTTGAACCACCACTCAGTATTTAATTTTTTAATCCTCTATTTTTATGTCTAAATTTCTTTGTTAGTTTTACTAACCTAGTATACTTTTAGTAATCACCTTCCCATCTTTTCTGTTACTTTTGTCATACATTTTTGTTGAAACTGCATACATGTTGAAACTCTACAGTAAAGTGTTATGTTCTTTCATACAATAAGCAAATGTTGTTTAAGGAAGTTAATAAATGAAGAAAATCTATTTTATATTTAACCCACATATTAACCATTCCTCATGTAGACTTAGATTTCCATCCTGTATCATTTCCCTTCAGCCTGAAGTAATTCCTTAAACATTTCTTGTGCAACAGATCAACTTGTGATGATTCTGTTAGTTTTGTTATTTACTTTCACTTTTGAATTGTTTTTCCACTGGCTGTATAATTCTAGGCTGACAACTTACTTTCAATATTTTAAAGGTTTTATTCCATTGTTTTCTGGATTACGGTATTACTGATGAAAGGTAGACTGCCATTCTTATCTTTAAAAGTAAAATAAGTCATTTTTTTCTGGTTTCTTTAATTTCTTTCTTTCTTTATGATGCATATCCAACAATTATAATATAATGTTCATCGACATAATTTTCTTTCATTTTTATCTCATTTTTATCATTGAGTTTCTTGGATCTGTGCATTTGCATTTTTTGCCTTACTTTGAAAAATTCTCAGGCATAATCCCTTCAAATATTTTTTTCTATCTAATATTTTTATCTCCTATGGTCCCAGTTCCATATATTTAAGAATATTTACTTTTATAATGAATCACAAGCCATGAAGTTCTATTGTCATCCATTATGGCAATACTATACCCATGTAATTAGTGCAGAAAATTCAATGGGTGCTAGTATTTAAATCTAGGAATGTGTAATAATTCACTTATTGTGGTAGGCACATAGTTCTGACATAGTTCCCACAAATTTCTGCCTCCTGTTATTCACACTCTTATTTAATTCCCTCCCCTTGAGTGTAGGCTGGACCTAGTAATTTGCTTCTAATGAATAGCATATAGTAAAGTTAGGGGATGTCACTTCAGTGATTAGGTTACAGAAGACTCCTAGCATTCTCTTGTACTTTCTCTGCTTGCTTGTTATGTTGAGGCGAGCTGCAATACAGAGAGGCCCACATGGCAATAAACTGAGGGAAGGATCTAATCTCTGGACAAAAAACAGAAAAGGAACTAAGGCCCTCTGCCCAAGAGCCTGCAGGGAACTGAGTCCTGCCAACAGTGACATGAGTGAGCTTGGGCACGGGCCCTTTCCAGTTAAATCTGCAGAGAAAACTTTAGCCTCAGCTGCCACCTGAGAACAGTCTTGTGAGAGACTCATTCAGAGGACCTAGAAACACCATGACCAGATATCACAGATATAATAAATGTTGCTTTAATCACTAAGTTTTGGGATAATTTGTTACACAGCAGTAGATAACTAGATAACTAGCACACTTTGCCTATATACTATTTTTTGATATGCCTCCCAACTCTTATTTGCTATTACAAATAATGCTGCAGTAAATAGCTTTAGGCATATAATTTCATCTTCAGAAATGAATCTCCATAGTGAAAAGGTATGAGCAGTGCCCACTTTGGTAGTGCATCTAATTCAACTTTGGAATGATACAGAAAAGATTAACATGGCTCCTGCATGAAGATGACAAACAACTTCATGAACAGTTCCATACTTTTACAAAGGCTTAACAGCAATTCAGTGGAGGAAAGATAGCCTTTCCAAATGGTGCTAGAGTTCTGGGACATTCAGAGGCAAGAACTCCAATGTCGACGCAAACCTCATAACTTGTATAAAATTGAATCAAAATAGATTATGGACTTAAATTTTAAATTAAAAAAATATAAAACTATAAAATCTTTACAAAAAAATAGAAAAAAGAAATCACATTGGCATCTAGGCCTATGCAAAGAGTTCTTAGATTTGACATCAAAAGCACAATGTATAAAAGAAAAATTGATAAATTGGACCTGATCGAAGTTAAAAACTTTTCTTTTGTAAAATTCTAGATGAAGAAGATAAAAGACAAGTAATATGCTGGGAGGAAATATTTGCACACACCATATCCAACAAAGGATTAGTATCTGGAATATGTAAAGAGTACTCAAACCTCAATAGTAAAAAAATTTTTAATTAGAAAATGGGCAAAAGACACAGCCTTTTCAGTGAAGATGATATGCAGATGGCAAATAGACACATGAAAGATGTCTAGCATTATGAGTCATCAGGGAAATGCAACTTAAAACCGTAATGAGATATCACTATGTATGGATTAGAATGATGAAAATAAAAATTCAGTGACAGTACCAAATGCTGGCAAGTATGCAGAAGAACTGGATCCTAATATGTTGTTGGTGGGAATGTAAGATGATAAAACCACCTTTAAAAACAGTTTGATAGTGTCTTATAAAACTAAACATGAAATTACCATATGACTCAATAAGTATACTCTTGGACATGTATCTCAGATAAATGAAAATTATCTTCACACAGGTACTTGTATATGAATGTTTATAGTGGCTTTATTCACAATAGCCCCAAACTAGAAACCACCCAAATGTCCTTCAGTGAGTGACTGGGTAAACTGTAGTACATATATACATGGAATATTACTTGGTAATAAATATGAGAGAACTATTGATACATGTAATAATTTGGATGGATATCCAGGGAATATCTGGAATTTTAAAAAATCTAATCTCCAAATGTTCCTTACCATGTAATTTTTTTACATAAAACTTTTGAAATGATCAGATTTAATGAGTGGAGAGCATTTTAATAGTTTCCAGGAGCTAGGGACAGAGAGAAGTGTATGATTAAAAACGGTAAGATGAGGGGTTCCTGTGGTGATGGAACTATTCTGTATCTTGACTGTGGGGACTGACATATGAACCTCTGTGGGTAATTGTAAATACACACCCACAAACACCCCCCTACACACAAATGAACACACGTAACACTGGGGTCTGAATGAGATCTGTGGGCTGTATCAATATCAACATCTTGGTTGTGGTACTATACTATAGCGTTGCAAGATATTGCCACTGTTGGAAACTAGGAAAAGGGTCTGTGGGATCTCTCTGTATTGTTACTTCCAACTGAATTTGAATCTACAAGTATCTCAATAAAATTTTCAATGTAAAATGGGATAAGTATTTTTATAATTGTAAACATATTGCCAATTTTTTTTCCAAGAAGAACACAGTAATTTAGAATTCTACTCACCACGTAAGTGAGCTTACATAGGCTTTATCAATTATCAGCCCATGTCAATATGATAGGAAATTCTGTACAACCAATATGAACTAGAATAAAGAGGTATTTTACACTGACAAAAAAAAATAACTTCTCTAGTGGTTCTTCTAGTTCAGGATTCAATTTTTACATAATTAATTAATTCTGAATTCCTTATACAATATCACACAGTCATATGTCAAGTAAAAACCCATGACAGTAACATGGGATTCTATTTTCAGAAATTAACAGATCAGGCAGAAAATAATGGTTGAGAGAATTGAAAAACACTGCCACAAAGGTTGATTCTATATCTAAATCAAAGTCTACACATATCTGTATCTCTATATTTGTGTTAAAGAACAAAAATACATACTTTAAAAATATCTGTAGGATATTAAGAATTAAACACACAATAGATAGTTTTTAAAAGTCTGAATAGAAATAATTCGAACCAAATGACCAAACTACAATGTAGTAAAAACAGAAAAAAGATAATTTTAAGACAAAAAAATCCAAGGTAATTGCAGTTTTAAAATACTTTTCTGAATGCTCATGCATAAAGGGAAAAATCCAAGCTGAAGTTATGCTTCATTTAGACATTAAATGTTTGAAGTAAATAATTGAATCTTTAAATAAAAAAGGCTATAAACTAAAAAAAAACACAAAAAACAAAGAACTGTAGTGGATGCAGAAATGGCCAAAAATTCCTTCCCTCTGGCATCTAATCTTTTGGCAGCTGCCCTCCCACATCATTGACTCCGGTCTTGGCCATGGGACTTGCGTTAGCCAATGGGACTGTGGAGAATGCGTTGCAGAGAGAGACTTGAAAAACACATGTGGCCTCTTGCTGTGAACACCATGCGAAGAAGCCAGAGCAAGGCTGCTGCACAAATGAGAGCCACGTGGCCCAGTCTCCCTGGTCACCCTGGCCACCCTGGCCAACAGCCTGCCAGCTGTACGACCAAGGCTATCCTATCTTTTCCGGCCATCAGCTCACTTAACCAGCTGATCACAGATGTGTGAATGAGCCTAGCAGTGATTAGCTGAGCCAGCCTGAACCGGAAGAACCACGCAGCCAACTCACAGAGGCATGAGCTCAGTGAAAGGTGGGTTGTGTTTAAGCCACTGAGTTTTGGGGTGGTTTGCTACATGACAACACTTGTGGCATAAAAATGTAGGGTTAAGAGAAAGAAGAAGTTGTCACACGAAGTCACAAGTTGAGTCATTGCTCTTCCATCATATTTGCTAATAAAATAAAGTACTATGCAAACGCTCTTTTGTATGAGGCTGCAGAAATCTAAGAAGATGCCTGAAGTCAGGCTGAGAGCAGGAAGCCCCCATTGTGGGATCCCATCAAACACAGCCTCTGCTCTCTGCCTGAGGCACACCACTTACCTTGGGGGCTTCTGTGTCTGTTTTCCACACCAGGTAATGGGTCATGTCACCTGAAACCAGAAGAATCAACGTGGGGATGGTCTGAGGCCGTAGAGCACTCACTGGTGGGTCTGGGCCCTGCTCTCAGTGCAGGGTGTCCTATGCCTACCTGGACTCAAGGCCAGATAATGAAAGCAGCCTGTGCAGTGAGGAGTAGGACTCACTGAGTCATCCCACAGACCTCAAGGCCAAGTGGCACATGGCAGGTCCTCAACACAGGTGGGGATGCATGTGTATACATTGTAAACATTACCTGTACACAAGGTATGGTGATGCTAATGTGCATGCTCAAGAGTTTTTGAGTTTCTCTGGGCCTAGAACAAATGTATGCAGAAGAACCCAGAATCATTTGCAGATGGGGCTGCTGAGCCGGCTGGCTTAGTCTCAAGCCATCTGAACGGAAGTCAAAGATTTCTGCAGGGACCCGTTCTTCCACAGGTGTTCCTGCAGCATCGTAAACAAGATAGAAGGGACAAGCTACATCTGTCTGTTTGCAATAAAAGAAACCCTTAAGAACAGACAAGATGGTGCAGAGACACCACATCTGTCACAGTGAGACCAGCGGCTGCCAGCAGTTTTTATTTGCCTTTGTTTGTGAAGCTGAGAGGTGGGCCTGGTGGGAGATTACAGTACCTGCTTTCCGAGTGCCAGGGGCACAAGGTCAGTTACAGCCACTCTGGCCTGCAGGGTCAGGAGCTATCCTGTCCTTTTCTGAGGGGCCTGGTGAGCTCTCCCTGGCCTGGGATGGTCACAGTCTCCAGGGAACCATCATCCCACCTTTATGTTGTGCATGTGCCTAGAAGATTGACTAAGGCTCTGGGATTCTGAAAAGATGACGATACTGGCAAAATTCAAAATGAAATTCTCTTTTCCAAAAATGACAATTTAAATGTAAGTTGGAATCGACATATCTTCTTTCTTGATGTTAGGATCTGGAAGTTCTGGGTGGGTTCAGTGGCTGTGTCTTCCTCCTTTGTTGGGGCCCCAGTTCTGTGTTTCTTGGGCCTGCTGAGCCTTGCAGCCCTGCATTGGCCCAGTCATCCCTAAATAGCAAGCTTCAGGATTCAGGACCATAGGCTGCTTCACTTTTGTATCTCCTCCCAGACCCCCAGGAGAGGTTTGGAACAGCACTGCCCTCAGGTTCTTCCCTCGCAGTAAACCCACTGGTCTGTGCCTTCAATCACAGATTGCTAAGGATTCCTCCAAATGCTCATCCTCTCTTGCAGTACCTTTGGATTCTTCAAAGATCTGCATTTGTGCATCTCCAGCATGGGGACAAAGAACGGTGACACACATGATGACTCACACTGTCAGCATTCACCACTTTTTAGTTTTTTGAGTCTTATATGGACTTTGAGTAAAAAGACTTGGACGTCAGGATGGACAGTTGTATAAATAAATAAAGTATAAATAAATAGATAAGTAAATACAAATCTAGGGCCTCACTGGGCAGACTGAGTGGACCTACTGCTGCCACCTTGTCTGGGACATGTGTGCCCTGCCTCCCCGACCAGGAACAGCACACCTTCCTGTTGGAAACCGTGGTCCCATTTCCAAGCTTTGTCGTCAAACCTGAGCCATGGCTTCTTCTCATGGTTTCTCCCCTAGCTAGGGTTTTGGAGACCTGGTAAATCTTCTAGTCATCTTCCCAGCTCTCCTTTTTCCCTTACATTTTGCATTTTCACAGCTGGCCATTTTCAGCCTGGCATTGGCCAGGAGGCCACTGGCTCATGAGCTTCGAGGATGCTCTTCCCAAAATGGAGTGTTTGTAAATGTTGGCATTCTCAAAACAGTCCCTGTAACACATCTGCCCATCAGAAGAGCTTTGAGTTGAGTTTACTTTTGTTCTGAGACTGCAGAAGTCCAGACCCATGATCCCTATCTAAAAATCTAACCATATCAGAATAAAACCTCTGCTCTATAAATGAGATTAGCTATCTCCCAGTTCGGAGGTATAAATTGGCTCTCAATTTAGACTTCCTCCCCTGCAGTACTCTTCCGTTACAAGACATCATTGCATCAGGAGAACATTGGAAAAAAGAAGAGCAACACAACAAAACAGTTAATTTCATTAATCTGTTTAGCAATACCAATATAATGAGGCATAATATTGATTTTCTTACTTAGGATTTAAAATCTTTGCTTCTTTCCACAAAATTAAATGCTTCAAACTGATATTCCACCTCTTTACAGTCGCATCTTTAATTTAGTTGTTATAATTAGGCATTAACGGGTGTCACTAGGATAGCCAGTTAGAGACCATTCTGTTCTGCTTGTCTTGATTATCACAGTTTAGATGTAAAGTAAATTAGAATGAAAGACTATACAGTCCAATTACAGATAAAAGCAGCAAACTGCACTGTTGTAATTAGATGCCAGGACTATTTTTCTTAGATTTTGTATCTCTGAGGGCCCTTTTTGTAGCTACTTGGCTGAAGCCACTGCTGGAAAATTTCGGAATGGATCTGAGTTGTTGCAGCCATATTGCTTCTCCCAAAAGTTGAACTTCTGACTGGGCTTTCTTCCTGGGAACCTAGCTCAGCCAGAGCCCATGAGGACTTGTTCGGAGCTTTTCTCCCTTGGGACCAGGCATCTGAAGGCATCCGTATCTTTCACTGCTTGAGAAATTCAGCCTGGGGTGAAGTACAAGGGTTGGTATCTTTGTATGTCTCTCTGGCTGATGCTACCCCTGGTCCTTCTATTATTCCTCCTTCTTTTTGCCTTTTCCTTTTCCACTTTGATATCAAATTTTGGTTATGGTTCTGCCTTTTGGTCCCAGAATAGTGGTCAAAAGTCAAAACCATGGTGTAAAGTTTTCTAGAAGTGAGGGAATGCGAGGGGGTGCCTTTCTGGGAGGGCTGCTAATTTTGGAACAGAAAAAATTAACCAAGGACAGCCAAAATGTAGCTACTGAAGAGCTGCTTGGAGGTAGCATGACCCATTCACCCATTTTCTAGACATTTATTGATGGCCTACCCTGCTTGGCATGAGGCTGGACACTGGGCCCACAGACACACACCTGCTGGGGTGGGAGACTCACGGCGGGTGAATGCGGGGCAGCCGTGGGCCAGGTGATTATAAGACAGTGAGGATGAAAGCTCTGTCCTGTGAGGAATAGAGCAGGGGCACTGCCCCCACACAAGAGGTGAGAAGTCTCCTTAGGCTGTGATACCTGAGTTGTTCTGAAGGATGAGAGGGAATTATTTGGGTGGTGGAGAATTAGCAGGGAGTTCCAGGGAAAGAAGGAAAAGCATGTTTACATCAAGGACTCAGAGGTGGTCTCGTGTAGCTAGAGTGTGATGGGCAATGAAATTACATACACAGGAGGGGTGAGGTCGTTACGGATCCTATGACCTAAGCTAAATGAGATGGCTCATTCAAGATCTCTGTTATGGCAAAACGTCCACAGGGACCTCTCGGCCCTGGAATAGACTTCTAATCCTTGCTCTTACTGATGTTCTGGCACAGACTGGCCTCACTGACCTCCAGTTCCATGTGATTACTTTGAATTTGCCCCTGGGTTCCAAATGGGGAAGACCCCGCGGACTTTGGTTTGTAGGACTGTGACAGGGACCCAACTGCCTTGAAGACACTGGGATAACGGCGTGTTGGTAGCTTGAAAGGGTGAGAAGAGTAAGGAAGATACATAATTTCAGGGGGCATAAATGGTTAATGAGTAGGCAGATAATATCCCTCGTGAGGGGAGCCAAACCTAGTAGCAGGAAATGGTTCTTACCCCTGAGATTCTTCTAATTCCAGGCCTGGTGGTGAAATGTCAAGCAGCAGAGCCACCCAAGAGTCAGTGAGCTTCTTGTTATTGGACCTGTTCTGCAAGAGACCAGCCGGCCATTAGCCAGGACTCTGATGGTGAAAGGAGGAGAAGGCCTGGAAGAGGGTCTACTGGGCCCCCTTTCTCACCACACGGGTACCCAGCATCACTGGACGCATGCACACTAGCTATGGCTGTTTGGATCCACCAAGTGCTCACTGCAAGTCAGAGGGGCACTGGCATCTTCTGCACATGAATATGCAAGAGAAGCTAATCTTTACCCTCTTGGGAACACAAAAATCCTAATACTTCCTGGTGTATTATGTAAAGCACTCCTACATCAGAGTGAGATGGCTGCTCTGGACCCTCCCAGGCTAAACAAGGCATGCTTTTCTCAAAGTGTATTCCCAGACATTCAACCTCCCTATTTTCTTACAAATGAGATTCATTTCTATGTCTCCATGCAAATTCCAGCTGGAGATACTTCTACTTGGGTGTTGCTAACAGGGGAATCCATGATATGTATGCTTAAGTCATGCAATTTTAAGTGCTCGATGAATGAGAAGAAAGGCATCTGAATAGTGTGAATAGTGTGGTGATTTCAACACCAATCAGAGGGTGCGCGCCCTGGGGGAGTGGGCATGTGCTCCAGTCTACCTTTTCCATTCATAGTTTTCGGGTTCATGTGCCTCCGGTGGCATGTTCTTGCACAGCAATGAGTGCATTCTAGGGTTTAAAGAGATGTGATTTTTATATAATATGGCCTATAAGCATAAACCAGGTACTTCAGCTGGTAGCCTCCTTCAGAAGTAGAAATCTGTGCCCAAAACTGAAGACTGAGATGAAATGTCACTTTCCAACTTGGCCCTTACCAACAGTTTTCAAGGGTAATTCAACTACACAGGATTTTAGCCTCAGTGACCTTGGGACTCCATTCCCATGAAAGATGTAACTCTGCTTTTGTGAACTTCAGTCCACCAGGGAGATGGGTCGTGATGGGTCTGATCTCTATGGGAGGATCAGTCAAGTTTGTACTGCCTCTACGAGCATCATCTGATGTTTATCCTCTGTGCTAAAATGGCCCTTCAGGGAAAAACACCACCATGGTAACCAGTCACATTATTGCTGGGAGACATTTTTAACGTGCCCTGATCCCATCTGGGGAAGGAGGCTTGAGGGGCCAATGTAGGAGTTCTCAGGGAACAGGATGCACCCAGTCTCCTGACTTTTGGGTTGTTCTCTGTGCCTCACTGAGAGAGCATGTAGTGATCTGGGCTGGTGCTCTGCAAACCTACATGTCACTCCTCTCTACTCCAAACCCCAGCATGCATGTGCAAACACACACACACACACTCTCTCTCTCTCTCTCTCTCTCTCTCTCTCTCTCTCTCTAGGTTTCTAACAAAAGCCAAAACCAAGGAGGAAATCTTATTCCCTGCAAATGTTCTAAGAGAGACCCTCTGTTAATTTGGGAAGACCCTCTGTTAATTTCTCCATGATGAATTAATTTCCTAGAGATCATTTAAGGTGCTATCAAAGCATATATTTTCTTTTGCGACCAAACGGATCTGACCTCTTACTAATTTTGCCTACAATTAGTTTGGTGTAATTACCGCCACTTACAATTCAGTCTGCTTTCACTAAAAAAAATTATTGTTCATGGGGTCATAAAACTCTTTAAAAATTGCTTAATGAAAAATGGAGCCTTGGGAATGTCGCACAAGATAAGCCCAGCCATTAAATCCAGGACTTCCTGTGCGCATGAGGTAGTAGTCTGTTTCAGCAGTGTGTGTGTGTGTATGTGTGTGTGTGTGTGTGTGTGTGTGTGCATGTGTGTGTGCGTGGCAGCAGTGTGTGGGAGAGAAACCTTCTTTTACAGGGGTCCTCTGTGACTCTGGGTGTGTGCTTTGTAGCCTGGCAGGGCCAGAGGTACAAATTCAAAACAGGATACTCAACATGCTCTGCCTTTATCTCCTGTTTTCCGCCTGATAGGAAGAATGGACAAATCCAACCAGAATAAAGAAAATAATGAGGGAGTAGTAGAGGACATCAACTCCTGTCCTCCAAGCCAGTTTCATTGCTCACAGCTAGGTGCGGTCTGAGCCAGGCCCACTCTGCTCATCTCCTGAATGGAGACCTCACGTCTGGGGTAGTCACAGCCTGGTTGGCTCATTTCCCCATGACAAGCCTTCTTCCAAAGCCATCCTGGTGTGTGGAGTGACAGTCCCCTCTCAGTCATCTCAGATGGACTCAGCAGCTTCCCCTTGCTTAGCCTTCTTCTTCCCCTCAGTACAGGGTTGGAGAAAAGGGAAACCAACAACCGTTAACTCCTCTCTGATGATGCACATCTTCGGAGTGTTACAAATGCACTAGGAGACTTTGTTCTCATGACCTGGGTGTGCACACACATGTTCACATGTTCTGGGTGTTCACACACATGTTCTGATGTCCTGGGTGTGTATACGTGAACCAGCACAACCTTGCAGTATTCCTTCAGATTGGGACAGAGCAAGGGGCAGACCATGAGAAGACCCTAAGGGTAAGGAAGACCTGTGTGAAGAGAGTGAGGGGCCAGTCTCTGGAGCTGCCTGGGTAGCCCGTCACTGCAGGGTCTTCAGAATTAAATGCCTGAGCATGTGGCTGACAGAGACAACCCTCCCCCTGAACTGAAGTAGAAGCTCTGCCCTCTAGAGATGAGCACTGCCCACTGAGCAGCCCAGCTTTGCTTCCTCAGCCTCAAACAGGCAGCTCCTGAACAGGTCAGTGGGGAGTGGAAGATTAGGTCCCAGATGAGCCGTTTTATCTGAGTGGAAAGCCTGGCAGGATGTGGGTGCTGGCATTGGGAAACAGTTCCTGTCAGTGTACTCTCACATACTCTCAAGCAGCACCAATGTTACCTGGACAGAAGTTAAAGGTGTGTGAAACACGATCCTTATCCTCGGGACTGCACTGCTTAGTTGGGAAGACAGGATATAAACCACTGAACAGCACAGGAGAAAAGCAAAGGGGTGCAGGAGGCCACACGCTGCCTGGAGGTCTGGTTGTGGCTTGGAGGTGTTTGGTCTATTGTGTATAATCTTTTTTAGGTCACAGATTTGCACCATGACCTGTGGCTTCCTTTGGGAACTTGGGATATCTGACCATGAGCAGTCAGAGCCCAGGGGCTGAAGGCTGGGCTTGGGTTTGCCGCAGCCTGTCCTCTCCTCTCCCTGTGGCTTCACACTTCCTTCCGTTGATGGATTCTCTTGGCCTGCCTGGCACCCATTTGCAGGGTGGTCCCCAAAACATGCTGTAGGTTTCCAACCTGTTCAGCCTGTGAATTTAAATCTAGCAAAGTTCTAAAGATCATGGTGTAAAGGCATCATCCTCAAATGGCTTCTCATCTCATTCAGAATACAAGCCTATCTCCTTGCAGACCCCATGCAGCCAGTATGATCAGGCATCTTCCTATCCTCTGGGATCAGCTGCCTATTTCCATCCCCCTCCCCTCCCCCCAGCTGCACCAGCTGCCTGGAGGCTCCCCTGTACTTCCTCATGACTCTGTTCCCGTAGGGATCCTCACTCCTTGCCTTCCTCCATTGCTCCCTGTGCCTTCATGTCACTTCATTTTCATCTGGGTACCTGTCACTTCTGAATGTCCTGTTCAAGGCCTAGGTTCAGGTGGGACTTTGCCACTTACCAGCTCTGTGACCTTGAGCAAGCCCCTCAGTCTCTCTGGCCTGACCCTCCTTGTCTGACATGAGAGCTGACGGCACTGCCTCGTACCGTGGGGTGAGGACGGAGGAGGCAACACCTGTAAAGGGCTTAGAATGGCGTCTGGCAGAGAGAAAGCACTCAAAAAGAACTGGCCATTACCATTTCTATGATTATGCTTGTATAATATTTAATCATGTAATTTATATATACATTTAATATGTGATAGTAATTACTAGTAGTATATTATTCCCAGTGAACCAGTGCAGAAGATTGCATGCAGCTCAACCCAGAGATTGAACTGCAGGGACTCACCTGCATGCCACATCCTGCCAGCCAAATGACGCACCATTATGCATAAGAGGTGATAAGTATTCTTTTTATAAATACATGGCCCACACTTTGTTATCTTGTGCAGCACTTTTTAAAAGTAAGGGATAGTTGGCAAAAGTAACTAATCAAAGTTCTACCTAACTTAAATAAAAAAACCCCTGCCTGATTGCCCCCATATTGTTCCTCAATTCTGGGGGAAATAAAATTTGCTGTGCAATTCACAAGTGCATTGTGAAAGGACAATTTACTAGCCTGCAGACCTGGTGACTTCATGTTGCACACTCAGGATGCCACAGAGCCATGGCACTTGAGTGGGGGTCATGATAAACGGACTTGTTTTGTTTATGTAACTTAAATCTGGGTATTCTCTCCAAGGTAGCGGGAAGCCTTTCAAATTTTCTCTATGAAAAAAAAAAGGTTCTTTAGATGTAGTGTTTGCTTCCCTTAAGGGAACAGCATCTTTTGTCAAGTGGAATTTGTTTCCAGAAATTAGCGCTGGGATATTGTTAAACTGTGTTCAATATTCTGTCTCAATCCTTAGGAGAAGCTTGTTTAGAAAGAATGTTCTGTGAAATGAGACATGTATGAATCAAAGGATGCAATGAATTGAGTTAATGATTCAACATTCATTAAGATGTGAACTTTTGTCAGGATTTAAGGCATCATATACATTTATAAACAAAACAAAGTGGTCTCAGCAGTGTTCAGTTTGTTTTGGGATGACTGGCAGGATAGGATTGAGTCCCAGGTTCCCCTTCACTATGGAGATTCCTGATTCACCCATTGTAACACGAGTGGTGGTAAACAAGCCCTTGGTGAGTCACTTTTGGGCATTGACGTGTGTTTTCTCATGTGTTTTTCCCTGGACAGCAAGCATTTGCTGTGTTTCCTGTGCCGGGAATATAGCAGCAGAGGGTCTCAGGTGTTCTCTGACACACACTCGTGACCACCTGCCGGGCGCCCGGGGCTGCCATGTCAGACCAGGCAGTACAGCAGCTCATTCTCAGGTGGAGAGGCAGTCAGCACAAGCGTAAGTGATGTCTGTCGGGAGTAACCGGCGCCATGATGGCAATGAAGGCAGGTGAGGGCACAGGGGGCACTGGCAGAAGGCAGAAGTGAGCATTCCCCTGAGGGAACAGAGTCATGAAGAGGTGTGGCCGAGCCTCCAAGCAGAGGGCAGCCTGGGCTCCGTCGAGGGGTGGCTGATGTGGCTGAGGGGGTTGGAGATGGGCATACGAGCCTGGAGGACAGGAGGGGTCACATCACGGTGGCCACATGGGGTCTGCAAAGAATTAGGCTTTTATTTTGAATGAGATGGGAAGCTGTTTGAGGATGAAGATCTTTAGACCTTTGCTAGATTTAAACCACGGGCCAAACCGGTTGGAAACCTAAAGCATGCTTTGGGGACCACCCTGTGACTGGGGCCTGGCAGGCCAGGGAAATCCATTAAGGAAGGAGGAGCGAAGCCCGAGGGAGAGGAGGGGCCGAGGCAAGCCCAGCCCCGGCCTGGGCCTTCCTGCAGAGGCTGCATGGTTTCTTCAATCACAGTGGAGAACAGGCCCAGGGACAGCAAGAGTACTGGCCCCCAGGTGGCACCAAATGGGCCCTTCACAGGCGGTTATGGGCACCACTGAGTCCAGGATTTCTCAGCTTGTGCTTGGACAGAAAATTCCATGCTTGATTTTCTAGTGCTAAACAAGGCGTCTAGAATCCTGCCCTGCCCATCCCTTGGGATCACCAAGACATCTGGACTTCCTGGGCCCACTGTGGTCTTCTTGTGTCCTTCATGGTCAGGGAACAAGTGTCCAAGTCCAGCCAAGTGTCTCTGCATGTTGGAATCCATGAGTTTTTACAGGTGTGCTGTGTGAAAATGGGCATCCGCGGTGTAGCTGTGTGTAACACGCCCCATGACTTTTCTACTTTGAGATTCCTTCCGACCTTCTCTTTACCTGGTAAGCCAAGGTGGCTCAGAGAAGGAGCAGGAGCCAAAGCACGAGCAACCTGGAAAGAAATCTCATGGTGCTCCTCTCAGCCCTGGGGGCGCAAGCCCTTGGCCCTGCTGGGGTGGGAAGGTGGCTGAGGCTGGGCTGCCCCTGGATTCCCAAAGCCTCAGCTGAATGCTGGTGCTTTTCCTGCTCCTTGGCCTTCAGCAGATGCAAACCGCCGCAGGGCTGCTGACTGGAGGCCTCCAAGCACCCTGAGTCCCTGTTATTACGGCAAACTTAAGAGTAGTAAATAAAAGGAACAAACGAAATAAAAACACAAAATGAAAAAATAATTAAAACAATAACTATTCCATTCATTCTGAGCACATCATCCAAGATTGCATTAGAAAAAACTACAATAAAAACATGCTTTTAATCTGATAGTAAAAAAGCCCAATAAAATAAAAATGAGCTCCATTAATGAAAATAATGGCTCTTACCCCAGCTAGTTAAAATGCTGAGCTTATGTGTTTTGGGGTTTGGGGGAGCTGAGGACTGTTTTTTTCCACAGCGCGTGATAGATTTGCTTCCGTTGCATCCTGGCGATGGCCCCAGCTAATTAGTGTTGCTCAATCTGGAATCTTACCCTTTGTATGAGGCCCAGAGAAATTGGGTAGGAAGACAACTGATTCCTGGGGAAATGGGCAAAAAATTTAAGATTTGGGCCTGAGGAAGGACCTCAAATATGTAGCTGTGTGGATATGTGTGTGTGTTTGTGTGTGTGTTTTCTCTTTCTCCCTCTCTCTTAATCTCTCTCTCTTCCCCTTCTTCCTCATTACTTCAATTTGCTTTTTCCCCTTTCAAGAAATGACTTTAATTTTCTTGCAGGTGACAGGCTCTGCCTCAGACTCCTTTTGGTGGAAGTGGAGGTATGAACAGATAGCCCACGTTAACAGGAGACTTCAGCAAGACCCTTGCCTTCTGATTTTGCATGGCAGCATGGCGCTCAGCATTTCCTCCTGCAGACACCCATGCACTGTCTTAGAGGCCTTCCTCTGCATGGCCTGCTCCTGGACGCTTTCTCCCATTCCTTCCTAGCATCTACTACCAACTGTGATTTGTAATTACTTGTATGTTTACTTGCTTGGTTCTGAATCCTTTGAGTGTAGCTACAAAAGGAGAAATGGCACCATTCATAGACCACGTCTTGACCTCCAAAGACTTTGCAGAGAGCCGACCTCGCCAAACCCAGGATGAAAGTCGTTCAAAGAAACTCTCTGTCCGTTTAATCAACTCCTCTGCTGCCCTCTCAGGGCCCTGATGCTACTACTACAAGTACTTATTTGTTCAAATGAATATTAACATTGTAATTTAGTACCTAATTATGCTTCTCTAGTCATAACTGGAACTGTGGTATTAAAATCCTTACATGCTCTTTGGCTATCAGCATGTACCTTTGTCAATATCCTGGAATTGCTGGAGATTTCTTTAATGTACAATCTTTGTGCTCATGTCTCTCCCTGTCACTGATCCTCCCATGTCCCTTACAGATTTACTCTTGGCTGCTGCAGGTTGCACTTAGCACTGTAGTCTTGTTTGAATAAAATGGGAGGTGTAGAGTTCAGCTCTTTCTTAAAGAAGCGTGTGCATACAGGGTTTTTGAAATGGCTTCGTCTTGTGTCTGATGATAGTACCAGCCACACACCATACAATTTCAGGATTCTATTTTGGGGAAAAATTGCCAGCCTTCAAGTATCTTGCCTCACACATAATAAATACTCAATAAAGTTTGCTTAATGTCTCATATCTCTAAGTCAGAGGTCTTCAGTCCTGGATACACAGAAGATGAGTATCTTTAAGTAGACTTCATACCTGGTCTGTTGTCAGAACAATGAAATCCATGTCTCTATGGATGAGGTTTCCAGATGGTTCCCAAGATAAGAAGGATTGACATCACTGCTCCAGACACAACCAATGTGAATATGTTTTAAAGAGCCACTGTTCCCTGAATGACCCATTCCAATGTATAGCAGCCACTGACAAATGATTGAAACTTGGTTTCTCCTTGGAACTTTTCTACAAACTAAGTAGCCATATCTAACAGTGTGGTGGTAGAGGAAGGAATCTAAGTTTTATACTGGTAAAAATACTTCTGAAAAATTGATCTATAAAAAAAAAGACTGTCCTAATAGGAATTATTTGTATCTGAGGTGCTGTTTGCTATCCTAATTTCCAAGTGTTTTATGCAAATTCTCCCATAAGGCAAATCCTGCCTGTTGGGAGGACTGGGTGGATGTCTACACAGGATGCAGATGACTTAAAACCAGCAATCCTGATAATAAGAAACAGGAGTACCATCTAGGGTTTCTACTTGGGAAACATCTACTTGCAACTGGGGAAAAAAAAGTACAACAACTGGTATGTCAGTAAGTCACTGTCTGAGAAAATGTGCATTTTCCAACAACTCTCTTGTGTTTAGAAATAGACTTGCTGAGCAAAGAAGAGCTGTGTGCTGGGGGATCATGGAGTAGCTTGGGGGTGGCATGGGCCTCCTGAATGCAGACACCCTGCCTCATCAAGAGGCTCCACTCACTTCCTTGGGTACCCCGGACAGCCCTCCACCATCTGCATGCAGACTGCTTGTCTTCATCCAGCTGCTCTAGCACCAGGTCATATCAGAAAACCTTGGCTAAGTAGATTTAGGTTAAAGGCCTTAGCACAGTTTGATCTGGTTTTGCTCAAGGCCACATGACAGAATCACCTGGCGAACTTTCCCTAACTATAATCCAGGGCCTGGATTTTGGAGATTCTGATTCTGCAAGTCCCTCAAGTGATTCAGGCAACCTGTCTTCTGGAAACCCTGGCTAGGCTAGAGTGCAATACCAGTGGGCAGAGCCTGCCTGCCTGGGTATGTGGACATTCTGTGAATGCTCACTTGTCAAACTGGGCAGGCAGGGCCATGGAATTTCACACAGGTGCCTCAGGGTCTCTGGGTTGGGGGTCAAGGTGGCTGGTCTCCATGGCCTCTCTCCTTCTTGGATATGTTGGAGTCCTAAGTTAAATTTTGTTTCCATAGATAATTCTGCCAAGGTTTTAGTTTATGGTCACAGATAATCCCCTAGGCCAATATCTCCCACAGAAGTGTCATTGTTATGCAGGGGGCAGGAGAGAGGCAGTCCTCCCCATCTTTACCGCTGGAAAGAACAAAAAGTAAAATGAAATAAAATCAATAAAGCAAAACAAAACAAAACAAAACTACACCATCCCTGGAGGCTATGTGGGCTATGAACATGGTGCCTCAGTAGGGCCATCAATGTAGGTGAAGTGCCCCATCTGTCTTGCAAATGGTCCTTCATAGGATTTTCACTTGGGGTCTGGCCTATTATGAGCACCATGAGTGCACCGGAAGGACAGTGGTTTGGAACCTGGGTGTTGAGGTTTGGAAGAAACCACCCCTCACCCTCCTGTGTCCATTCTATTTGTTCTTGTAGGAGCTGTTCTCCTTTAGTTAAGTCAGCGTGGCCATTGGGGCAGGGCTTGGGATGGGAGAAAGGACAACTGGGCTCTATCCCCAAATAGTAAGCAGGCCACATCACTCTTGTTTGGCTTCAGCAACTTCGAGCTTCCAAATTTCTGTGATTTTTTTTTTTTTGTTAGTGTTCCTTCATTTAGGAGACAGAGATGTGAGAATCAGGAAACATGATAGTATGGTACACTGTTTCTTAGGAAGGTCTTCTCCAATTTTCCACCCCAGCTTTCCTTTAAAGGGCAGAGTCTTTAATCATAGACAGTGGCAGAATTTTGGTTGAGCTGCACAAGTGGTTTGGCTCTGTTGGGAACCCTGAACATGAGAAGCACCATTAGTCACCGTCTGGACAGCAGATTCCTGACACTCCACCCGAACTCACGGTAATGTGGGCTCTCTTAAAGACAGGCAGATAAAAAACCGCAACTGTAAGCATTCATTGTTATTATTGGGAAGGATATAAACTCATGGTAGAAGAGTTTTTGAAGACAGAAAGAAAAAACATACCATCTCCCATCACTGTGCACTATGATAACATTCCATCCATTTATTGATGCACACATATTATCTATATTATTTTTACAAATATTGTATATGTTATTTTATAACCTGATAGTTTTCACTGAAAAATACAACTTGGACATCTTCCTCTGTCAAATATTTTTGCTCTAATGTGTCATTTTTAAGGTTTGCATGGTATTTCATTATCTGAGTGTATCAACTTAATCAGTCTTTCAATATTAGATATTGAGGTTGTTACAGATTTACATCTTTTTATCCTGTTTTTGTACAGTAAAATATCATAAAAGCTAAATATTTGCATATAATCATGATTTCTTAATTGGAATACATTTCTAAAATGCCTGAGTATACTTCTGATGGTTTTGAATCTGGAAGAATCTGCCTACATTAAGAATGCAGCCCTTAAGGCTGTTCTGTTTTGTCAGGGGTAGAATGGCAAATCCTTCATCTGACCTTTATCACAGACTGGTGTTGGGCACCATGTGACAGTATTTAAGTGACTCCTTAGGGATATAAAATACATATGATGTGGGATTGTTGCTGGGAGAGACCCTTGGGTGTTTGAACACTCAACTGGACATCTCCAGAGGAATGTACTACCCTGGATGCTCACAGAAGTCAAGACAAGAGGTACTCCTGTTTTTTGATGAGCTGCTATGTGCCCCCATCTCTCAAGCATTAGGAGAAGAAGAGGGCACCGGTGTTTGTTCCAACTGCTAGTCTCCCCATGAATACTGCTGCTGGTGACAACTGGAATGTAGCCTAGTGGGAAAGGGTGCAGGGGCCCTTGGGACGACTGGAAGCCTAACATGCTGAGGTTTGCACTGGTGAATAAGTGGGTACTGCCGGTACCTGGGGGCTTCTCACATGAATATTGTAGGCTGAGGACAAATGCAAACAACCAAGACTCTGAGGAGGCCCAAACAGGCTTCAGTGCTTCCAGTTACTCCCTGCAACCACCAGCCAAAGACCATCAGGCTTGTGTGGTGGCCAGAACAAAGAAGTGTGAGCACCATGTGGAGCCATGGGCAGCCTAGTAATGAGAGGCTGTTAGGAGGGGCTTCTCACAGGGCTGGAACTTCTGCTAGACTGATGTTGGGGACGGTATCAAGGGTTTGCTTGGGACTGGATGCCTTTGGGAAGTGGGGGCAGATCCATGACAGGCCATCTAAATTTGTTAATAGGGAGAAAGCAGGAGAAATGCAGCAGGGCTGCAATCAGCTAAGAGGCATGACTCACCCAGGCTCCCAGGGAAGGAGGGGGGCTTGGTCGTCCTGCGGCTTGTGCAGTGCCCTTGCTCTAGTCTTGCGCAGACATGATTAGAGAAGGTCTCATTTTTGTCTCATGCCATCATGGCACAGAGTGACCTCCTCCAATGTGCCTGCTGTCTGAAATTGTGTGTGTCCAGCAGGTGAATGTGTGGCCTGGATTGCCAGGCCAGCTTCCACCTGAAAATGTCTGGGCCTCATTCTTGTTCTTTCTCAGACCCCTGCCACCCTGCTCACTTGTGCATTCCCTCCTTAGGCGTCAGCTGCTGAGCACCTCTACTGGGTCACACCTTTCACCTTGGTTTAGCTCACTAAGGCCAGTGTGATTCCAGAACTGTCTCTTTCTTGCCCATTATCAAACTTAACCTATTTTGTGCACCATCATCTCTCTGACAAACTTGGTGTCAGTCTGTATAGATTTTTGAAAAGTTCTTTGTCTTTGTTCTAGGCAAATTGTAAATTATATATCAGCTTTGGTTGAGTTGCAATTTACCAAACATAAGAGCCTACTTCAGTGAGTTTTAGTAGATGTATGTATTTAATTGTACACTTACCTTCTTAGCCATGACATAGAATATTTCCATTGCCCTTTAAATGATTCCTGTGTCTCTTTCATGTCAACCTCTTCCCTGTCTCTAGTCACTGGCAATCAGTGTTTGGTTTTCTTTTGCTGTAATTCTGTGTTTTCTAAAAGCTTATTTAAAATGAACCATGCAGTACACAGATTTTTGTGACTAGCTTTTTCACTAACAATGCCTGTTACAATGCGCTTGAGAGCTTCCTTTTTTACTTGCTATTCTTTATTTTCAATTGAGGTATAATTGACATAGAACACTGTATAGGTTTCAGGTATACAGCTCATCTGTTTCTTGTGTATCAGCAATTTATTCTTTTTTCACTGCTGAGTAGTATTTTGTTGTATGAATGTATCATAATTTATCCATTCACCAATTGACGGAGATCTGCATTATTTCCAATTTTATGAAATGACAAATAAAGTTGATAGAAACATTCACGTAAAGGTTTCTTTATAGATATATGTAAATGGCTTCTCAGGTTGTGCAGTATTTATATGTTTATTTTATTTTATTTTTAACAGGAGAAAGAAAACAAAATTTAGTTACATAAATACAGAGGCCCAGTAACAAAACTGAGACCCAAGGAAATGACCAAGACATGTTGCTTTCATGCATTTTAGACAAATATAAATCTGTAAGGAATTGATGGGACAAAGAAATCTCAGGTTTGGGAGCTTCAATTAGTAAGGAATTCTAAATAGCATTTGGGCTGGGGCAGTAAATAAGGAAAAAAAGTAACAAGATTTGATTATTCAGCCTTCTCTACTCTAAATTCCCTCTCTCTCATGATAAGGATGCTCCACGAGCTGGGAGGGTACCTTCCACACGGGAGATTTATTCCCTGGTTTCAAGGTGAGGAGAACAGAGGACGACCAGAGAAATTCCTTCTGCCACTGCTGTTTCTCCAGTTGTTTCAACTCAAAGTGATCAACATGCCAAAGTGGCACATTTGGGGGCAGCCTGCCCTGGGTCCCTATACCATTTAACTAGTTGCATGTGTATTAACTTTAGAAGAAATGTTAATTGTTTCCCAAGTGACCATGTCAATTTATATTCTAACCAACAGTTTGTGAGAGTTTTAGTTATTCCATTTCCTTGGCAGCAATTGGTGTTGCTCTTCCTTTTAATTTTAGCTTTTTTAGTAGATGTGTTGTGTCTTCTCATTGCAGTTTTAATTTGTGTTTCTCTGATGATTAACAATACTGAGCATTTTTTACATGTTTTTATGTCATTTCTGTCTTCTTTGGTGGAACACCATTAAAATATTTTGCCCATATGTACTTTTTTAAGAAAAAAAATCAATTTGGGAAAAATTGACATTTTGCCGTGTTTAGTCTTCCAGTGCGTGAACATGACATGCGTCCCCCACTTATTTAGATCTTTGAGTTCTTTCATCAGCATTTGATAGGTTTTAGATCTTGTACATGTTTTTTAAAGTTTACATCTAAGTATTTCATTTTCTTTGCAACAATCATAAAAAAGGATTATAGTTCTTATTTTGATTCACACATTTTCACTTTAGTATATGGAAATGCAGTTGTTTTATGTGTGTTGATCTTCTATTTTGCATCCTTGCAAATCTCACTTATTAGTTCTAGCTGTTTGTTTAGATTTACTAGGAAATTCCATGTAGATAATATGTCATCTGTGATTAGTAACAATTCTGTTTCTTCTCCACTCTATGTACCTTTCCTGCCTTATTGCAGTGGCTAGAACTTCCAGTACTATATTGAATAAGATCGGTGAAAGTGGATATTCCTGCCTTTGTTCCCTGTCTTAAAGGGAAAACATTCCATCTTTCACTGTAAGTACAATGCTTACTTAACTGTAGGTTTTTAATGGATATTCTTTATGAAGTTGGGGAAGTTCCCTAGCTCCTACTTTGCTGAGAGTTTTCATCATGAATGGGTGTTGAATTTTGTCAAGTGCCTATCCATGTCAATTGACACAATCATGTGATTTTTCTCTTTAACCTGTTGACACAGTTGATAACATTGATTTTTTTCATCTTGAACCAGGATTGCATATCTGAAAGAAATCCAAACTGGTTATGTCATCTAATTCTGTTTTTTATATGTTGCTGGGTTCATTTGATAGTATTTTGTTGAAGATTTTTGAGTCCAAATTCATAAGAGATACTGGTTTGTAGTTGTCTTATTTTGTACTTGTGTTTGTGTGGTTTTAGTTCCCAGGTAACACTAGCCTCACAAAATGAGTTTGGAAGTATTTCCTCCTTTTCTATTTTCTGGGAAATATTGTGTAAAATTCCTGCTAATTCTTCTTTAAATATTTCCTAAAATTTTGCCGTGAAATCAACCACTTCTTTTTTAGGAGATTTGTAATGAAAAATTTGACCTATTTAATTATTATAGGCTAATCGGGTTATGTATTTCACCTTGGTTTTGGTAGTTTCTGATTTTTGAAGACTCAGTCCGTTTCTTCTAAGCTGCTGAATTTATGAGGGCAAAGTTTTTCGCAGTATTCCATTCTTACTCCTTTAATGCCTGAAGGATCTGTTGTAATAAACCGTTTCATTCCTGATACTGACGATTTGTCTCTACTCACGTTTTATCTTGGTCAGTTTTGGTAGTTTGTCATAACATTTTTTTTAAAGAACTAGTTTTTTTATTTTATTGTTTTTTCTCTACTGATTTCCTGCTTTTAATTTCATTTATTTTGGCTCTTATGATTCCTTCCCTTTTGCTTGCTTTGTGTTTACTTTGCTCATCCTTTTCTATTTTCTTGAAGTAGGCATTTTCAATTACTGATTTGAGACTTCCTCTTTCCTAATGTAATTATTCAGGGCTATAAATTTCTCTCTCAGCACTGTGTTAGCTGCATACCACATATTTGGACATATTATATTTTCATTTTCATTCAATTCTACATATTTTTAGTCTCTGTTGACTTCCTTTTGACCCATGGATATTTAGAAATGTTTAATCACTTAGGGTAAGGTTGGTGGGGGGAGAAATTTATTGGCTCCTTGAAATAGAAATTTGCCAAGTCGTTTTCTAAGCAGGTAATATGATATGAGCCTTCAAGCTCACATCTAGGGTTTTATATACCCTTGTGAAATCTTGATGAATATAGGAATACTTCTAAGAGAGGCGAGGGAAACATTTGCTTCCTTTATTTCTTATATATCTCTTAATTAGAAGCACTAATAAATCTACTCATTCAGTCATTCATTTGTTCAAAATATTTCTCATCATATTTCCCAGAACACCATGCTCTGGACTCATGTGTAGGATCTTCCTGGACCCACAGCTCGTAAATTCCTTCTCTCACTGTGTTGTTGTCTCTCTCATACTGAATCCTGCCCTGTTAGCATAAATTTCTTAAAGCTGATATTCTTATAGGGTATGGAGAATGCAAGTTATGAGATTGTGGTGCTTATTAGACACTGATCTAGAGATGTAAACATCTCTGATACATCTACAACCCAAACACAGACAATTATTAAGATTACGGTTACACTCTTCCTTGATAATGGTTTCTTTTGGCTATAGATATTTATTTAATTGCCTCAGTGTTTCATTTTAAGGGATGGTGACAATGTTCAGTTCGGATAATGAGAAGGAGGAAGAAGAGGATGATGCTCTGAGGCTGTGAGTTCATGCCCTGTTCATACCTAGAAGCCATCCATCCACCTGTCCATTAATTTTTGTATCTGTTCTTGGTTATCATAATTGTCAAGCTCATAATCATCTCAGGATCTTTGCATTTGCTGTTCCTCTTTCTGGAACACTCTTTCCCTGACTTCTCCTGCATCTGTCCCTGTCTTGTCATCTCTTCAACAAAGTCTTTCCTGATCTCTCTAAAAGAATTCCCTCTTAATTACTATCACATCACCTTGTTTTCCTTTAAGATGCTTTTTACCTTTTGAAGTTTTCTTATTTTTATTCACTTATTTATTTTCAATTTTCCTTGCCAGAATACAAGTTCCATGAGAGTAGAGATCTTATCTATCTTGTTTCCCACTGGATTCCCAATACCCAGACCAACATCAATACAGTGGACAATCCATGTATACTATCGTTAATTAAATTAACCGATCCTACTTTTCTGACAATACAGTGGTTAAGAGTGCAGACTCTGTTGCCAGACCACCTTCATTTAATTCTATGAGTGCAAATTCGGTAATAGCACGCAATGACTTTGGCCAAGTTACTTATCATGTCTACACTTCCATTCCTTCATGAAAGGAAAATGATAGAATAGTATAAAATGAGAGCAGTAAATAACTTAGAGACTTGTCATTGTCAGGAGGATTAAACAAAATTTTTTAAAAAAGAAAATGTGCCTAAAACAGCATCTGGCAACTGTATACATTCAAAACACCACCAGCTAAAAATACCCATTTCTGGAATATAAATTTTAAAAACCCAGTAAATACAACAATAAGAGAAAACAGTTCCTACCTTGAAAATTTAAGTGACTACTTCCAAGGGACTTTCAAATCCTAGTTAAGCACTCATGAAAAAAGGGAAGGGAGCCAGTTTGCCTTCATCACATCACTAATTGGTCTGGTGATCCTGAACCAGTTCAGAACCTTCTCTGAGTTTTCCTCTCCCTATCTAGAAAAACGAAGGTTTGGATTAGATAACCTCTAGGGAGCTCCCAGCTTTAACTGTAGGAATACCCACATTCCAGGCTGCAAGGGGCTGCAGGCGTCCGTTGCCTTGCATCTGGCTCTGGCTGGCTGTGTGTAGGGTAGAATACCTGGGCTGCCCTGGAGGACCTGAAGGACAGGTCACCTGCCTCTTCATGGGGACTCTCACCAGTTGAGTGGGCACCACAAGCATGCCAGAGTGCCTGCAAGAGTGCCAGAGTGGGCACCGCAAGCGTGCCACTGATGGCAGGCACCATCACTGCAGACAACCACAGCAGGGAAGGTGGCCTCAGCCTTTTGACAGTCTGGCCCCAAAAGTCACTGCCAAACCCCAATGGCAGCCTTTTGGGAGCCATCCCACAGGTGCAGCCTTTGTTGTGCTGAGTGAGTTGGAGTGAAACGCACTTTCTTGTGCTCCCTCAAGGCATTAATGATAATAATTAAGAAGCTCCTGGCAATTATACCCAATGATGTGTAAGGTCAGGACAACATGTGTTGTCAGTTGATGGTGACAATGGACAGTGGGTGAGTGATGGAGCCAGAAGTGAGTACCACCTAGTGCAGAATTAATCACCCAGCAGAGTAGGGCTGCCACTCTTGCCTGGCCCAACACACAGTATTGTGAGGCCTGTGAGTCTCCCTGGATAGGGAGGTGGGACGTTTCTACGGCAAGCCTAGTCCCTGCACAGAGGAGCTGGCTCAGCTCACTTATCCTGTGTAGGGTGCATGAGCTCACAGGGAGACTGGTGGCCTTAGTTGGTGGGAACTTTCTCTATCCTGAACTCACCGAGAATGCACCTGGGGAAGGAGGAACCTCCTTGCTATCTTTGGCACTTTGATGGTGTGGAGGGAGTCAGCAATGCCTTACCCTGGAGGGCTCACCGAGGGGGAAATGGAAACAGGCATGAGCTACTGAAGATGCACCCAGCTCACAGACTCCTACTTACTTACCAGGAGCTCTAAGTTCAGGTCCAAATTCTTCCATTTGCTCACCCTCAGAAACTGTGATGGGATGATATTGTTAAGCATTAACAATTTTTTTATTAACCTAGCAACCTCTTCCATTCCCCATTCCCCATTCGCTATGTACACACCCAGAAGAGGAATTCAAAGGCAGTCTTCTTTCTTAAAGCTTTTGAGCTTCCAAGGGCCAATGTTTTGACCTAAAAGTAGACGTAGAATAATACTTACTGGGTGATTTCCTAGTTCTCACTCCAAATGGGAAGAGGTGAACAATTTCCCGGGCCAAAGGAGTGAGGTATGAAGGAGGGACATGGCATCCACCCCCTTTTCCTAGTTGAGCAGGTGATAGCACCTCAGGGAGGTTGGGGGACCTGGAAACAGAGAAGCCCCGGCCCTGGCTCCCATGCAGCAGCTGTGAGTGGGAGCCCCAGAATGGCCCACACCCTGGCATGTCCTAACTGCCATGGAGCAGGTCTGGAAGCAAGGTGACTTCAGCAGAGGGACAGACTCCAAGCTTCCTGCCACTCCTGAGAGGTGTGGGGAGCAGTCACACTTCCAGAGCCCCAAGAAGGGCTAGGTGATAGACAGGGGTGAGCTAGCCTACCTGTGGGCATCTCATGATCCCAGTGAGGAAGGGTATGCTGCAAGTACGGCAGCATCAAGGGCATGGCATCAGGCACTAGAAGGGAGATGTAGAAGTCTCTGCTGATGTTGAGTGGACTGGGAGATCAGCAAAGAAAAGAAAAAACTACGCACAACTCAACAAATAGGCATGGACAAAGTCCAGAAACTGCCCTATCTCCCTCTACTTTGATGCCCAGGGAGAAAGAGAGAGGGGAAATCCTGATGGGCTTAATTTAAATCTGAGCTATTGACTCAGAATTTAGGTTTGACATAGGATTAAGTTGAATTAGACAAATTAAAAGAGTTGCTTTTCTGTGCGTAGAAAAATACCACACTTATTATACCTCACTGACTTACTGTCTTCATAGTGAATTACACCACTTGATGAGCTATTGTGAGGTTCAAATTCTATTATGGAGGACTTATTTTGTCAACTAACTAGCAAGGACCATGAGAGACCTCAGTTGTTCGATGCTGTCAGAGGAGGGCAGGGTGGGACTTCCAATCTCAATCAGCGTGTTGGTAACTTCGTGAAAATGCCTGAGTTTAAGCTTTTCTGAGATAGGTGAGGATCAGAATCACCAGGGATCATTTAGGAATTCTGATGCCTGGGCACCATCTCAGGGACTCTGATGAAGTGGATCTGAGCTGGAGCTCAAGGCTGATTTTTCTACCATGTGTCAGGTATGTGTGGTGGCCTGACAAAGTCAGAAGCCACTGCTCTGAGTGGGTGGGATGCAGAGATGGCCAATGCTGAGGAGCAGGCGAGGTCTTGGCATGTTGCTGAAATTCACTGCTGCCAGCTGCCTAAGGTGAAGGCCAGAGGGGCTTTTCCCCACTGGGCATACTTGTTCAGAGACGCCAACAGAATGAAGCATCCTCATTGTGCAGAACTTAGGGGGAAACGACTGGGACTTCAGAATGGGAAAGACTTCCTTTCAGCTCCAGTGGAAGCAGTTAGCTTCTCTGGGTAGACTGAGCTCCATGCTAACTGAGGCTGTTGGTCCAGTGGACAGGCACCAGTCAAGGAAGGTCAGGGAAGGGATTCAGGAGCTGAGCAAATTGGACTCAAGGCCCCTTTGAAACCCAAGTTTCTAAGACTCCACAACCACAGGGTCAGTAGGTTTGGGGGAATCTGGCTCTGGCCTATGACATCAGATGGTGTCAGACTTCCTTACCTGGTTAGGAGCATCTGGTGGGACAGGTGTGTCCACTCCAGTGTGCATAGTAGGGACAAGTACTTTGTCTTTTGTTTTTTTGATTATATGGTTTTTAATTTGTATGAAGTGAAACCTGTCACATTTTCATCAGGATTTTGTTGCTGTTGTAGGGATGATGGTGACTTTCTCTGTGATCTGAGAAATTGGAGATGGCCTCCGGGAATGAAGTGGGGGCCAAGTAGAACATCTTGTACCGGACGTGATGTAGACATCTTCTCTAGCAGTACTTAGCATCTAGGCTACACCTGTGAATTTCTCTTCTTGACTCCTCCTTATTTTTTTCCATTGAGCTTGCCTTCTAGTGTGCATGTACTTCTTGTGTGGCATGGAAATTACCCTTACTATACACATTATTTTCTAGCCATATCATTTGTATGTTGACTTACACTTTGCCAAACAAATATTTTATTTTCTATATAGAGTTAGGTAAGACTCCCTTTACTCTTTTGGTAAACAGGTAAATAATATTATAGTTAAAACTTTTATTTTAGTTAAAAATAAATAAGAATGTAAGAAATAAATAAGAACACGTTTCCACTGTCATTTAGAAAGGCTATGTTAACCCCTGGATTTTGTGAACCACCTTCTGCTTTCCTTGTAAGATTTCTTTTTTTATTTGTATCTTTTATCCAATTGCCTGCGGTTATGGGATTAAAGTCTTAAAATCTTATTTCATGTTGTTAACTACTTTTGTCAGTAATATTTATTAAATGGTCCATTTTTCCACATTGAATAAAATAGTATCTTTGTCAAATATAAACTTCACCTTGGCAGGGATTAAATTCTGGATTTTTAATAAATTTCCATGGATCTATTTATCTATTCATGTATCAGAACTATGTTGATTTTTATTATAATGGCTTTTGAAAAGATTCTGCTAAGTCGTATGGTAAGTCTGCACTCACCACCCCCCACCCGGCCCCCATTTTTGGAGTAAGTTCTGGGTATATTCTTCAGGATAAATTTAAGGATTTTAATCTTTAGAATTTTAAATGGAATTTCATTAAATTTGTACATCAATTTTAGAAGAATATATGTTTATGCACCTATATATATATAATGAGAAATCTCATCTAAGAGCACAGAACACTTTTTCTAGACGTTTAACTTTGTTTTACTCCTTTCATTAGAATTTTAAATTTGTATCATGTATCCTGTGGTTTTTGTGTTGTTTATTCTTTAGTGTTTTGTCATTTTTGTTGTATTATAAATAGAATGACTTTTAACTAAATCTGTTAAATCTGTTCCAAGTGCTTAGTGTACTAAGTAAAGTAGCTATTGATATTTTTTACATATTTAGCTTACAATGATCTCTTATTACTTCTAGCAGGTTTTTATTTTTCTTATTGTACTATTGTAAGAAATATTTTCTTACTGAAATGTTGTGTATATGCCAATGTTTGTAGCAATTATTTTAACTTCTTGTTTTATGTTTTCCTGAACTGTCCTATTCAATATGGCAGCCACTTACCACATCTGGTTATTTAAATTTAAATAAGATTGTAGATTATATCCATCAAAGGAGAAATTTCTATTGGATGGTATATGCTAGAACATTCAAGAGAGTAGTAGTTACAGTAGTGACTCAATTTTAATTGTAATGCTCTTATTATTTTGCGAGTAAAAGTAATTCAAAAGTAGACAAGGAAAGGCAACTTAGGTTAATGATTTCTATGTTCAAAAAATTAAAAAGAACATCTGTTTTAACTAATATTGGCAGGCATGATACTCTCATATGCTGCTGGTGAAAATGTGAAGTGTTTCAATCTTTTGGGAAGGCAGTCTGGCAACATTTAAAAATACATATGCCATTCAAACCTGTAATTATCTTCCTGTATATAGATCCCTTGGAATTGAAAGGACCAATACATAAGGACAGACAGATGCACAAGGGTGTTTATTGCAGTGTTGTTTGTACTGGTCAGAACCTGAAAACAGAGCAAGTATTGCCAACCAGAACAGCTAAAGAGAGTGGGGTATGATTTTACCATGAGATAGCATGCAGCCATTACAAAGAAGGGACTGAAACTGTATTCAGTGACTTAGAGGAATTTCTTTGCAATATTGTTGAGTAAGAAAAATAAAAATGCAGAAAAATGCATAAGATATGCCATTTTTGTAAATCAAGCAATGAAAAATGCTCCAAAGAGTACATGTACATGAGCAAACATAGACAAATAAATAGGACTATAGAGGATTCTTTGGATAGGTATGTATAGAACTATATGAGTATGGAGATGCTTGCAGGTTATTGACATGGGTTACCTAGAACAGACATGGGGTGTGGTATTGTAAGAAGATGAGGAAGGGATGGGCATATATAATATTTTATTTATAAAAAGTATACATCCATATATGTGTATAAATAAAGAAAACCTATATATGAAGAGATGATTCCAGGAGTTAATAATGGTCATTTCAACGTTGTGAGACTCAAGAAAAAGACTTTTTCTTTTAAATTTTACATATTGCTAAATTCTATTTAAAGAGCACGTAGGGCAAGTTAAAACAAACAAAAACTTTTATTGTGGAACTCTCCCCCCAAAGCTTAGCACAAGAAAAGATCTGTTAGGATTCTCTTTAGGACTGCAAAAGTCTAAAACGTTAATTTGGAAAGATTTAGCATCTTTGAAATGCTCTGTCTTCTTACCCAAAAACACAAGGTTTGCATTTTCCCTTAAAAATCTTACAAGTTTTCTTTATATATCTTTTAAGACTATTTTTTAAAATTTGTCGTTACTGAGTGTACTTTAGGTACAGCAAAATTCACCTTAGGTGAACAATTAAGAATATTTACATCACTGCAGAAAATGCCCTCATTCCGTTTAGGGTCAACCACTGTCCTCACTCTTGTCCTTGGCTTTTTGTTTTTCCCTGGAATGTCATAAAAATGGAATCCTACAGTGTGTAGCTTTTTGTCTCGCTTAATTTAATATTTACCCATATTGTGTGTGTTTACCCATATTGTGTGTGTTCATTCAATTTTATCAATTAAATGGTATTCTATTGTATGGATATACTGCTATTTGTCCATTCACCTGTTGATGGATATTTCTATTGTTTCCAGTTTTGGTTCCTATAAATAAAACTTTTATCAACCTTCATACCTAAGTTTTTATATGAACATATGTATCCATTTTGCCTGGAACTGTATTGTATATGCCTAATATGCTGGATAGAATATACTCCGTAAAATACACCGGGTTTGGTATGCTGGGCATATGTTTAATTTTGTGAGAAATTTGGTGGTTTTCAAAGAGAGGTAATTTTTATATTCCCATCAGCAATGTATAACAGTTCCAGATACTCCCCATTCTTTCCAACATTTGGTGTACTGGTCTTTTTAATTTTAGCTATTCTAATATTATGGGAACTGATAGATCATTGTGGTTTTAATTTAAATTTTTATGTTGAATGAAAGCTAATGATGTTGATCTTTTTTCCTTGCATAGTGACTACTGACATATCTTTTTAGGGAAGTATCTGTTCACATCTTTTGCCTATTTTCCTACAAGTTGCTTGTTTTTTTATCACTGAGCTCTAAGAGCTCTTTGTGTATTCTGAATACAGTCCTTTACTGTGCAGTGGAAATATTTTCTCCCTGTCTGTGACTTGCTTTTTCATTATTTAAATTATGTGTTTTGAAGAGCAGAAATTTTTAATTTTGATGAAGTTCATTTTACCTATATTTTCTTTTGATTTGTACTTCTTATATCCAATAATTCATTGTCTAACATAAGATCACAATGATTTTTGCCTGTTCCTCTTTTCTAGAAGGCTTTTAGTTCTAGCTCTTACACTTAGGTAAACAGTCTGTTTCAAGTTAATTTAAAGATTGACATTTCTCATTTTTCCCACATAGATATCCAATTGTTTCATCACCATTTGTTGAGAGACTATCCTTTTCCCATAAATCACCTTGGTCCCTTTGTCAAGAATCAACTGACCATGTAAGCATGGGTGCATATGTGGACATTATTCTGTTTCATTGACTGTATGTCTATTCCTATGCTAATCCACACCGTCATGATTATTATTGTTGGTTTATATTAAATAGGTATTGTTAGACTTCCACACTTGTTCTTAATACAGTTGTTTTGGCTATTCTATGCTCTTTGTTTTCACAAGTAAATTTTAGAGTAACCTTACCAAATTTTTTAAATTAAAAAAGCATGCTGGGATTTTAGTTGGGATTATATTAAATCTGTAACTCGGCTATGGACAACTGACATCTTAACAAAGAATCCATGAAGACTGTACACCTCTTTCTTATTAGGTCTTCTTTGATTTTTTCCCAGCAATGTTTTGTAGTTTTCTGTTTATTTGTCTTACACATATTGTGTTGAATTTATCTTTATGTATATTATGTATTTTTGATATTATTTAAACAACTATGCATGGTACTTTTAAAATTATAATTTCCAATTATTTGTTGCTAATATAAAAATACAATTGATATTTTGTGCATTTGTATTGTATCCTGTGACTTTGTTAAACTCACTAATTGGTCCTAGTAGCTTCTTTGTAGAGTCCTTAGACCTTTCTATCTAGAAAATTATGTCATCAAGAAATACAGTGTTTTATCTTCATTACCCATATGTGTATGACGAGACATTACACCACCAAAATTTTATAGGCTATTTGTTAAAGGCAGAGTAAATGATCAACTTTAGTGAATTGTTCCATAGGCTTACTCAAAATAGCAGTGTCTTCTCCACTTCTCCAGATCTTCCCCTTAGAGAAAATTAAAGCTTGTGTTTACTGAGAATAGAAGCAACGGGTCAGGTGAAGAAGCTGGGTCTGGAAAATTAATTGGTGAATTCAAAATGCATAGACACATTTAGAAAATTCAGATTAAAATATTTATATATACACTTATGCTTCATCAGAGTCCTGCTTCTGATTAAATTGTGGATAATCTTTGAGACTGATGTAGGTATGCCTTTGCTCATAATAAGCTTCTGAAAATACTTTTGTGTGGAATCTGGTTAGGACTCTTTCTGTCACAGAAAACTTACCCTGACTGATATAAAGAGAAGAAGCAGACCTTGGCAAGCCATTATATTTGCTTAGGTAACTGATGTATTCAGGGCTGCATCTTCAGGCCTGGATGAACCCAGGAAACTTTCTCTGACTTCGGACTTCGTTCATGAGCAGCTTCTTCCCACATCACTGCAAGATGGCCTCCTGCAGCTCCAAGTTTGTCTTCCTGGAGCTTAGCATCCCCAGAGAAAATGAGCTTAGTCTCTTCAGTAGCTGCAGCAGAAGTTCTGGCTTGAGTCTCACTGGCCCAGCTAGCATGATGTGCTCATCCCTGAACTTCCCACGGGTGTCTTTGAGCCAGAGAGGTGGGGCTGGCTTCACCCAACCCACAGGGATAATAAAGGGGCAATTACCAAAACAAGGAGAAATATATGCTGAGGAGATATAAACAATGCTGTCTCCCACTACAGTGTGACAGTATTTCTGTAGTGGCCAACCTTAGCCGCCTCAAAAACTATGGTCCTATACTCTGGGCAGGAATATAACTGCATACTACCTTGACATTGCCATGACCGGGTACACAGCCTACTTCTTTTCTTTCATGTCTGACTTAGAGTTTACGAAGCAGCTTTACAGAAATTTGCAACCTTTCCTCTTCCATTTAATAGTTTGAATTTACCAGATAAATTCTCAGATTCAGCTTTTTAATCTGAGACTTTTGATACACAGATTTTAATTTTCTCAAAGGGGAAGGGGAGAGAAGTGCTCTTTGGAGTAAATCCCCAAGCCCAGGTCATAGCTGGCCTCAGAAGTTGATCACGCCCTTGCACTGATGGATAGGCGAACAGGACGACTGATACTTGTCTGAAACATCCTGTCTTCAACTTCCCTTCGGGGTTTGTTCATATAGTTCCCTAGGGCAAATGCCCTTCCCTCATTTTCTGTCCATTAAATTCCCACTCAGCATTCAAACCCAGCTCAAGATCCATCTGTTGCATTAAACCTCTCTTATTTTACTCTCCTCACCTTGGAAATAACCCTTGTCTCTCTAGGAACCTCATTTGTAGCACTTTTACTCTTACTGAAATTGGGGTCTGAAGTCAATCTCTCTTAGTAGCCTATAAGTGGTCCCTTCTCCTCCATGGCCGCATTGGCTTAGCACAGTGTTTGGTGCCAACTGAGTGCCCCTCTAGTGTTTGCTGAGTGGGATCCATGATTCCTAGCTCCTCTCCACACTCCCCAGCATCTTTCCTGTATAAGCCAATGAGGGATAGGCCAGCTCTCAGGCAGCAGTCCAGTCCGTTAGAACTAGGCAAGGCACAATAGCCAAGAGGTGGAAGCAACCCAAGTGTCCATCAGCAGATGAATGAATAAACAAAATGTGGCATATACATGCAATGGATTATTATCCAGCCTTCACAAGGGCTATTATTCAGACTCTGGCAAGTGCTACCACCTGGATGAACATTGAGGACATTATGCTACGTGAAATAAGCCAGTCATTACGGAGGACAAGTATGGTATGATTCCATGTATATGAACTATCTAGGGAAGTCAAATTCATAGAGACAGAAATTAGAACAGTGGTTGACAGGGCCTGGGGAGAGGGGAAAATGGGGAGCTGTTGATGAATGGGCTTAGAGTCTCAGTTTGGGAAGATGAAAAGAACTCTGGGGATGGATGGCAGTGATGGCTGCT
The DNA here is from genome assembly GCF_040802235.1 of Manis javanica. Taxonomy (NCBI): domain Eukaryota; kingdom Metazoa; phylum Chordata; class Mammalia; order Pholidota; family Manidae; genus Manis; species Manis javanica. The sequence continues at coordinate 22,361,308 of NC_133172.1, forward strand.
CAACAGTGTGGATGTATTTAATGCCAGTGATGCGCACGCTTAGAAATGGTTAAAGTGGTTAAGTTTCGTGTTATGTATATTGTGACACACACACACATACACACAACTAGGCATGGCAGGTTGTCTTTTCAGAGAGACAGCAGAGTGGCTGGTGCCAAATCTTGCTGTTAGAATGACGTTATCTCTTACCAGCTGTGGGTTCCTAGGCACTAAGCCATTTTACTCCTCAAGTGCTGTGTACTTTGTTAGGGCTGTAAAATTAGTATACTTACAGATTAGGAACCAAAGGTTTCCTAGGATGGCAGAGATGTCTAGTAATTGGAATGTTGTCACTTTGCTGATTTCACTGGTGGAACTGGGGGACTAGTTCTGTCAGACTAAATGTATCACAAAGCCAGAATCATTAAATTGACTTGATGCTGGCACAAAAATAAATATACAAATCTAAAGGGCAGACTAAAAAGATCCAAAACAGTTTTGTTAGGAGATCTTAGTATTTGAGGACTATTCTCCAAATGATGCAGGTTTAGATGAAAGCCTACATAGGAGAAATAAGCAAATTTTATCCTTGCATCATACCCTAAAATAAGTAAAAGGATTGAAAAATTAAATAGAAATAAAACTAGAGGAAAACATGTGTAGATACTGAAATAATCTTTGGCTGGAAGATGACTAAGTTTACCATTGTGGAAGACATCATAGTACATCAAAGAATTTGGCTATATAGGATTTATATATGTTATGTATCAGTGAGGCCATGAACAGGAGTCATACCTGGAAAATGTCTCTACAAACATAACAAAAAGCTTTTTTTATCTTGCATACATAAGGAATTCACATACATAAATGAAAAAGAGTCAAGATCCCCAAAGAAAAAAATTAGCAAAGGTCACAAAGAAAACGTTGAACCATAAGAGAGTAAATGTAGATGGATAATAAACATATAAAACTATCAATCTCATGAGTAAATTGCAGGGATGGTAATGAAAACAGTGATATGATACCATTTTAAACCACCAAATATATAGATTTTTCAGAACTGTGATCCCCAGAACCAGCAAGGGCATGATAAGGTGGAGCTGGGGGAAGAGTAAATTGTTAAATCTGTTGAGAAGGCAGTTTAACAATATATATTAACAGTTTTTAAAATGTTCATATTTCTGATTTAATAGATTTACTTCTAAAAATAAAATTCTTGATTTTAAAATGTATTAAATTGCCTCATAGAAATAGCATAAAATATAGACCAACAGAGGTTCCCACATTATTCATAATGTCATAGAGAGAGAGAAAGAGAAATATCTGAATGTCCAACATTATATAGGGAATACCACACTCTGGCACATTATGCAGGCCTCCTGAATGTTTGCAAAAAGAGATGAAAGCTTTGGGAAATTGGGTGTAATGATAATCGTAAACAGATTGAGGAAAATAGCTATAGCACCTGGCAGATAAGGAGTTAATATGCTTAATATACAAATAGCATCTACAAATTGAGAAAAAAAAAAGACAAGTGACCCAATTAAAAACATGTCAGAAGCTGTCAGTTGGCAATTCACAATTAAGGAAATCTCAATGGTCAATAAACTTATGAGAGCATATTCAATCTTTGGGAATGGGGGAAGTAAAAATTAAAGTGACAATGAAATACTGTGTTTTACCCATCAGGCTGACAAAAATAAACAAGTGACAACTCTAAGTGCTGACAAAAATGCAAGGGTCTAAACACCTCATACATTGCCAGTGGGAATGTGACTTACTTCAGTGTTTTGGGAAAGCAACCTCACAGTATCTGTTAAAAGTAAAATATGCTTATCCTTTGGTCCAGCAATTCCATTTTATGCCTCTATGTTAAATAAATAAAATCATTATTTTTAAGGAAGTGGGGGAGAAGAAATCCTCTGAATGTCTATTAATAGAGAAATGATTGAATACATTGTGTGTGTTATAATTATAGAACACAATGCAGTTATGAGGGAGAGAGAGAGAAAGAGAGAGAGAGAGAGAGAGAGAGAGAGGGAGAGAGAGAGAGAGAGAGAGAGAGAGAATCTGTATTTCCAATGGGATAACTGAGAATTCAGGAAAGGAAAACAAGTTATAGAAAAATGAAAATGTATGATACATTTTTTTTATTAATTTTTCTTTTTTCTTTCTAACTTTTCTTAAATCAGTTCTTCCCTCCCTGCCTTCCATCCTTAATTTCTTCCCCTTCTTTCTTTCATGTTCTCTTCTCTCTCTCTCTCTCTCTCTCTCTCTCTCTCTCTCTCCAGTGTCCATTACATCTTATGGATAAAAACACAGTAATGGAAGGAGTAATAGGTACTGCTGGCATCTGGTTATTATCTGAGGATGGACTGGAGGGAATGAGAAAGGCTATTCATTATCTTTTTATGTTTCTTTGTTTTTCAGCTCTGGTTACAGGGAACCCAGGCAGATTTTGTAATTTTGGAAAAGGGATTTAGTAAGAGAGATTCTAGAAAACAATTATGCTGTGAACTGTTTTTTTTTAAAGTGTAGATTAAAAAGACAAAAATATAAAAGCACCAAAACATTATGAGTTTGCTCCAATGAGCAGAGGTATATTAATGCCTTTTACTCCTTTTATACTTTCTGTGCTTTCCAGATTTAAACAGCATTAATTCCAACATTTTAAAACCAGTGTATTAATGAAATCACTTTGCCCATCTTTCATTCAAGGGAGAGCTGGATTTTGCTTTTTTGGAGGTGTCTCCAGGAGTGAAATGCCACACCCAGCTCCCCAAGCTCTTTGGAGAGGGCATTCATTGCTGCCCCTGGTTTCTGGGACCTGAGGAACGCCCTTGGGGGAGCTGGGGCTGGCCCGTCCCACAGAAGAGCCCAGGCTGAGCCCATTTACATCGGGTAAGTTAGCAGTGGCCTGCCTACGTGAAGAGGCTATTGTGTGTGTCACTGTCCTCATCCTGCATTGGCAGTCACTGTGTGCCTCACCGGGGGTCCACCTGTCAGTCCCAGGAAGTAGCCCCACAGGGTTTGGTCATAGAAAAGAGAAGGGCCCCATTCCAGAGGCAGAAGAGCAGTTAGTCAGTGTGGTGGGGAGGTTGAAGGAAGAGCAGAGTGGAGGAGCAGTTGGCTCTGTGTGGGTTTGGGCCGGAGCCTGCCCTGCGGGGGATGAGTGGGGCCAGAAACTTCTGGAGAGATCGCACTTTGGGGACCTTCCGTTCCTGGCATGGATGAGTAACACTTCCAACCCTGGCAATAATGTGGGGAAGGAGACAGTAAATAAGCAATGGGTAAAATTAAAACCAGTAATGAGCCGTATGAATATTGTGGTATGATAATGTTGGAGACACATTTATTTGGGAGCACTGCATGTTCTGGGAAAACATAATGGCACTGTGGTGTGCGTCCTCATTTTCCTCTTTCAGTTTCCGCTTATTGGCCCTGGAGGCTGGCAGCACCCGCACCTGTGCCCAAGCATTTTTAAAAGCTTGGCAGGGAAAGGCAGGCCCATAACAGAGGGAGGCCAGAGCTCCAAGTGCCTTTTTGGTAGCGGGGGAGCTGTGAAGGCTGGGGAGGCAGCCCCCGCCACCCATCCTAGCCCACTGGAGCTGGGGAGTAGAGGCGAAGTCGACCAGGGTGTTGCCCCACTCGGTGTGGGGAGCTGCTTGTCCTTCATCCCCGGGGGAGACCCTCAATGTCGGGTGCCTCATGAGTCTGTATGGAAGAAAGGGCTGGAACTGGTTCACATCTGCTACAGCCACCTAGTGAGCTGCTCCCACCTTGGGTCACAGCTTTATTCCAGAATTGCTTCTTCCACAAGCCCCTAGAAATGTCCTTCAGGCCCTAATATCCAGAGGCAGAGGGAATAAGGGTGGAAAGCTATATGGGGAGGACAGAAAGGGCATTGGAGCACACCTGGTCAGGATGAGAAACAGTCTAGAAGTTTGATTGTCATGAGCCAGTCTAAGGAAAAGGAGCCCTCAGAGTCCACCCACCCTATGCAAATGTCAGGGGATCAGGGAACAAGGGTCTATGGGAATGTGACGGGCCCCCCAGAAGGATTCCAAAGCCCTGGCGCTACATTGTGATGGAGGTGACATCAAGACCTCAATCTGCGGAGCGCTTGGAGGCCGGCAGAGCGGGCTATTAGAGCAGACAGTTGCCTCCTCACACTGGCTTCTCACCTCCACTGGGAGGGCGAAGAGCCTCGTCGAGGTGGGCGTCGGGCGCTCTGTGTGGCTTTCTGTGGCTTCCCTGCTGTACGCAGGGGCAATACCATGCCTGTGTATTGTTTCAAAAGTTACTGCAAGAAAGGACTTTTCTGCTATAAAATTTCAGTTAGATCGCTCTACAATTGGTCATGGGGTTTGAGCCTGATCAGCTTGTAGAAGAGCTATACAGTTAATTGTATTTCTCTATTTAAATAGTACAGTGCATTTCTGTTTTACATATTCAGTCTTAATCTGTTCTCTCCATATATATATGAAGAAGGTATGCTACACTTCAAGTAGTTTACAGGAGCAATTTGGACTCAGCGTGATTTTGACCATGTGCTGAGTCTGGACTCCCCTTTACATGGGATGGAACTCCATTGCAGCAAGGAAGCTCTAGAATGCCCCTGAGCCAGTGTTTCTATCAAAAGAATGGGAAAAGCAAACTCTAGGGAGGGGAAAGTGTGCAAGATCAGAGGAGAGAGACCAGGGTGAGTTCTGCGGGTGCACCTTCCATCCTCTTTGCCTCCATTGTCTGTGCACTCAATCCTCCATGCTCTGGGCTGCCTCCCGAACCCTACCCTGAGCACTTCCCACCTGAGGACCACCATATCGTATTCACTCGGAGTTCTGATTCAGGAAGCCCAGAGATGAGCTGAGCATGTAGAAGCTGCTTAGTAAGCAGTCACTGTCTCAGCCCCAGGCATGTTTCACAGACTTTTCAGAGACCACATTCCATGAGCTAAGTCCTGGCAGAGCGATGTGTGTGTGTGCATGACATACATGCACTTGCAAATCATTTGGGTGTGTTGGCATGGGCCCATTTCCCCCACAGGGCTGAGGGCATGGGCAGGCCGTGAATGTTCCTGGTACAGTGGCCCACAGAGGGACACTTCACACATACTGCAGGCAACTTCCTGTGGTGCTGAGCCATGGGAGAGTATATCTGGCCTGTTGGCTGGAAACTGAACTGGTAATTGACATCAAGAGGGAATTGGCTGTTTTAAGACAAATGCTTCCAGATACCAGGATCACTGGGTCCATGTAACTACCCAGATGGGTCTGGGTGGGAGCCAGAAAAGTAACGTCAGTTGATAAAATCAGAAAGGTAGTTTATCATAAAGTAGCTAGCTTGGGCAGGTTCCTGGAAGGTTAGGCTTACTCAGGGATGGCCTAACAGTGCAGAGAGAGTGCCAGGACCTCAGAGAGCTGGGAACTTCCCCATCTCACCAGTGGTAGTCAGCTCCAGCTTGGGGTGCTCTGCTGATGCCAGCAGGAACCTGCTCCCAGATATGGTCCAACCATGCGGGGTTTGGAAAGCCTCTGACACAATCAGGTTTTCTATGGAGATTACAAATGATGACCTATTTCCTGGTCACTGGGAAGCCTTCATGGGCAGAGACTATGTTGACATGCCTGTTTCCAGATCCAGCTGGAACCAGTCAAGGTAAATGAAAAGCAGGAAAGCTAAGTGGAATTGAACCACTGGGAACCTCAAAGGGGCCTTTTGCTTAGAGTGTGATTTTGGGCATTTAAATCTTTTAAGAATTTGAGCAGATGATCTCACATTTGAGGGTGTTCTTTCCACACCACCATGTTAGAAGGACAATAAACAAGGCTGCTGTTTTTAGGTGTCACAGTCTCTGAGCCATCCGGGTGGCCCTGGTTTCTCACCTAGATGACCGCAGGAGCCTCCCAAAAGGTTTCCCTGCTCCATTCTTGCCCTTCTGGAGTTCCTTGTTCCTGCAGTAGCCGGAGTGATGTTTAAATGTGAAAATCACATCAGATCAGTGCCCCTGGTTAAAGCCCTCCAAATGCCTTTCCTTTGAAATCCAAATAAAATCCAAATTCCTTAATGTCTACAAGGCCTATGTGAAGTGGCCCTGCCTGATTGTTTGGTCTCATCTGTGGTGCACTGCAGCCATACTCGAATCCTTGTTCCTCAAAACGCCCTGCCTCAGGACATTTATACTTGCCCCGCCTGTGCCTGAAATGCTCTTCCCAGGTTTATCAGTGGTTGTCAGTTTCTTGCAGTCAGCCACCAACTTAGATCTTACCTCTTCAAATTAGTTGTTTAAAGTAGCCATCCTGATTGCTTTCTCTCCTGTTGGCCTGTTTTATTTTCTTCAAAGTTTTGGCCATTTTCTGAAATTATCATGGTACCACTTTAGCATGTTTATTCCATGACCCCTCCCACTAGAAAACAGGCTCCCAGAAGCAAAGTCTGTTCTGTTCACTGCCATATCCCCAGCATCTAGAATTGTTATTTGCCAAAGTCAACTCTCCATAAAAATATGATGGGCAGATGGATGGTTGGAAGTAGGGATGGATTGATGGGTGAGTGGGTGGATGGGTGGATGGGTGGATGAATGAATGGATGGATGGATGGGCCTTTGGAGCCTGGGAGAAGTCAGGGTTTCCAGATCGATGTCATTACAGGCCTCCTTGCAAGGGTCAAATAAATGGGCAAAAGATCAAATCAGAGCCATTCTGTCATTAATGCTTTTCTGGTTTAGAGAATCCTTGTTTCTTCAAATGTGGCTCATGCAAAGGACTAGCTGTTGAAAATTCATGAATTATTTTCCTGAGCATCTTTTTTAAAAAATTTTTTTATTAAGGTATGATTGATATACACTCTTATGAAGGTTTCACATGAAAAAACAAAGTGGTTACTGCATTTACTCATATTATCAAGTCCCCACCCATACCCCAATGCAGTCACTGTCCATCAGTGCAGCAAGTGCAGCAAGTCCTGAGCACCTTTTTTTTCTCCCCTATTATTCGGGCAATAAGCAACTAGAAATGAATTCTGGGTGAGCAAGCTTTGATAATGAGCTTTCTCTTTCCCATGTGACACTGCAGTAGTGACCACCAAATTTTTTACTAGGCCATCTCCCAATGCTGAGTAGAACACTAATTTGAAGATAATATTTTGTTATACAACTAAAAAATGGACTCTTATGAGAAGAAATTTGTCATTTGAAATGGTGTATTTTGTGATGAGTTGCCATTGAGGGCTAAATAAGGACTAAATACGCTTGTAAATTACTTTAGCAAATTCCAGGCAAGATGCATAGCTACATATAACAATACTAATTATTATAGGGAATAATTTCCTTTTTAGCAACATTTGTTATTCCTTGATAATAAACATGATAAAAAGCTACCTGAGGAACATTTAGAAATGTATAAAGGAAAACTACAATGCTCGCATAATCTCACCACTCTTGAAAAGACTATTATGACTTTCCTTTCTGTCTACATATATGTTAACGTGTATGTTTACTTTATACAGTTTTAATTCTCCTGTATATACACATTTTTATTGCTCTTTTTTTCACAGAAAATAACATCCATATATTTTCCCAGTTCATTTAAAAACTCTTGGCAAACATTATTCAATTGCTCCATAACATTTAATTGTACAGACCAGCATTGTTTAACAGCATTGTAATGTGTACCACATATGTAATTTAAAATTTTCTAAGAGCTACAAATAAACAAGTAAAAAAAGCTGGAGAAATTGATTTTAGTCATACATTTTACTTACTCATATATAAAATTTTGTTATTTCCTCATCCAGTCAATTAAAGACTATTAAGATATTTAAAATTTTTGGAAGTAAGTCTTTGAAATCCATCTGTATTTTGAAATCTATGTGAAATCGATGTGTGTTTCACATTGCAATTCAGATCAGCTACATTCCAAGTACCTGCCAGTCCAATGTGGTGAGTGGCTCCCATATTCACTAGCATGGGTCTAGTCTATTGAAAAGTACTGTGTATGATAGTTTATGAGTAGTGGAAGAGGTTTTACACGAATTCCCATATTCTAACTTAAAAGGCCATCTTCCAAGAATAAAAACAGTTCCAGTTATCTTCTATCAGGTCTCAAGGTGATTAATTCAGTTTGATAGCTACAAGATATAGCCTCAATTCCTCAAATTGCTAAATGAAGTGGAAAGATGTTGAAAACAATGTTTTTCAAATTATGCATTTGATACCATTTTGCCTCTTTTCAAAGACGATTTCCTAGGCTCTAATAGAAGCTGATGTCTCCTAGTATATTAAGATCATATTCAATGCAAGGCAAATGAATTTAATTGGGTTGGATGGTATTGATTATTATCGGTACAGCTTCAGCTCTGGGTCCGTCTGCTCTCTTCAGTGGGAGCCCTGAGTACTTTAGGGAGGCTCACTCCTGCTTCCTCTCCTCATGTTGGAATAAAAGTCTCATCATTTGGTACATCAGTTAAACCTGCAAGCCCAACTAGGGCTATTCCTTTCCAGATTCAATTTTAAAATTTATTCCTGAACTCTAGACATTTAAGGAGAATCCAATGGATGCAACTGGTCCCCAAGTGATGTTCTGAGGTAGAAGCATCCTGACCGCTTTTATGTTGTATGTACTGCATTCATGAAGGAAGGAGGAGAGGGAAGAGGAAGGACTATCCCCATCCCGAGGGACTCTCCTGTCTTACTATGGGGTCCATCCCAGCAGCTCCCAAGGCTGGGAGAGACATCCCAGAGCCCATCTGAGCTAAGGAGACCTGGTGGCTCACATTCAACATGGGTCCGTCTAAAAGCTCTCACTGGGCACCTCCCGTGTGTTGTGTTTGGGTTCTGGGGACACAACAATGAATCAGATTGAGTCTGTCTTCAAGGCGATTCAATGAGGAGGATGGACAAGCAAACCCCAAACTACAACTTATCTCCTGAGATAATAAGAGACATGCCTGGAGCGCGGTGTGTGGTGCATCTAGCAGATCACTCAGCCCTGCCCCTAGGGAAGCCCTCCAGGCTGGCCTCCTGGTAGACAAGACTGACCAGCAGTGTGACCTTAGCCAGTTCCTCCTCCCAGGGCCTCTGTAGAATGAGTGTAACAAAAGTACCTTCCTTATTGGGTTGATGGAGAGAAAACAACAATCCTGTTAAGTAACTAACATGGTTTACATCAAAAGCTATTAGTTACCGAGTAAGGGCTACCGTTACTGTTACTGCTCTTGTTGCTTCATTATCAGGTGTGTACGTAGAGAGGGACCATGAGCAAAGCGTAGACTGTGGGAGATGTTGTTTGAAGCAGTGGAGAGAAGTGAGATGAGTCGCAGCTTCAGACAATTGCTTTGGTGTGGGGGCTGCAGAATTGCCCTGCAGGAGAAGCTCTGGGCTGCCCTCCCGGTGGAAGAGACATCTAGGGAACTTGGCTTAGAGCTGTGCATGCATAACATGAGTGTAACTTTCATTAGATTGTGAGTTGTGAATAAACAATTAGTTTATTGTGTCAAAAAATAGCCTTTCTTAAAAGATGCATTTCTTCTCTTTTAATATTTTTATTTGTCCTTTCTTCTCCTGTCATCATCATCATCACTATTTTCATCCTAGGATATGTCTTGGAAAGATAAGGGCACGGGCAGGTTAGGTGCTCACAGTGCTCTACCCACTGGGTAGGAGATGGAGAGGTTTGAGGTGTGCGAGGTCAGGGGCAAGGGAGCTGGGAACAAAACCCAAGTGGTGATATAAAGTGGCCTGGACTTCCACTCCATGGTTGTCCCAGCAGCTCAGCCCAAACAGTGCTTCCATATTTACACAGCATCCTTCTCCCCCTTTATCTCAGTCATCAAAAGTTTAAGGAGATTTAAAAATCACTGGGGTGTTATGCATAAAATACAACCTCAGGTCACTGATGGAATTCATGCCCAGGTTCTGCAGAGGCAGGGCTGGAGCCCACCCCTCCAGGGTGTCTGCCCTGTCACTCTCTCCATTTGTCTTCTTGATTGTAAAAATTAAACACATGCACAGGAGGGCTTGGGAAGCAGAGTTATGGGGGATATAAAGTGCCTGACAGCGTATAAACTTGGCCATCCTGCAGTGGAGCACCCGATCACAGCAGTGCTGATGGGCAAGAGGGGGTCGTGGAGATGAGGGAGCAACAGGCAAAATGCACAAGGAGGAGGAAGCAGAGGTGTCTTCTGGTTGGGGTGGGGGCTGCTTCTGGCTCCAAAGTTTCCAAGAGTTGGGCTACTGCCCTGCCTGCTTAGCTGTCTCTGCACGTGAGGCAGAGGGTTCCCCTTGCAGGAGGTAGCAGAGAAGGCAGCAGAAGCCACATCTGCAGAAACATGCACCAAAGCAGTTGTGGGGTGATGAGGGTGAGGCAGGGGTTCCAGTGCAAAAGACAGAGGTGGGGACACCCAGATTCCCCCTTGTGTGAGTGTGTGAGAGCCCTGCCATTTGCTGTGCTAAGCGTAGCCCCCATATATTTCAGAGGAGATGCTGAGAAATTGCCAACCCAGTGGTGAAATCTACAGCTATAGATACATGCAGGTGGAAGGCAAAAATTGCATCTACGAAGCAGGAAATCCAAGCCACTGGGACTCCTTCCCACAGGGGAATGGGAGGTCCCCTGGGCTTCAGAAATGCCCGGAAAGCCATGCCACCTGATTGAGAGGCCTTCTGCAAGGGCTTGGAGCATTGTCTGCCCTGGGCTGGTTGCAGACTAAGACAGTCACCAGTGGTTCTCACTTCCAGGATATCTGGAGAGATAGAGACATAGAATCCCTTAGTGCTGCTTGGAGAAGTGTATGTGTCCTGAGGCTGCTTGTGGGGCCTCTTTGATCAGGGCGTGTGTGTGTGTGTGTGTGTGTGTGTGTGTGTGTGTGTGTGTGTGTGAATGAGAGAGACAGAGACAGGGACAGAGGAAGAGAGGAGAGCATACCACATGGGGTCAAACCGGCAAGTGACCTGCAAGTGCCATAAGGACTAATATGTACTTAACATAGTTTCTTGCTGTGGGTATTTCTAGAACACCTACTATGTTCCTGTATTGTGCACACCAGATTGAGTTCCAGCTTCACTGAGCTCAGAGAGGGATACTAACCAAACAATAACACATAATGAAACAATTATTTAATTTACAGCTGGGGTAGGTAGTTTGATCTGTGCCATATCATAAGTGCACTGCTGACCTCCCCTTGTGCCTTCTTTGTTTTGAAACTTCTCTGTGCACCTTTCAAGAGGCACATTGATAGTGTGAAAACCAAGGGAGAAAACATTTGGTGTCTCTAATGATTTGTTTTTTTACAGATTAGACTAAACTGCCTGCCTAAGGTGCAAATGCCAGTGGGCACCTCTGCATTCCAGCATTGCAGCTCCTTCTGCCTAGAGGAAGCTGTGACCCCCTCTCTTTAGATATTTATTTTAAGTGTGATAATCACATTGAAAAGTGCATGGAGTAGAAGGGCCCCTCAAAAGTACACTGTGTGACTATCACCCAGACAAAGAAATAGAACAAGGGGAAACCTCGTCACTCCTTCCACTTGGCACCCTTCAAGGAATCCCCTGTCCTGATTCGCATGCACCACTGGTCAGCCTTGCTGTTCCTGCACATGAATGGACTCTTTGACATGTGATCTCTCTGTGTCTTTTGTCTTTCCTCATCCTTGTGTCTGGGAGATCCAGCCATGCCATTGTGTGGGCTTTGCTGGTGTCTGAAGTGTCTTCCTATTTTATCTGACCAAACCAGGAAAGGCAGAGATGATCCGGACATCTAGGTTACCAGCAGGTGTGCCATCTGTCTCCCAGGTCTAGCCCTCTCAGGACCTGTCCCCACTTGAAGCACAGATCTCTCAAGGCACTGCTAACCTGGAAGAATTCTTACACGTGCAGAAGCCTTCCCTTCTGCTGTATTTCCCATCCCCTCTCTCTTAATAGCAGAAGAAATGCGGTTAAGAGTCTGACTCCAGGGCCAGACAGCCTAGGAATGAATTGCTGTGTGTTACGACATTTCTATGATTATTGCTAAGCTCTCTGTGCCTCAGTGTACTTGCTTCTAAAGTGGAGTTGATACTAATAGCACTTCCTTCATACCGGTGCAGCGAGCATTAAATGTGAAGGGCTGGCAGTGCGAGCGGCCATCATTTTTGGACCGCCATGGACATAGGGACATGGGTCAAGAGCTTTTATTCTTTGCTTCACGGGCAAGGAAACAGAAACCTAGAGAGGGGAAACAACCTCCACAATGGCACTGAAGGACTCCCGTAATGAGTCTTCTCTAGGCTGGACCTTCAGGTATCATGAAGGAGATACAGAAGATGAAATCATCATGCGGAGTGTGCGTGGAGGCTGAGTGCCCCATCATGTTTGAAGGAGATTGGCCTCCTTTATTTCACATGGTACCTGTGATCATCCAGTGGCATTAGATGCACAGGGAGAGTTGGCCTCGTGATTCCCATTAGATCCCATTCCACAGAGCAGATAACAGGTATAGGAAGATCACACCCCTACCAGCGGGCCGCGGGGTCCAGGACCTGGGTGCTCTGCCTCCCGATCCACCTGCTCTGTCTGCATTCTTCCCATTACTCCTCTAGCTTATAGTGGGGGGCGGGACTTAGGAATTACTCACTAAACAGCAGTCTCTTGAGCAGAAACTCCTGGACTGAACCCTGGCGTGTTTTAAGCCTGTGCTCTTACACTCTGCTTCTCAGTAGCTCTGGAATTTTCTCACCTTCTCTGGGGCACTCTCTGCCAGTTCACTTTTGACAAGTCCATGGATTTAATAGACTATTTCAATAATGCTTTTAAAATGGAAACAAATAATGCTCACGTGTAAAAGGAATAAATACAAAATGTGGGTTAAGTTGCTCTAGCTGAAGGCTTTTTTTTTCTTCTTTTCTTTTTTCTTCCTTCCCTCCTTCCCTCCTTCTTTCTTTCTCTCTCTTTCTCTCTTTCTCTCTCTCTCTCTCTCTCTCTCTCTCTTTCTCTCTCTCTCTCTCTCTCTCTCTCTCCCTCCCTCCCTCTCTTCCTTCCTTCCTTTCTTTCTTTTTGGCACTTCCTGGCAGCTAGAGCAAAAGAAAGCTTGACAGCAAGAACCACGGCTCTCTTCCAGGGTTCACTGCCCATGGTGGCATTTTCTTTGTGTGGTTTTTATGCCATGGACACTTGTAAAACTTGAGACTGGGGATGACAACTTGGTTCCCACAAGCATCTCTGTAGAGGGCTGGAAGTCAGTGGGTATGGGTATCTGTGTGGTGGGCAGGTGGGGCCTAGTCAGGGTACAGCTGGCACGGGCATGCGAGGGTGCCCCATGGCTGTCTTCACAGTTGTCATAATTGTTATAACCTTGGAGTTCTGGTGTCCTAAACCAAGAGTCCTAAGCCAGGAGGATGATCACAAGACTTTATTCCAAAAACATATGTATCCCTTGGGTTCCAAGGGGTCCTGACTGTGATCTTAGAGCCAGACGATTTAGAATGTCAGGGTTCAAGAACCATGTGTTTATACGCACCTGTTATCCCTTTGAAGCTAGCAAGCAGATCAGATAGGGATGCTCTGCGGAGTTTCCAGTGACCTGTCTGGGCTCTCGGGTTGGAAGGGAGTGGCCTAATGCTTCCTTCCTGTTCCACCCATTCCTTCATCCGGCTCCCCAGAGAGGGCTTAGTGAAGGGGGTCCCCCAAGTGATCAGGCAGAATAGGGGAAGGCTGCTGGGGTGGTAGTTGAAAGGAGGTCTCCCCATGCCCCACAAAAGCAGATGTTACTTTTGAAAGCTTTGGTTCCCATTTATGAAGAGTTTATTTCACAGCAGTCTGAAGGGCGGTAGTGCAAGTGGCTAAAGGTTATCAAATGCCAAAAAGGAGCCAGGCAGGGTTCTACTTAAGTCTTAGCTCCAAGAACCCTCCCAACAGCTTATGAGGTATATGCTATTATCATGTCTACATTACAGATGAGGAAATTAAGGCAGAAGCATTGAACTCAGTTGATCAAGACCAAGGTGGTGGCTGATATCGTGAGGATTTGAACGTGGACTGTAGCATGTGTACTTTGACCACTTTCCTGTGTGGACCCCAGTCAGAGGGAGGGGGTGTCCACAGATGGTGCCCATATATTTTTATATTTTTATTTTCCATCTTGACTACAAACAATTGCAGTGTTTATGCTGCCCCAGGTCAAATAGTTCCAAGATGTATGTTTTTATAGTCTCTGCAGCTGATTTCATGTTTTCTCAAGTTTCATTTCCTATTATATTTCTGAATGGTACAAATGATAATATTTTTCCTTTGGTGGCCTCGGGCGGTGATACTGGAACATGGATGCAATCCAATATAGTGAAGTGAGGTGCCTTCTTCCATCTGTGTGCATTCCCTGCCCTATTCTATATTATGTTTGTCATTCATACTTTAGTATGAATTAGAGGACGGTAGGCCTAGGCCTGCCATTGGTAAAGGTTCAGTGAATGTGCAAGTAGCTCTGGGGTTGGGAATGGGGCACATGAGAAGCAGAGTTTCTCTTTTACAGTGTGAGGATTCTCCTGCTTGCCCATTAGTAGAGGTTTCTCTGCATGCCCCACCTGGAGTTACTGCCTGCTCCTGACATGTGCACAGAGGCATGGATGTGCTGACTCTCTAGCCAGGACCCTGGCTTAGGTGATGCTTTTCCCCAACTGAGTAAGAGAAAAAAGCCACAGTAGCTATTTCCCTGCACAGGGATCGGGTAGGAGGTATTGCTTTGGAATCACTCTTTTAGAAGAAGGTAGCAAGATTTCCTTAGTCGTTGGAGCAAATGCTGATTTCCTTATAAGCATCTGGTTGTGTAATGGGGGAGGCCAAGGAAGCGGACTATATTTTTATTTGTATGTTCACTTTATTCTGGAATGGAAAGCAGGCCTGGCCAGGGACTGGATCCTTGTCCCATGTCTCCTGCATGGGAAGGACACACATACATCATGGAGGAAGGCAAGTGAGTGGGCCATCTGTCTTAGGGGGACTGAATGTTCACGTGCCCAGCAAAAGGTCAGAAACCTGTGGGTATTAATTAATCCAGCCGGCCACCCAGCCTTCCATGTTTATTAGGGAAGGCCATGGCATTTGGCCAGAATGATGGGGTTTAAAGATTAGTGTTTTATTAAGAGCACAACATCTGCTTACTGCTTTGTGAGAATTAAGTGTTCCTTTGTACAGCTGTTGGGAGTATGCGCGGTGGGTAACACAGGGTTGTTTTGTCACTCTCTAGTCTTACAACTGTCAAAGTCATTCTTCCTGTCCCACCTACACTGAGCAATCCAAAGAGATGAGTGCCCCTTTCTCACATGGCTGGGGACCCCCAGCTGCTCTCCTGGTTAAGGCAGCAGAGCCTCTACTGGGAAATTCAATTACTTTAGCATTCATGGACCAGCTGGTATGTGTGAGCAGTGATGGGGCTGATGGCCCTCAGTTCCTCAAGTAAGAAGTGTGGTCCCTATCCAGCAATGACCCATGGGTGAGGAGTACACAGACACTTGCCTCTGGAGCCCTCCCAGTGAGGGCCGCCCTTCCTGATGAACACTGCAGGGGACCACTCAAGACTCCCAGTGCGTGTGCCACCAAGAGCCTCTTGAGTTCAGACCTACATCCTCACTCTCATCTCTCCACCCCAGCTCCAGGTTCTGTGGAATAGGCCACCCCCTTCAGTGTGCCTCACCCACCCTAACATAGGTGCCTGCTATATCCTGAGTTGACACCTGTAAATATTTGTGAGTGTCTTGAAGGCCTGGATAGAGCTGAATTTAGATTTCAGGAACACAAATGACGTGACCTCCCTAGTTGTGTATCTGGTTTATAAAATAGCCCTCAGCTGTTGCCACGGCTACAGATGTTTTGAGCATTGACTTTCAGGGTCTCAAAGCCTCAATGGTCTCCTGAGAACCAGGAGCTCAGAGGGGGCACACAAGTTCCCAGGCAGTCACAAGGTGATGTTAAGTGATATAGAGGAGAACATCCTTTGTTAAAATAGCTGAATATTTAATTTTGTTGTTAACCATCTCTCCATGGCAAGTGGTGCTCATTTTACTTTTATCATAGTTACACAACTTTTTTTCTTTTAAAGTGAGTTATTTTAAAGAACAAATATTAAGTAGACATCAGAACAAGTGTGGCAGGGATGCGACAGCATCAGAGGACAAGTGTGCAGGGACTCATGTAGGTGGCCTCTCCTGGCAGGGCTGGCTGTGCTGGGTCCAGCACTGAGTCCTCCATAGGGCCGTCCTGCATCTCTGGGAGGTCACTCAGGGTTTGTGAGCCTTCATATCCTCATCTGGCAAGTAGGGATGGTTGAGACAGCCTTTTATGCCACCTTAGGATAATGGAGGTGAAAAAGATAAAGCAGGTAATACCAAGTATTATTATTGTTGTTACTTGCATTAGCTTTTACTAAAAGACCAATACGTGGTGAGCTCTCACTCGATGCCAACCCCTTGCTGGGCACTACATAGAGATTACTCATGTACCCCTCGCCCCTAGCCAGCGGGATGCCAGCATCAGCTCCATTTTAAAAATAAGTCCTTCAAAGAGGAGTCAGGGGTTCTCATGCCCTCCATACCCAGATGGTGGGGAGCAAACAATGAAAAGACAAACATTCTCTAAATATTTCTATGGAATTAATTAAGTTTACATTTTGAAATGCTGGTTTAGTCCTGAATTTAACTGTCTCCTGATTTTATGGGGCTGTAGAGGGAAAAAACATCTTTCCAAAAAAGTATCTGTGGTAAAGTTTAGGTTCCTATGGTCAGGATTCTCACCTGGACCTGGTCGGCTACTCACTGCACACGTGTGGGCAATATGTTGTTACTGACTCTATGGAAGGAGCTCTGCCCAGTGCTCTGGGTGACATGGTGGCATGGCTGCATGGCTGCAAGGCTGCAGGAGAGCAGAGATTGGAGTGGTGGCAGTGCTGAGGACAGAGACTGAGGCAGCTATGGGGGCAGAGAGGCCCAGAGACAGAGACCTGCTTGCTGCATGTGGACTAGCTCTGAATGGACAAGATTCTAGTGATTGACCTGCTACCATGGGAATAAAGTTGGGTATAAACCCTTTCACCCCAAGAATGTTCCACTGTCATTCTTCGGTTTCACTGAATCCATAGGAACTTGCCCGGGGCTGAAACCCACTGGGATGACAGTACCTTTAGCCCATGCCCTGCTTCCTCGCATCCTACGGGCAGAACAGTTCAGGAACACGGCCTTTGTGAGGAAATGGTACAAGAAAGCACAGTGCTGATGACGACTATCTCTGGGCTACAGGACAATGACTGCATTCCCTTTTTTCTTTTCTCTTTCCTTTTCTGGAAGGCTTTCTACTTTACAGTATTATCCCAAAGATCCACAACATGAATGTTAAAATCAGTAAGCATACAAGCACATTTCAACATGGATCACAAATTATAAATTTGCTGAAACTCCGGGGTCTGAGAAGACAAAATCATCTTCATAATAATACAAAGACATCATTTGCCTTTTCATCTAGCACATATGGTGGGTGAAACTGCTGGCATCTTAGCAGGAATTGAGGGAGCAGCACCCAGCTGTGCTAGCGGTCACTGTGTCCCTCACTACCATGCACGGAAGGAAAGAGCAAAAGCCACTTTCATTTAAGAATGCACTTCATGTGGGACATACACACAATGAAATATCATTCAGCCTTTACAAGGAAGGAAATTTTGATGCATGCTACAATACAGATGAAACTTGGAGACAATGTGAATATTTTTAATACCACTGAATTGCATACTTAAAAATGGATAAGATGGTAAATTTTATGTTATGGGTATTATGCCACAATTTAAAATAAATATACACATGTAAATATTAATGCTTGGTTATTATTAAATATAATATTAAAAATATTCTGAATTTGGGGAAAAAAAGAATGTACTTGATGAAGCAATGAAAATTATTAATTTCACTAAACCTCAGTTCTTGAGCACAAGTCTTTTAACTATTCTGCGCGACCAATGAAGCAGAGCATTTAAAGCAGTTCTGCCCCATGTTGAAGCTGGCGGTTCCCTCAGTGAGAACACCTGTGTGATCTCATGACTTGAGAGCTGGGTTATTGCTGTTTTTTTCATGAAGCACCACTTTTACTTGAAAGAATAACTGATAGACAGACTATGGTTATTCAAACTTGACTGCTTGGCAGACATTTTCTGGAAAATGAACAAATGAATCCTGTCACTTCCAGAAAAATAACTGACAGCATTTGTTGCCAATGAAAAAATTCAAGCATTCAAGAATTTTGAAAAAACTTGTATCAGCCACCCTGAGCTTGACAGCTTTCCAATACATAAAGAGATACTAATGAATGTGAATTTTTTTATATTGTATAATGAATTGTGTCAACATTGGAAGAACTGAAATCTCTTTGAAGTGATATTTTCCAGTGACCAGTGCTTTTTGCCACAGTCATGCAAGGGTACAAGACTCATTCATATAACAAGAT